>NW_027526203.1:466733667-467286167 GCF_048455015.1 Haemaphysalis longicornis
TATTAAGAACGGCTATGCGGTAAATTATAAACAGGGAAGAAAAAATCTGCAGAAATTCACTGAATTGTCTGCTAATGCGTAGCATCCGTGTGCCGCTTGTCTAGAGCACGAGTTCTTCTTCACAGTAAAAATTGACTACGATTAGCCAAAGCCATTTTATTGTTTCTGTGTAATATTTTGTTTATTTTCTCGAAAGATGGAAATTAATAGAATTATACCGATTAACTGCCTTTACTTTGCCAATTATGCATTTCTCTCCAGATTAAATTGCGTACCGGCGGGTTGGTCTGTTATTGCAATATTTCATTCGCATTTTCAATGTTCTTTACCGAGATTTTTTAGTTTGCAGTTCCTTTTTTGGAGGACATGCATAAGATGCATATTTTTGATTTCGTGAGATCATTTTTTTGCAAAATATTTTTTTATTTTTTTTATTTTGGGATTTTTAGAAGTTCTTTTCGACCAATTATGTCTACGCTATTATAAGGATTGAATGTGTTACTTGCGCCAGTTATGATTTTTGTGGAAATGCAGGGGTTTACCCGGTTTGCTCATTGTCGCTAAGTTTTATTCGTATTTGGAATGTTTTTTTGTGGGCTTTTTCCGTGTAGTCTTCGGTTTTTGGAGATGTATAATATGCATATTTTTTTATTTCGTCAGATGATTTTTGAAAAAATTGTTTTGTGTTTTTCTTATTTTTTGGGTTTTCAAAATTCTGTTCGACCAATCATCTCCGTTTACGCTGCTATAACGATTAAATGTATTACTTCTGCCAATTGCGCAATTTTTTGCAACTGCAGGGCGTTATACGGTCTTGGCCGCGGGGGTACTCGGCAAAGAATGCTAAGCATGTTGTGTGGGAACGCCTTCTGAAGCGACTCACTTTCTTATTCGGTGCCGCCTGCATTTTTTCACGCGAAAAACAGAAGAGCAATTGCATGTTACGAAGAGAGCAACATGACCAGCACGGAAAGGGAAAACCTTCTTGCGAGCCTCCTAGATCTATCATTGTACACACTCGCTGAACTTAAAGGGTTATTTTTTTCTGATCAGTACCTTAGTAGCTGTGCTTTAATCACCTGCTTGCAAATTTGCACTACCTTGCGCACAGGCTGATATGTAAAAAGCTTTGTAATGTTGCCCGTGTGCTTTTAATTTCAATATTCTGTTTCCGGCGTGCGCTGCACGTTATAGCGCAAAAAAAAGTATTGTGTACTCAGAATCACGCACGTTTGCCTCCCTTCAGATTTGAAAATTTTTTCCAACCTGTGATAAAATTTATTTTAATTTTCTCTGCTTGCTTTCATGTTTGCAAGTATTTGAAAGTGTTGCAGCTGAAAGACACTCGGTGCATTACGTCATTTCGTGTTTTAATCCCTTGTATTAGCTGGAGCACTTTGAATCCTTCCATGTACGTACGAAGTCACCCAACTGACAACGTTATTGCGCTTTCACTTTGAGTATTATTCGTTTTCTGTTCTCTGGGCATTGTAGCGCAATTACTACTTCTTTATTTATGTACTCTGAACGACGCGTATTTGCTTCCATTCAGAGAGAGAGAGAGATGACTTTATTTGATGCCCGAGATGGGTTCTGAAGGATAGACGAGTTGGACAGTCTCCCTTCCTCAGCCGTCAACCAGAATTCCTTGGATCCTCGCGGCGGCTTCGGGCATCCCGACTGATGTGAGTTGTGGCTCCGGTGTGGAGCTGAGCAGAACAGTCTCCCATTGTTCCCCAGTCTTAATGTTGTATCCGTTAAGTGTATTCATATCGGGCTTGCCACTTTAGGCGGTCCTATTTTTTTGGAGCTCATGGCAAGACCATGTCATGTGCTGTAGGTTCTCTGCTGTTGCACAAAGTGCAGAGGTTTGAGGAAATGTCTGGATAGCAACAGTTGAGGGAAACAGGGCTTGGAAAAGTGTTTGTCTGCAACCGTCGCCACGTGACTGCCTCTTTCCTGGAAAGGATGTGGTGGGTAGGTGGATGTTTGCATCTGGCTAATCTGTAGTGATTTATTATATCGCGGTATGTGACTAGCCTGTCTCTGAGTGATCTGATAATGTGTGCTTGTTCTTGTCATTCCTGTGCTATCTGGTGTGGGGATGATGGTGGTTGTGGTGGCGTCGTAGGTAACACAGAACGGTTGGAAAGAGGTGGAGCGTTTGCGTGGGCCAGTTCATTCCCCTTAGACCAGTGGGCCGAAGTCCATATCAAAAGAATTTTTCTTTGGTTGGTAGTATTCTATAAAGGCTAGGCTGCGGTTGGGGAGATCCTGCCTTTCGCGAAGTTAAGTATGCAGACGGTAAACGCTATATCGCTCACTACTAGGCTACAAATTGCAGCCAAATGAGAGCGGAGCGACTAAGCGAAGCGAGCAGTTGCATGCCGAGACCGAGCAAGCATCGCAGCGGCTCGCGGCAAGCGCGGCGGCTGGATCGATGCCCTCTCAGCGATGGTGGCGCCTGCTGCGGCGCGCTCTGTCAACTGGCGCCGAAGTTTCGTGACGAGTAAAAGCAGTGAATTACTCTGATTCTGCTAAAAGCCTCATTTTTAGAGCAGTTCGACCAAAACACATATACAAAATGACGTGCCATAATTTTGTACACTAGCACTAGGTGGGTCAACCAAAATAAATCTGTGCGCTTACTTTGAAGACTGTGGGGTAATGAGGAAGCGAACACGCCTGCCTCCTATACAACACTGTCTCTTTCCGAACGCCCTTTGACACAGCTGCCCGCGCTGCGGTGGCTCAGTGGCTTAGGCGTTGTGCTGCTGAGCACAAGGACGCGGATGCTATTCCCGGCCGCGGCGGCCGCTTTTCTGATGAAGGCGAAAAGCAAAAAACGCCCGTGTGAAGATTTCGCCGCACGTTAAAGATCCCAAGGTGGTCAAAATTAATCTGGAGGGCTACACTACGACGCGCCTCTTAGCCCAGGCGTGTCGGAGGCACGCAAAACCACACAGCTGCGGCTGAACCACCAGACAATTATTTCCCCACACCCCTCTGCTAATAGAGAACAAGCTGTTCTGCTCCGCCGGGCGCAGACAAATGCAGCAGAACCCCGTTGATACGTACTCGGTTCATACGATTTCGCGGTTACTGCGCACTCATTAGGGAACACTAAAAAATTCCACAGAGTGCGTTTCTTACCGGATAGTACGTTTTTCCGGATTGTACGTTTCTCCCTTGCGTTTCTTTTAAGCGTGTCAACGAGATTCTACTGTACCTTGTTGACACCCGCCCGCAAAGGCCCATCTTTTGAAGACCCTCCTCCAGTTGCTAACATGCTAACACTGCAGGCTATCCGAACAGTATTCATGCGCTGTGGGGATGTCCGGCAACTAAACCAAATGCACGACTAACCCTTCCTCTGGCAAAGTTGCGCATCCCGCTCGGACAGGTCCGGTGGACTCATGCGACTCCCCTTGCCAGATCAATTTTATATAGATAGTGGCTCATATCCAGCGCTGCGCGAGAAATGGGCCACAACCGTGACACAGCCACAACCACAACCACAAATGCTCATTACTCCGAGATAATAAAGTTTTCAATCAATCAATCAATCAATCAATCAATCAATCAATCAATCAATCAATCAATCAATCAATCAATCAATCAATCAATCAATCAATCAATCAATCAATCAATCAATCAATCGGCAGAGTTCTCGTCAACTGCCCAGGTTGACGGCCTTTCATTGGGAGAAGTTAAAAAGGCCTTATCTTGAAGGCGTAGCAGTGTTTATACCCGCACATCCACTGTGTTTATACCCGCGCATCCACTGTACTGCAAAGGCGTGGGTAGTTGACGGGAGCCCTGCCGATGCACATCAAAATAAGACGAGCGCAAAGGCAGCGGAAACTTGCCCTGAGCAGCAGCACAAAGTTCTCCTTGTCCTGGGGCAGGCCTCCTCCGCTAGCCGGGTAGTGCCAGGTGAGCACCAGGCCGTCGACGCGGTGATCGCGGCAGAAGTCCACGGCGCTGGCAGCGAAGTCCTTGCGGTGCTTCTCGGACCGGGCCACTTTGCTGTAGGGCAATGAGCCCAGGCTCTGGCCGCCCACCGACACCATCAGCTTGAGCGCGCCGTTGCGCCGCTTCACGCTGGCAAACCGCCGCAGGTTACCTGCGCATCGTTGACGCCACCGCGCCCAGAGGAATGTCTCACAACTTTATGGCACTACTAACCTGATGATAGCAGTGCCGGGAAGTGGCTCGCGTGCACGTGGGCTCTTTACGTGTGCATTATTTGTGGCACGTAGTGTATAGTTTTATTCTAATTATCTTTTCGCCCCGACAACTGACTACATATGTGTTTAAGTCTCCCCTGGTTATATATATATATATATATATATATATATATATATATATATATATATTCCTTGCTATATTCCTTTCTTTATTTCCACACATTGCAGCCCCACGGGGCTATTGCATACGGCCAAAACATCACTGGTTACATGCAGCGGGGCATGAAGCGGAACAGCGTACACCGAAACTATTCAACAAAAGTACAAGAAAGGAAAATAAGTCAGCACTTCGTTGTAGCGAGAGTTTCTTGTACAGTATAGCTTCCGAGGTTTGGCTGTGCGGAAAGGCACAGACTGCGCAGGTGCGGTCTCGACCTTTGCCGACCTCGCCTGCTCCGACCGTGCTTCATCGTCCCTGCCGGCTTACCGTCTGCGCCGCGGAGTCGATGCCACAAGCAGCGTCAGCTGGGAGAGAGAGCTGTTATCGCGGCCCGAGCTGAAGGTGTCTTGGACTGAGGAAGCCACCCCGAACACTCCGATTTATTTGTTTTCCTCAATAAAAAAATTTATTCTCACCGTCAGGAAAGGGAGCATCCATGGCCTCAGCGCTTCCTTCCATCGAATGAAAAGTAATACGCTTCCTTTTGGTTCAGCGTGGGCTGTAGATTCTTCCCTACCGGCTGCTCCCCACTCCCGCATAAAGGTTCGATTTCTTCTCTTGACTGACAGTCTGTACCACCACCTGGTGCACCGGTTGACATCGTATTTTGTTGCTCCCATGTTCTCTGCGAGATGTCTCGCAGAGCCCGTAGGAGTAAGCAAACATGGCGTCAACGTGGGCCGGTGCGCGTGCATTATTATGCAACCGCTGCTAAAGACGGCTCAGTGCTGCCTATGCCTTCTTGCCCGAGTATAAGTGTACCATGGTTACTAGATGGCGCTTTTATCCAGCGGCCGTAGCAGTCCAGCTTCCAAAATTCCGCAGTCGTACAAAGAACATTTGTGCTACAAGGACTCCTTTCCGCGAACAGAGAACTTGAAATTTACGAATTTCCGGCCCTAAAAATCGCGTGTGTGAAAACAGAATATTCCGGCATGGCGGCGTAGCCGCTAGCTACATTCCGTGGCCTATTGTAGCTGGACGAACTTTGTCGACGGCTCACCGTTTCCTCCGCCGTCCGAGTAGTCGTTCCAGGGGTCAGAGGAGACGACCTCGGCGCCTCGGATGCCGACTGTGTTGTAGACGAGGTGCGTGCATGGTCGCGTATCCAGCTTCTGCACCAGGCTCTTTCCTTTGCCGCTCCGGTAAAAAGACCAGCTGTTCCAGTAGCACACCACTCGTCGCCGATCACCATCTTCGGCCGCTCTCGCCGTGCCCGGCGCACCGGTAGTCGCTGCCGTGGCTGCGTCGGGTTAAAACACCGTTCCAAACATTTTCACTGCCTAAAATCCTGCTTTCACCACCCTTTTAGGGGCGAAGCACGTTGGGGGCTCGGGCTGTCGGCCTCCTGTCGTCGTCTCCTGTAGTCACGGTACTAAAACACCGGGACACTTGTTTTCCAGCGCCTCGCTCTAGAACGTAACGCGTACTAACAGAATGGTGTGTAATGAATAAAACCGGTTCAAATTAAATTATTACATGATTTCAAGATTTGTGCAACGCTCGCTGTCCGCTTCAGCAATCGCCAAGCACAAGCAGAAGCTGTTTGTAGACAGTTTATAATTTGTGTGACACTCAAGTATCCACCGACTCTCTACGCTACGCCTGACCGGGTCGGGTGGCTGGTCGAACCCGGGGCTCGCTGATTACCGAGGACGAGCGCCCAGGGCGAGGTGCGGGCATTGCACTGCGCCCGCGTTTACCCCTGCCACTACGCAAACTGGGGCAGATGGGGCACGCAAATTGCTTAAATCCGGTTCAACCCAAGAGAGGGCGCCACCGCCTCAGCAAGCGCGCGATTGCTCCTCCCACCGGCGCTTCTCCGGCGCCCAGCCAGAGCGCGCCGTACGGCAAGAGAGAAACTTACAATCTTTGAATACACTTATACATTGCATGCCTCGCTCCTCCCCAGGTTTCGCGTTAGTGGAGATGACCCGTTCTTTTTGCGCTATGTTGTACGCGCGGAGTGCAAGCTTGGATCACCAAATTTACAAAATAATAATCTGCCCCAACCAGCTGAGGCGCGATACAGATACAAGGATGACGTTGAAAAGGGTGCTTATACATCTGGCGATCCCAAGTGTAGGCTGGCATTCATGCCGCCGGAAACGAACGCCTTAAAATGTCCTTCTTTTACGTGAACGGGCTTTTTCTAGCAACAAAATCTAAAATGTTAACATCAAGGTAAGCTCACTGCTAACGTTTAACTACATGATACGTAAAAACAGCTCTAATGACTGAACAAGCACGGTCGGTAACAGAGGG
The DNA here is from genome assembly GCF_048455015.1 of Haemaphysalis longicornis. NCBI lineage: Eukaryota > Metazoa > Arthropoda > Arachnida > Ixodida > Ixodidae > Haemaphysalis > Haemaphysalis longicornis. The sequence goes on from NW_027526203.1 coordinate 466,740,343, forward strand.
AACGGGCGCTGCTTTACGGGTTTAAAACGTAGCATCGGAAACGAACATGGAAACAAAAACCAAAAAAAAAAAATTACCATCCCTTCTTAAAGAAAGTTGAGAGAAGCGCGAAAGCTTTCTCTCATCAAAACTGCGTCAAAACCTCCGCTGAAAGTGCGTCCAAACGATCGTCAAACCAGAGTCCGTCAATGATTTTCTGGTCAAACCTTCAAAGATCCAAGTCGCAAACGAAGAACGAACTCATGCAACAATTTTTCGCGCACTAAGTAAACGCATCTCGCACTATCTGAATGCATACCGCTACGTGGTTTATGAGATAAAAGTATATTGTTGTACTCCTTCATGATCGACGCGTGTACTGTCTTACTGAAAACCATTCCTTTTTCGCGATTTTGAAGTGTAACCGTTTTGACGCAATGGAAGCCCGGTTTCGCGCATGCGCCGTGTGTCCAGAGATCTCATCAGAGCTTTTCGGTCGACCAACCGGTCTACGGGGAAATGCATTAGTTTTTTGACAGGCGGCCATTGGTCCCACTGAAAGGACTTTCGCTTTAAAAAACTGTTAGATGCGGCGCGCGTTGTGATTCCAGCATTCAAATGAACCACACATGTTTGGTCACCTTGGGCAGGCTGCACGTAGCAGCGCTTAATTAAGGGCGCAGTCGTGGTGGTATCACATGTGGTATTTCCGCTCCAGGACTACTATATGTCAGTACTATATAGTCAATATTATGGGAAACTTATGGGACACGAATTTTACGCAGCTTTACAAGGTAGGATAGCACGCTCAGTTCATATTCGGCCATCACATCCGTTTGCGTCACTTGTTTTTCAAGCCCTAGTAGCGACTAACGACTTGCTGCGTCACCGTAAAGTCTACGTTTCTTTTTTGGGAGGTTCGGAAAGTGAAAGTCTCGGCATGCCATTGCTCCTCTTGCTGTCCGCTATTTTTTTTTTTCTGGGGGAGGAGTTCCATTTTCTTCAGGTGATTACACTCTCTAGATGGAATGGATGACTCTATTCTAGCAAAAAGGCCAAGACACTCTTGAGCAGAGGCGTCGGAACTATTTTTTGACTGGGGGAGCAAAAAAATCCTTCCATAGACGACATCATCATCATCATCATCATCATCATCATCATCATAAATTTTCCTTGAGGACTCACACATGCGCAGTATTCCAGATGACAAATATACCATACAAAATCCAATCAAATTTTTATCCATGATCCCAGATGCTGGAGAGCAGTCAAAAATCCCGTTAGTGTTTTGATGGCTTGTGCACCCTCTACAAGGCGACGGTAGCACGCACAGTTCAATATATTTTGTGTATAGCGGTACAAAAAAGCACTGCACGCTCTCGAAACATATGAAAACAGTAACAGAGAACTTACAGCGGTAGCGCAAAATGCCAGATCATCTCTCGATACACATTTCGACTCGAACGTGTGGGAACGGCTCGTTGCGCACCGTCCTCGACAAACTGCCGGCTCACCGCTCCGACGTAAGGGTGTCGCTCGGTCTTACTTCAGGTTGAGCCTGGGGAACTTAAGGCTACTCCCTTCGCCGGGCCCCGCGTTATCATGGCCCTCCGTTCAGTGATTCGCTCGGCCTGAGTGACCGCCTCCAAAATGTTGTCCGGGTACCCGCGGTAGGCGCGTGGCTACAGAGGGTTAAGCGCCGGTGGTGGACGGCGGGACGGCCGCGCGCATTTGAAGCGAATTTCGTCCGATCGTTAAGACCTCGGAATAAACCAACTTTCCCAGAACCGTCTGAGGCTCTGCGGAAGTCTATGGGTGCTCTTTGACTGGGGGGAGCCGTGCTCCCCCATTTGTACAGTAGGGGGAGCCGTCGCTCCCCCTGCTTTCTTTGTTCCAACGCCCATGCTCTTGAGATAAAAAAATTCGCTCACCATAGGTCGCCTCGCGCGGCAGGCGCAGTTTTCATCGTAAGCTCGCCGCCGCCTTATATACTAGCCTGATACAACCTAACCAAACGTAACGTAACTTATAAATTAACATAAGCTATATCAATCCAAACAAAGTGACTCCCGTAGACCCCTTTACTAAATAAAACACAACTAAAAAATGCGCTGCATAAAAAAAAGCCACATCGCGGGACGCCCTCGTGCCGTTGAGCTCAAGCACCACGTGATGCTACACAACGACCTGCAAATGACTCTCCCGTGCTGTAGTTGGCGAACAGCTGTTTGCAGCTTAGAAGATCACCCCGCACGTGACTGCTATAAACTCACACACAGCTACTCACACACACGCAAAAAGCTGTCTGTATGCCGTCCGCCTTCCTGTGGATTGCCCTCAACGCACCACAGAAGCAGAAAAGGGGCGCCGTATCAGTGCGATTACAACGCGAAAGCGACGCGCGTAAACCATTCAACCCTCGCTGCTTCGTGTTTTGCGCCCCTGTCACGTAAGCTTCGTCCACAGCCTGTCTTGACAGGGCGCAAGCAACACTGCGGCGGAGCCCTGCCTTCTCGATAAAGGCCCACTTACCGGAGTATGCATTGCTGCCTAGCACCGCTGCCAGGAGGCCCAAGGCGGCGACCCACTTCATCCTTGCCCGGAGTGTGTCGGAGGGCGTTTCGGCAAAGAGGAGGTCCTTCCTGCCGCCTCGCGACGTCTCGAGGCAAGTGCGCTCTCTCGCCGCCCGAGTGCCGCTGGCCTGGCCCACGGTGGAGAGAGGCCAGAAAGAAAGTGCGAGCGATCGCGGCGATCAGGAATCCCTACGTTACTGGCAGACTGTTCGGAGCCGCATCGCAATGAGCCGGTCGCTCTTTACGCGCCCGCGAACCGGATTTTCACACTGGGGCAATGAAGCGTGCGCGGACATGGTCGCGCTTGGGAACTCCGAGCGCTGTGGGCACACCGTGTCCGCCGGTTGTTGCCCCGGGGTGCGTGGTCCGGCTGTCCTTGGGTCGTGTTGTTCAACTGCTCTTCGAGCGCTCGCGAACCTCATACCCGGTGGACACTTTTGGAAACGCGATGATGGATGCCACCACGTGACTGCCGCCGTCTCGGCCTCATGTTATCTCTCTCTCCCTCCCGCTTTGCCCGTGGTGTGCACCGTTCGTTGAATCTGGCCCTATATACTGCGCCCCTTCGATTATCAATCCAGTACTCACCGCGTCAGCCATGGATGCAATTCCGGCGTTTGCTTTTCACATGTATTGCTATGAAACTACCTGTTCTAGGGGATTCCCCGGCTCCTGTCGGGCTGACCTCGTTCGCCAACGGCCTCTTGATTAGCCTGCATTAACTGGAAACAGAACCCAACGGTGTTATCCATGCTGCCAATAGTGGTACCAGTTATACATACTTTTTACTGCACTCGCAAGGAATACTTCATGACAGTATTCTGTGGCTTATCTCTGTGTTGTCCACTTAAAGCCAACACATTCACGGTATCGTGAGCGAAGCATTTGAAGCGAGACTAAATGCGGTTCCACGAGAGTTCGCCCACCTTGCATTGGGGCCCTTTCAAAGTTTCGCACTGATGGTGAGGAACGGGGATCCCAATACCGACTGGTTTCGCTCGCTGGGAAGCAGCCACCGTACGAGGCTAAGTACCGGCAAAGCCGTTACACCCGCTCTGCGGTGCTTGTACAAATCGGAAGGAAACGACCCCACTTGTCAACGTTACTCCACCAGAGCTCGGGCTGCGGAAGATTGCTTGCTGTTGGAGTGTTCCGGCCTCGCAGGGGGCCATCGCACTGCCTAGACGCAACTTTGATAGGTGCCAGGCGGTCCAAACCCATCGGAGAGGGGTGAGGACTGGTTAATCGCGGGAAGTTCCCGGTGACAAACATGCGCATGCTTTCCTTCGTCCGGTAAGGTGGGCTGGAGGACAGCATCTAGACCCCTTCCCCCTTCCGCTCTGTGTCCTGCGGAAAACTATGGGGCTCAGGTTTTCTTGCTTTCAACGAACGTTTTTGAACGGACACTCTGATGACGATGATGATAATGATGAAAACAATAATAATAACAATGGCTGCGCTAGTCAGGTATTCCAACTAGGTCTTATTGCAATAGCATTCACTAGAATAATGTATTGCACGCACGCGTTGTCGACTGTAGGCGGGGCTAGAGAAGGATTGTGCGTAGAAAAGAGAAGCACTTTTTGCTCATCCTCATTTCCCCCCTTGTATGTGTACACAGGTGGCTGTGTGGCAGGGGAATCCAACGATGCGAAAGCTGGCAGGCAGGAAAGGAAACGTATTCTTTAAAATTATGAGAAGTTCCGGAAAATTGGGCGGGTGGTGGAAGGAGGGCGTCCACTAGGACGGTCATCGGACGGATAACTTGTCCCTGCAAAGCATGCACAACCGAAACATCAGCGAAGGCTATTCAAGTACATAAAAAAGTGTTTAAGTCAAGCTACTTTTCAGAACAATGTATTGGGCGCCCGAAATAATTTAGGGCACATTGTGCTATGTGACGTCCCTGAAATATGTGCTCACGGCACGCGTGCTGGAGGTCAGGCTGCATTGAAGCGCAGCCACCTCAGCGCAAACTGAAACCCTCTGCAGTGTACGTAAAATAATGGTCGCCACGCTCACCCAGCAGGTTTGCGGAACCCTCCAGTAAAGTTCCTAATCATTCCATTCGTGCCGCGCCGCGAAAGCTATAGGCTTACAATCACGTCGGTGTTTGTAAGAATGGTCAGATGACGTACTTACAGGGCTGCCTTTCCTGGCGAATCTTGTCTGCAGTTAGGATTGTGTTAACGTTTCCTTTCTCGCAATCCGAAGCTGTGTCGACAGAATTCCAGTGCTTGTATAGGTTCGATTCACGGTCATCTTCCTGGCATTTGGCGTTGCTTTAGGTGGCATATGAGCAAAACTCTATGCTAGTGCGCCCAAGCTTTCTCGATGTGACTTGGAGGTAGGAGAGGGCAGGTATTTGGGCGATTTTTGAGGCGGGGTATCACGGGGGATAGCCTATGCAACCTTCTTGCTGACGTCAGCAATGCCACTGACCCCCCGCGTTGACTCACATGGTGGCCGAGGCACGAGGTCTTGGGTTCGCTTCCCGGTAGCACATTGTTTCGCCTGTACTTAAAAAAAAAATTCTCCCGGTGGCAAGAACAACTGCACACACGGAGCTCCCCACGCGTTATTATTTCCCTTTTTTTCGTCTGGAGGCTGCTGTTACACGGGTTTCTCAACATAGATCAGTGTGGGAGCAACCCCTTCCCTAGCTGTCCCAAATATATAATTTATACACGTTCATATGGTTGTAAACCTTATTTTAGAGGAGGGGTTCCCCCCTCCCGTGCCAGTGTTACTTTTTACTCTGCTGATATATTTCACGTTTCAGGTTGGTGCGTTCGGTGAACGGTTCCTCGAGGCTAGCCTGGCTTGTTGTTTTTCTAACACCGTTTCTACGGATGGTTTTTCTTGTAGAATAGGCGTCCAGGGAGATAGAGAAAAGAAGAGATGCAGGACATGACGAAATAGCATTGAATCCACGGAGGGACTAGGAAAGCTTGCAAAATTATTATCAGTATGCTTTAGCTACCGGTATCCTAAAAATGCCAAGCTAATTTAAATCAAATAATAATCACATCAGCCTCACCTTCTTTGTATACGAGCTGTTTACCAAGACATTAGTTGACCGCATAAACAGTGCCATAGATTTATGTCAACCGAGCGAACAGGCAGCCAGGTAATCAAGAAATATTCGCAATATAACGAACCTGTCTATACCTGGCCATCGTGGATTAGCAAAGAACGTTCTGTTCAGTGGAAACCACCGCAGTAATGGAACCCTTCAGAGAACCAAGCGTTGAGAATTACATAGAGCTCATGGAGGACATACACAAAAGATGGATGGGCACGATAATCCTTCGCAAGTCAAGTGGGAAATTCCATGCTAGGAAGAGCGCAATACACGGAGACACCACCTCTCCAAAATGATTTACAGCTTGTCTGGAGGAGGTACTTGGGAAGCTTGACGTGGAGGAGTTAGAAATGCGAATAAGTAGAGGATATTTGGCACCTTGAGATTTCCGGATGGCATCGTATCGTTCGATGAGTCTTGAGAAGACCCGCCAATAGTTGTGCAGGAACTGTATTCAAAAAGCTTAATTGTACGGCCAAAAGCCTCATAAATAATAAGAAATCGAAAGTCATTTCAGCGAACCTGCCCTTCAGCTTATGTAATGGATAGAGACCGGATTTTAGGCAAATGCCTATTTTGTTCCTTGCGCTCCTGGCGCACCATTTTGATATATGAGCATGAATTAGCGGCTAAGAAAGGCTTTTATGTTATGGCGTTTTGATAGTGCCTATAAATGCCTAATTTCCAAAAACCCAAAATTGGCGATCTAGAAAATGCCTATTTTCTAATGCTAATTTTCTAAATATATATATATATATATATATATATATATATATATATATATATATATATATATATATATATATATATTTTTTTTTTTTCAAAGACCGGGGGCCGGTCTTTGAAAAAGACCGGCCCCCGGTCGAAACGTTAGCATAAATGTTGTTATGTTTTTCAGTTTGACTTCTCTATCGTACAGCTAACCTCATAGCCAGGAACCTTTTCTTTTAACTATATATATATATATATATATATATATATATATATATATATATATATATATATATGTATATATATATATATATATATATATATATATATATATATATATATATATATATATTGTTACAGTGTGTCAGTAGTTAAAGAAGGGAATGTTAGTACATAGCCCCAAGCATTGCGGACATGTGCTGGGGCTCAGCTGTGAGGAAGAAGAGGTTCGGGCTAGGTCCAACGCGGTGCTCCCTTCTTTGTGTGTGTGAAATACACCTTCATTTTTACGTATTCCTCTACGTAACATCTTGGTGGAGGTTGCCCGACATCCCTTACCTCTCGTCTTGCCGCTCAAATCCTCGAGGTTTCGTGACCATTCATCACGTTACTCCGCAGCGGGCGTCATATTCACCCTGCCACCATGGCTCCGCCCAGCCAGTCGGCGACCCCGCTGGTCGTCGTTACTCAGCCCCGCGAGCCTGGTTTCTTCACCGGCACTGACAACGTTGACGTCGAAGATTGGATCAAGCACTACGAGCGGATCAGCACTCACAACCGTTGGGACCCCACTATCATGCTCGCCAACCTCCCTTGCTGCTTCAGAGGTACGGCCCTCACTTGGTTTGAGACGAATGAATCCACGCTCACCAGCTGGGACGATTGTAAAGCCAAGCTTTTGGAAGAGTTCGGCAACCCTGTCGCCCACCAGTTACGCGCAAAAAGTGAACTTGCCTCCCGTGCCCAAACGTCGACCGAGCCGTACGTAGCCTACATCCACGACGTTCTGGCTCTCTGCCGTAAGGTCGATGCGAGCATGAACGAGCAGGACAAGGTCGGGCATGTGCTCAAAGGAATAGCTGACGACGCCTTTCACTTGCTAATATGCAAGGACTGTACGACAGTCGATGCTATACTGAAAGAATGCCGGCGAATTCGAGCATGCGAAGAGTCGGCGCATCACGCAGCAGTTCCAACGGCTGCCCAACACCGCTGCTACTTCTTCTTGCGACGCACCAGCCCCTCAGTCGTTTTCGCCCGCGCCTTCTTACCGCGACGCCCTAGAGCACACCGTCCAAAAGATAGTGCGCCGAGAACTTGAAGCGACAGCTCCTGCCGAAACTATGCCCCATGCCGTCACCAGCCCTGTTCCAGCCATTTCGCTCATTCAAGCTGTCGTTCGTGAGGAAATTACCAACATGGGCTTCCAGCCAGTATGCGCCGTAACTCCTGCTCTCCGCCACAGTTATGCCCCACCCGGACCACGCAATGTGTACGGCCCTACGCGCTACCGAAACCCCGCTGAATGGAGAACTCCGGATGACAGGCCGATTTGTTTCACGTGCAGGCGTGTTGGGCACGTCGCGCGCTACTGTCGGAACCGCTGGTCCTCCAGGAGTACCTTTTGGGACGACTCCCCCTGCAACGATGGACACCGCCCAACCTCCTATCGCTCGCAGCCCCACCGTGAGACCCAATTACCAGCAGATGCTCCACCGGAGAGTACAACCTCCCAACGCCGTCGCCTGTCTCGCTCTCCGGAACCTCGTCGACTTTCGCCGCACTACTCTCGCCGTTCTTCTCCGGGAAACTAGCTGATGCAGCTCCCGGAGGTGACGCTGCATCAACGACCGACCCCGCAAACCCTCTCTTGACGTTGCCGACTGAAGACAATTTGCTAGCAGTTGAAATTGATGGAGTCCCTGTTAATGCCCTAATTGACACTGGTGCCCACATCTCCGTCATGAGTGCACAGCTGCGCTCTCGCCTCCGCAAGGTACTCACCCCTGCCCTTTCGCACGTTCGCGTTGCTGACGGAGGAACTTCGGCTGTCGCGGGTATGTGCACTGCCCGAGTGAGCATAGCTGGACACCCCGTCACTGTTATGTTCTTTGTTCTGGACAAATGCCCTCATGACGTCATTCTCGGCCGTGATTTCCTCTCAGACCATTCTGCCCTAATCGACTGTTCGACGGGTCTGCTTCGACTTGAGCTCCCACTTTCCTCCGACGACCACGCCCCACCTTTCCTCCACTTACGCTCTGATGAGCACGTTCGCCTGCCGCCTCAAGCCGCTACTTATGTCCCTCTCTCTTCAAGCATGCCCGTCCCCGATGGAGACTACGTCGTTGCGCCCGTCCTTGACGTTCTACTCACCCGAAACGTCGCCCTTCCCCATACTATTGTCTCCATACAGCAGAACCACGTCTCCTTGCCTTTCCTGAACTTCGCATTCCACACCCAGGTTCTTCCGCAAGGAATGACTGTCGCTACTGTTTGTCCGGTCTCCGATTTCCATATTTCCGCTTTTACTGTAAACACCATATCCCATCCGCCCACTTCGTCCGCTACACCTCCGCCCACCACTCAATTCGACGCTATGATTAGCCCTGACCTTTCCCCAGATCAGATACACCTTCTGCGTCAGCTGTTGGCTTCGTATGGTGACATCTTCGACTTGGAAAATCCAGTGCTGGGTCGAACTAGCCTCGTGACTCATCGAATCGACACCGGTGACGCCATCCCCATCCACAGGCGCCCGTATCGGGTATCTCGCGCTGAACGGGACGTCATCCAAGCCGAAGTTGACAAGATGCTCTCCAAGGATATTATCGAGCCTTCGTGCAGCCCCTGGGCCTCACCAGTGGTGCTGGTAAAAAAGAAAGACGGCACCTGGCGATTCTGCGTTGATTACCGGCACCTTAATCACATTACAAAAAAAGACGTCTACCCCCTACCCAGGATTGACGATGCTCTCGACTCTTTACACGGTGCTAAATATTTCTCTTCTATTGACCTTCGATCTGGCTACTGGCAGATAGCTGTTGACGAGTTGGACCGAGAGAAGACCGCTTTCGTCACACCAGACGGCCTTTACCAGTTCAAAGTAATGCCGTTCGGACTATGCAATGCTCCCGCAACGTTCGAGCGAATGATGGACTCTCTTCTTCGCGGTTTCAAATGGTCAACATGCTTATGCTACCTGGACGATGTGATAGTGTTTTCACCCTCTTTTGAAACGCATCTTCAGCACCTTTCAGACATCCTCATAATATTTCGACGTGCGGGCCTCCAGCTGAACTCAAAAAAATGTCGCTTTGGCCGCCGGCAGATAACCATCCTTGGCCATCTTGTTGGCAATAATGGGGTTCAACCCGACCCTGACAAAGTACGCGCAGTCAAGCAATTCCCCGAGCCTCGCTCATCCAAGGACGTCCGCAGTTTTATTGGCCTATGCTCGTACTTCCGGCGTTTTATACGGGGGTTTGCTGACATTGCGCGCCCTCTGACAGACCTTCTTAAAAAGGACGCTGAGTTCCATTGGGGTGCATCTCAAGCAGAAGCGTTTTCTAAATTGATATCCGCTCTCACCACTTCACCTATCCTGGCCCACTTCGATCCCACTGCCGCCACCGAAGTCCGGACAGACGCTAGCGGACATGGCATTGGCGCTATCCTCGCTCAGCGACAGAACGGTAGAGACCGTGTTATTGCATACGCCAGCCGCCTCCTGACGTCCGCTGAGCAGAATTACTCAATTACGGAGAGGGAGTGCTTGGCACTGGTGTGGGCTGTAGCAAAATTTCGCCCGTATCTGTATGGACGCCCCTTTTCGGTGATAACCGACCACCACGCGCTCTGTTGGCTTTCTTCTCTGAAAGATCCTACAGGACGCCTAGGTCGCTGGGCTCTGCGTCTGCAGGAGTATTCGTACACCATAGTTTATAAGTCCGGCCGCTTGCATCAAGACGCCGATTGCCTGTCCCGTTACCCGGTTGACAACCCCGACCTTGCTGTTTCGAGAAACCCAAGTAGTGTGCTCGCAATAACGGATTTGTTACGCCTTGGGGACGAGCAGCGCCGCGATCCATCTCTCAGCGCAATTATGAACCGTCTCAACTCTGGCTCCCATGACCCTTCACTGCGCCTCTTTAAGTTACGCAATGGGATCCTCTATCGCTACAACATCCGCCCCGAGGGTCAAGAGTTGCTTCCGGTCCTTCCTGAACGTCTGCGCTCGGACGTTCTCCAGCAACTCCATGACGTACCCACTGCAGGCCACCTCGGAGTTTCCCGCACCTACGACCGTGTGCGTCGTCGCTACTTCTGGCCAGGCCTTTATCGCTCTGTACGGCGTTATGTGGCCTCTTGCGACCTCTGCCAACGTCGTAAAAAGCCTACCACATCCCCAGCAGGCCTTCTCCAACCGGTGGACATACCCACCGAACCATTTTTTCGTGTAGGCGTCGATCTCCTTGGTCCTTTCCCGGTATCCAGTTCGGGCAACAAGTGGATCGCGGTCGCCACTGATTATGCCACACGTTATGCAATTACACGCGCTCTCCCCACCAGCTGTGCCTCTGACGTTGCTGATTTTCTTCTCCAAGACGTCATCCTTCATCATGGCGCTCCTCGTCAGCTCCTTACTGATCGGGGCCGCTATTTCTTGTCTCGCGTTGTCGCCGATATTCTTCGTGCTTCCTCAACGCAACACAAGATCGCGACTTCTTACCACCCTCAGACGAATGGTCTCACTGAGAGACTCAATAGAACACTTACCGACATGCTCTCAATGTATGTCTCCGACGACCATCGGGATTGGGACGTGGCGTTACCGTACGTTACATTTGCGTACAATTCGTCCCGTCACGACACCGCTGGATATTCTCCCTTTTACCTGCTCTACGGTCGCGAGCCTGTTTTGCCACTGGACACTCTCTTGCCGCCTTCAGTTCCAACTTCGGAATATGCTCGAGCCGCAGTTGATCGTGCCGACCATGCTCGACAAGTTGCCCGCTCTCGCCTCTGCTCATCGCAGTTTTCCCAAAAGGCGCTTTACGATTCCCGCCACCGAGACCTGCAGTTCTCACCTGGGTCTCTTGTTCTTCTGTGGTCGCCGTCCCGCCGCGTGGGGCTCTCTGAAAAACTGCTGTTCCCTTACACGGGACCCTACCATGTGGTCCGTCAAGTGACTCCAGTCACCTATGAAATCTCCCAAGCCGCCCCTTCGCCAACTTACCACCTTGGAAGCGGCAAAACAGACATTGTCCACGTTTCCCGCCTCAAGCCGTACCATCGCCCTCCCACAACATCGCCCTAGGAAGCACCGAGACGGCGCTTTTTGCCGCGGGGGTTATGTTACAGTGTGTCAGTAGTTAAAGAAGGAAATGTTAGTACATAGCCCCAAGCAATGCGGACATGTGCTGGGGCTCAGCTGTGAGGAAGAAGAGGTTCGGGCTAGGTCCAACGCGGTGCTCCCTTCTTTGTGTGTGTGAAATACACCTTCATTTTTACGTATTCCTCTACGTAACAATATATATATATATATATATATATATATATATATATATATATATAGGTATATGAACACTATTTAGCCTCAAGTTTCGCTTTCGAGTGCAGTTTGAGATCGTAATTTATGTCACCGAGCAACATTGGCTGTTCTGAACTCTATGGGGTTTAACTTAGTCCTCTTGTTCAACCTAGTCCTCTAGTTTAACCAGCTGCCGGGAAACAGTAGTTATCAGCAGTGAACTGGAACTCTTAGTCTGAGTGACAAGAGGAAGAGTTTGTAACAAAAAACTTGGAGGTGGTGCAGTTCGCTATTGCTTCCGCAATTTTCACAGTGATTCTCAGACTACTGTGCGCGTACTGTCGAAACAGATATCTTGATTGATTATAGGGTTTAACGCGCCGACGCAACGCAGGCGATAAGGCGCGCCGTAGTGGAGGGCTCCTGATTAATTTTGACCACCTGGGGATCTCGTATGCACGGGCGTTTTTGCTTTTCTCCTCCATCAGAAAAGCGGACGCCGTGGCCGGGAATTGAACCCGCGACCTCGTGCTCAGCAGCGCAACGCCTTAGCCACTGATCCACCACGGCGGGTCTCTAAACAGGTATCTTAAAACATGTGCAGTCGCATCCTCGTTTCTAGAAGCATACTCCAATCCAACTCAATTTTCAATGTTACGATTGAGTATTGAACACGCCTTTGTTAGCAGATTACTCCTATATTGAATAGCCAACGGCGAAACATCACGGTGCAGGTGCATTTCCTTACACCTTAAAATTGATACCGCCGATGGGCTCTAACATACGCTTCTCCACGAAAAATATGTTCGGCCGCTTAAGACATTTTGAAAAATGCTTTTCAAATGTTTGGAAGTGTGTTTGGCAGTGTCGGGACGTCTTGCTTGAACGTTACGGGAAAATTGCCAGTGTTGTACCTAATGGTCCTTGTGTAAGAACATGTTAAGGTCTAATAAATCGTCGTCTCTCTTGTGTTTATTGTTTGCGTCTGTTTTTGTGGTGTCGTAATTTAATAGCGCCAGGAAGACAAAAAGTAACACTTTTACTAATCGGTATTCCGAGAGTCCAAATTCTTTTTCACTTGTTTCACCATATGCGACTCTAGAGCAAGATGCTGTGGCCATTGAACATAAATGTGAGCAGTTCGCTTGTTCAATCAAGACAATGAATCTTCATTAGTTCAGCAGTTTTATGGGGCAATGAAGTGGCTATGTTAAACTGTTTGCACCTTTGTGCCGTCAAAACATTTTGGGTTGCCTGTCGTAGATACAGGCCGCGCACGCCTTCGTCTGAAATTATTTGCGTTCATGTAGAAATGCATCGTGCCTTTGTTTGCGACGTTGGGGGCCTAAAGCATTGTTTTGAGTCGACTGCCTATTTTATGCCCCTAAAGCGAGCATTTTTATCGCCTAAAAATCCGGCCTCTGAAAAACGGGTGGATAGATGTATATTTGGGATCACTTTTAAGTGCTGATACCAACTACACGAAATAAATTAGGCGCATAATTAGTCTTAACGTGGGCAGGGGTGCCTTCGGTAAGCAATGAACAGCAGGCTACCTGTTACTAAAAGGACGGCACAGAGCCAATGCGTGCTGCCGGTGCGAACGGGTGGCGCAGAAACTTGGGGACTTAGAATACGCTGCGAAATAAAATTTATATCGGTCCAATCGGTCCATGGAAAGAAGATTGATGAGGGTAACCCGTGCGGATATGAATTATGAAACATACTCTATTTAGGACAAAGGAGCGGTATTGGCCTGGACACGTGATGCGTAGAACTGACAACGACCGGTGGACCATCATCAGAGTAACGGAAGGGCTACCTGTTAGGACTACGGAAGTAGGCGAAGGCAGATAATTCGATGGGATGGAAGAAAAAAATTATGACGAAGAAGAAGTAGTCGGCGGTCTTTTTCTTATTTTTGTTGGGATCTGTTCTTCGCGCAAAGTTTCCTGCTACCAACTGTATCAGCGCGCGCTGTGCGGCGACAGCATTTCCCCCTTCTTTCCCGGACGCTCCCTTCCCCTCGCTGCCCATGCGGTATAAATAAACCGCCAGGGGGTCATTCCTTGCTCAGCTACTTCTAGCGCAACTCAGTTACCGCAAACTCGATACATAACTAGTATCCCGAATGGTAAGTTCTACTGAGTCGACGCTGCGAAAAAAAGTTACTTCAGTGGTAAATTTTTATGGTCTCTGCTATGTTAGCAGCATGCATGCATGTTTCAGTGGGCAGGAAATGCGAACGGTCTAACCTGCGTCACAGGCTCGACGGTTGGGATAACTAACACGAGTTATACAAGTTTCACGAAGCGCTCTTATTTTAAAACATTAATTATGAGATTTACCACATGTATTGAAACGGCGCAATGTTTTCGGTGCTTCCGTCATACTTTTTGCTAGGCGTTTCGACCGCTTCGCACACTCACCCTATAATTGGCCCGAAGACCTCGAACAGTTATTACTGCTGCGACGGCGACGCCCAAGATAAGGTCAACACGTGCAAGGAAAGCAGGGGAAGGGGGGAAGAGGGAGGGCCAGGAGCCGCGCAGTTGAGGGCCGTGTTCCATAAAGCTGCAGCCGTGCCTGGCATTAACACGATTTTCATGCAGTGAAAGGCATTGCCGCCTGACCCGTACCGTGAGGCGGAGATGATTTTGGACAGTTGCGGCACTTGCATAATAAAACTGCGTTGATTATGAGTGGTCGAAGATTTTGATGCAATAAATTGAAGGTGATGCGCACTTAAACGTTATAAAGGACTCCAGACTTCAGGTGTGGTTTGTACCCGGTATTTGGTGCTTGTCGTCAGGTTTTATAATAATTGTTACGGGTGTAACAGATGGAATGGGTTTATTTACAATAAAGGGGGCGAGGCCGGGGGCGCTGGTGATTCGATCTTTGGCCGGTAATCGAAGCGAGTCCACCTGAGACTCCCCTTTCCCTGGGCGGGCGACTGGCGTTTCCCTGCGACTACTTCAACCATTTTTTTCTCTTAGGCTGTGCGTAAGCTGTGTCACGCAAAACACGAAATACTTTGCTCAGTTCTGTCGCGCCATAAAAATATATCTCATTATTTAATCATTATATTGAACACACGTTTTTCTCGTGTGGCTCTGTCTCTATTCACCTTATTTTATCGCGCTCTGTGTGAGTTTTTATGTTTCCAGACTATATATATATATATATATATATATATATATATATATATATATATATATATATATATATATATATATATATATATATATATATATATATATATATATATATATATATATATATATATTGGTTTGTCATATCTTATTGTTACAGCTAGCGTTTAAATAATCGTCCGGGATTTTTTTTTGTTTCGGCAAAGAGATTCCCGTTTTGGAGGAATGTTCTTCAAGCTTTGCTTTCTACCCAACATTTCTTGTAAGTCACCTGGCTATATTTCGCGAAAGTTTCTGTTTTTTTTTTAATTGGGAGCTCTGTCTTATTGTGCATACCTTTAGAGGAAAAATTCCTGAGTATAGGAGGGCTACCCGCACGGCGTTGTTAATCGGACACGTAATGCCACACTTTTGAAGAGGTGTGCTTTTATCCACAGTCATCCACACCTCTTTACTGACCCTACCTGTCCAGCCTGCGGGGCACTCGACACTCACTACCATTCCCTCTGCGAATGCCCCGCAGACCCGTACCCCCCGTTCCCTCCCCTCACCACTGGGAGCAGATGTTGCGTGACCCGGGGGAGTCAGGCCAAGTCCTGACCACCTCCCGGGCCGTGGCGGTCGCGGCGGCCCTGTGGGCCTCCTCCACCCCCAATACCTGATCCCGATGGACAAAAAAACGTATTCCTTCTTTCCTTCCTTTATCCGCAGCCATCCTGCATACAGCACGCCCCATAACCGGGTACAGCGGCGACGGGTAAAGCACGGAATTTCCTAATGGGAAATCTTGAAGTAAAGAATGCGTTTATGTATGCATACGGCTGGCTTGCGGTTGCATCAAAGGCGAAACTGCAGCTCCAGATGCCAGGTTTTCTACTCACTGTGCGGTAGGTCGATTGCTGCAAGCAAGGGTTCGATTAGGTGCTTGGTGACACCTAAGGAAATAGTAACGTTCTACCGCCAGGAAAGGCAAAGACTACTGGCCCACATCCTATGTTAACGCGGGTGCAACTGGTAGCGTACAAGCAAATACAGTGAGGGTTCTTGTCTCCTCTCCCTTTGCTTAGTCGCATGTTTCCACTCAATACGGTGGGAGCTACCGAGCGCCAAGAGATAGGATAACCCGCCGTCACATATGGCTGAGGAGATCGAATTCGATCAAGAACACCCGCCAAACCTCTTTCCCCCTGCAGAGCGACGGGAGGACTTACTGTCCAACCCCACCCCGGTGGATCAGCTCCATCTGGCCACCAGGGTCCACGCGGCGAAAGCCGCATACATGATCTCGTGAAGAGGGAACCCCTTCCATCCGTCACGGGCAGCAGTGCTGAAAAGGTCGGAACTGATATTCGTCCTCTTTTTCTCCTCCACCCCTGCGAGGCCGCAGGGCGTACCGCAGGTGCTCCGCAGGGACGCTGGCGCACCTGCTCTGCTTCTCACACCCAAGGACGACAGAGCTCCAGCACTGCAGCGTCTTGGACTGCCAAGCCACAACCTCGAGGACCTCCACTTCCCCAGGAGTACTGACGGCATCCTTAGAGAAGTCCTCCTGCACCTCATGACCCACCTGGAGGCAACCGAGCTACCCCGGGGGGAGGGGGGGTTAGCCGCGGCCTCCACAACAGCAATGGTGCGCTGGCAGCTGATGGCGGAGGCCGTGCTCTAGCTCGACGGGCGGGTTGACTGCCCGACTTCAAAAGCAATCCATTCCACATCATTCTCCGGTTTCGCGACGATGCTCTGCGATACACACCTGCCCCGTATACTGTACCGCACTCCGGTTGCATCAGTGATATTTAATAGTAAATTGCACGTTACCACTGTCACTGCTCACTGTCACTGCCCCCCCCCCTCCCGTCTCCCCCAATCTCCAAACAGTCATCTCCAAAGCGTGTAAAAGGCCAATCGCAGATCTGGAGGAAAGAGTTGGGGGCAGTGACTAAAAAAGCCGAACGAATAGACCCGCCGTTTCTTTCGGAACGTACCGCTGGAGGGCTTTGAGCGGTGTCCTTTCAGGCAGCGCTGGTGGTGTCCCGTCAAAACACTAACAACTTCAAAGACGTGGAACGATTGGCTACTTTGCAAAGCATCCGATACGAAAGAGAGACAAGAAAAAAGGTCTACAAAACCGAATACAACGCAAGCACAAGAGTTGGGAATTATCGCGAGAAAGTTGTCGTCGAGCGCATACAATGCAATGATGTGAACCTTCTGACTTCGCAGACCAGCAGGTAAAGAGAAAAGTAAGGAAGCAAAAAAAAAAAAAAAAAAAGAAAACAAGCCGGCATTCCATCTGTGCAGGTTTTATTTATTCTTTTTCTGGTCATGAATCATGTGTTACGTGGGTGTTGGCTTTGCAGTTTTATTCGTGTGACACCTTAGAGATCCATCGAGCAAAATTTCCACCTTCGCTGGTACCAGCTGACACAACATATCTACAAACCATGACAAGATATTCTTCCGCACCCTGGACTTCATGTCAGCTCATAAAACTAGAGATTGAAAACCAGGAATTTTCCTTCTGTGACAGCAAAGGAGTTGTGCAGTAGGGTGGATGGCTGGGAAAAAAGTTCATTGTCAAAATACAGCGCAGAACAAAACAACAGAGAAAGTATTTCCTTGTTTTTGTTATATATTATTGCGTTATATTTTCAAGATTGACGGATTAGTGGCATGGTTATGATTCCTGCTTTGGAAGAACCTCTGGAGACGTCTTTCGATCCCGAGTGCCGAAAGCCGCGTTCGATTTTTCGAATCTCCGCTTAGGTTTCCGCGCACGGGCACATAACAATTTATAGACGGCTAAGCTACTGCTAAAGGCATTTCGCCCCTAACGTAGGAAAGCATCTTTCATACCTGGGCTACGCGGAAACTTTCAATTGGTAGTTGACTAGACATACCTGTGCTACGCGACCGTTTTGAAGGCCTTCCGAAGGCCATCGTAATATTAACCATCTTAATTTATTTTAATTCACCTCAAAGGCCAACTTTGAGTACAATTTAGGAAAGGGTACTCAACCATAGATCACATCCACGTTCACATCAATACATAGATCACATCCATAGATCACATCAATACATAGAAAAATCTGCAGAGTACACTAAACCTCTTTACATGACATTTATAGATTATGAGAAAGCGTTTGATTCCGTACTCACGACAGCCGTGCAGGAGCACTGAAAAACCAGGGAATACAGGAAATCTACATAAGACTTCTAGAAGACATATATAAGGAATGCACGGGCAGTATAACCCTCCCCAAGCAAAGCGATAAATTTCCGATCCGAAAGGGAGTGAGACAGGCAGGTACCGTCTCTCAAAAACTATTCAGAGCATGTGTGGAGGGAGCATTTAGAAAGCTTGACTGGGAAAGTGAGGATTAAGGGTAAATGGGGAATGCTCGAGGCATTTGAGGTTTGCGGACGACATAGTCTTGCAGAGTGAGACTGCAGAACACCTGCAAATAATGCCCGAGGAACTAGTACAATCAGAAAGCACGGCCGTGTGGCTAAAAATAAATAGGAATAAATCGAAAGTAATGAGGAATAAGGCTGCCAAGACCGTCTTCTCCAGCTTAGGAAACGAAACGCTAGAATAAGTAAAAGAATATAACTATCTCTGAGCGGTTGTCAGTGCTGACCCCAACCGCGAGAGAGAAATCCGGCGCAGACTAGGTATGGGTTGGGGAGCACCCGGCAAGCACTCCCAAATAATCAAAAGTATACGCTACCTAAAAGAAAAAACTACAACCCGTGCACACTTCCGGTGATGACATACGGAGTTGAAACTTGGCGCCTTACTAAACAACTAGTAAGCAAACTTAGTTCGGCTCAACGGGCCATGGAACGAATAACGTTAGGAGTAACACTCAGGGACAGGAAACAATTAAGCTACCTGGATCAGAGAACAAACTCGAGTAGAAGATATCATAGTTCAGATAAAGGAAAAGAAATGGACTTGGGCTGGCCATGTAGTGAGACGAACCGACAACCGGTCGACAGTTAGGGTAACAGAGGGGATACCAAGAGGGGGGTCTAGAAAAAGGGGAGGGCCGTTAATCCGATGGAGGGATGAAATAAAAAAAAATCGTTGGTAAACTGTGGACTCGAGCAGCGCAGGACAGGAGCAGTTGGAGGGCAATGGGAAACGCCTTCGTCCTGCAGTGGACCTGAGTAGGCTGATGATGATGAAAGGTCAACTGAATTCAAATTTCACCTCGGCCAAATTTATTTTGAACGTACAGTACGTACCACCAAACCAACTGGGACATGACTGGTAGCCCCACGAAATGCATTTAATCAGTTAGAAACGTTTAAAATAGCTCCTTCGCAGACGTCGCTGAACCTGCCGGCGCATTTTGCAAACAGCCATGGAGCGGAAATGAGATGCCGGCAGGCCAGATGTTTATTCCTCCTGCTAGTGAGGAGAACCGGTCGAGTGCCGCTGGGCGCGCTTTTCCGAGGACTGTCGCCTGCGCGAAGCTGTTGCGCGCAGGTTTGCTCTGGATGGCCGGCCGCTCCTGGCCGCTCCGGCCGCTCGCTCGCCAGCTGCAACGTCACTTCAGCTTGGCCGGAATTGCCGCGCTCTTCTCGACTTAGGTTTCAAAATCGCCGATTTCTGGTGGTCGTTTGTGCCATGCACGCGCGTATTTCAGCTGCCATATGTTGTATCTTGTAACTTTTTAAGGTTTTCAAGAGATCGAAATTTTGAGTGCAGTTGGCCTTTATTCCATCTTCATTGAACTTAATCCCACCTTACTAATCAGTACATATCAATCATTATTCTGTTTAAATCCATCTTAACCACCTTAATCTCACCTTTGTAACCATTACTATCAATCATTAAACAATCAGCGCACATGGTAGCCGAGCCAGGGCGCCAGAGCACCACCGCGCTCCTCCGCCTCGCAGTTCCCGCCGCTGAGGTCACGACTTGTGTGACTTTTGGTTCCCCTCGTGTTGACGCTGACGACGACGATGGTCACTTTGCGCGTCAATATTTTAAATTGTATGAGGCGTATAAGGGAAGAGAAGTATAACAAGAAGAGAAGTATAGAAAAGAGGTGGACAACCTCCCTTCCCCCCCCCCCCCCCCCCCCTGTTCGCGCACGGCACTAGGCTGACCTATAGAACAAGGGTGTCGCACTGACAGGCGCCTAACCAGTGTTTTGAAGCGAGGTGGAAAGGCTCCTCCAACGAGCGTTGGACATGCGAGCGCCAAAATTGCCTTTAAAAAAAAAAAAACATGTGCGCTTTGAGGTACGTAGTCTTTCACTGCGTCGTGTATTGCCCTTTGCCATCGCTCGCTATTACGCCCATCTACACACGCTATCGTTCGGCATCCAAGAGGACCCGAAGGCCTCTTTTCGCGGTGCGCGCAGCAGGGCTTCAGGCTTCACGTGGGCTGCACCAAGATTCTTCCATCGTGCACCGGTTGCAGGTAGGCGTTCTGCAGAAGGTCTCTGGCATCGTCGAGTCCCAGCGAAACTCCGATCTGGTCGCGGGCCTTCTGGAAGGTTGCCGAAAGCTTCTCCTGGATCACGGTGATGCACATGGAGGTGAGCGCGAGGCCGAACAGCAGGTACACAAAGGTGGCCATCATGAACGCAGGCTGCCTCGGCACGTAGTCGCCAAAGCCGATGGTGCTCATGGACACGAAGACGAAGTAGAAGGCCTCGAAGAAGCTCCAGCCTTCCCACAGCGAGAAGATGAGCGCCCCCAGCGTCATGTAGGCCACAAGGAAGAGCAGCACCAGCGACACCGGGACCCGGGCCTCGGCCGCTGCGGCTGTCGCCACGTCCTCGGCGAGCCCCGCCCTGGCAGCCGCGCTGCGCAGCTGGGCGCGCCGCTGCCTGCGCGGATACGCTGAGTACTCTGCCTTGGTCCGCCATGCAACGATGACCTGTGGCCAGTAAGAGAGCATCGTTGCCCGATAAATAAGAAGAATGCTGCCGCTCTCTCGTGCTTCTATACTGCGCTCATGGTGACCTCTGTTCTGATTCGCCAAGAAATCCTCTTTGTAAGCGCATGCACTCGGCGGCCTGACCTGCCCGCATATAGATGATTGAATTAAAAGGCGTCGTGTGCGTTCCTAGACGTGATGAAGGGGCTTTGCTATTACCTAGTTATGAAAAAGTCCCTATTGCGTTCGTGTATTGGCTCATGGCCGCTCCCCAAAAATGCCTACCCACGGCTTTGGGGTGGAAGTGCGTGGCTTGGTTCTGTGAACTGTAACGCGGTAAGGAAGAGGGAAAGATTAGAAGGTGTCATTTTTATAACCCCAAATAATAGCGGCGTACATATTGAGACTCTCTGATTGCCATGCAGCGGGAAGATAGATGTACATAACTGTTAGGTTTTCATGGTCGTATGCAGCTGACAAAATATAGCAGACCTCATTCCTTGTAGTACTGTAGGCAGGGCCAGCAGTCAATTGTGCTTTCTGTCTCCCTCTCCGTTTTTATCCGCGTGCGTGTCTGTTCAGCTAAAGAGATGTACGACGAAGACGATTAAACTATATGACCGCTACGTACTTTATGGCAATTCCCCAATATTAGTTGGCTAGTAACCTGGGGTTTTCGGAGGTTCGGACCAAATTTTATTCGGCGCTTTTCGTGCTGCACGGTTTTTATTTTCCTTAAAACCACTAGCGTAATTGATGTGCTTCCATAATGTCAAGCCTGAAGACGGAGTATATATAGGCAACACCTTTCCAAACTACTATTACTGGTAGAAAGGTCCATAAATGTCAAACATTGCTTAGCGCACAGCAGCCTTGGAAATATTTATAGCAAAACACTAGTATACACAAACAAAAATTACAGCGTACTTTATATTCAAAATTGACGCTGGAATAATGTTTACCGAAACAAATGGAAAACCAGGGTTAAACAACATTGTCCAAGGGAGGCGAGATAAGAGCAAAAACAAAAGACGAAGATTCTCCCTCTCACTATCGCGATCAGCACCCAACACAACAAAAAAGAATCATTGAGAACTCTGCCCCAGTCGTCTTAAACTAAGTTACGTTCCCTTAGCAATTTAATGTAGCAGTTGGTAATGTAGCAGTGGTCAACGCTTTTTTATGATTGCAGCACTGCACGTTGATTGTATACACTACCTGTCCGGAAGCCTTGGTGGCCCGGCGGCTGGCCCTTCGCAAGGCGCGCACGTTCTTGGTGTTGTAGAATCGTCGCATGGCCGTGAACGCCATTTTGATGATGCGTGTGAAGAGCTTGCCGAGGTCGGCCAGCACCATGAGCAGCAGTGGAATGCCGAAGAACGCGTACGCGATGGTCGCCGCCCGGCCGGCATTGGTGCTAGGAGCGATGTTTCCGTAACCTGCGCAGTCCCAACGTGGCGTAAGGCTCGGTGAGCCGTGCACGCACAACGTACTTGGTGTTGCGCACATCTGGGACTTTTCAGGATAGCGTTGGCGTTCCTAAAACACTATACCCTTTCCAGTGCCTTCACAGAAGCTACTTCGGGCTTTATTTTGGGCATTGCTTTACATATTCGAAGCTAAATGCAAGCTTGTAATCGTATGTCTGTGCGAATGCGTGAACCCCGCCCATGTAACAGTTAAGCCTAGTTCTTGCTCAAGCTGATGCTCCAGTTCGATTGTTTTCTTGCTCTCTCCTTCCTGGTTGTAAACTCCTAAGTATTCCGAATCATGCATGTAAGCCGATGATACGGCTTTAATTCTCGCACGAGACACATTAAACGAGCTTAGCAGTAAAATAAACGAGCAGCTAGAAAGGCTCGAGTCGGGGTTTACTAACAACCAACTCACCGTTAATATTAATAAAACGAAATACACGCACGAGGTCGCGGGTTCGATTCCCGGCCGCGGCGGCCGCTTTTCTGATGGAGGCGAAAAGCAAAAACGCCCGTGTGTTCGAGATTTCGGCGCACGTTAAAGATCCCCAGGTGGTCAAAATTAATCCGGAGCCCTCCACTACGGCGCGCCTCATCGCCTGCGTTGCGTCGGCGCGTTAAACCCCATAATCAAATCAATTAAAACGAAATACACAGTGCTGAGATCCAGGAAATAAATTATATCACAATAAGACAAACTTAAGGTTAAATAACGAGTTGATACTACATGAAAACTGTTACAAATATCTAGGTGTATGTTTTGAATCTGACATGCACTGGAAAAACAAACAAAAGTTTGTTCAAAACTAGGCGACGGTTGCCATATCCTCTTGAAGGAGAGAAAATGCTTTGCTTTGTCCATTCTCCGTATGCTCTATTTTGCTTTTGTCCTTAGTGAGTTGAGTTATTGCATTGAGTCTTGGGAAACGAATACCCTACTTATCCGGAGCCTGTAGCACGATAGGAAAAGATAGCTTTAAAAAGGGGTACTGACACGAAATTTTGAAGGCGAGAAAACTTCGGAGATAGGCTGGTGTGAACACACATGCATCATCTGCAAAATATCAGCGGTAAATACAGCCTAGAACATACTTAAAATCGATTTTAAAGTGTGCGAAACGCAACCGAGCAGCCAGCGGATGACTTCGCGCAATCGTCATTTCCTGGATGTGGAGTAAATAAACAACATCAAAACACGTCATGAGTTTGTGTTGGCCGCTTCCGCACTGCCGCCGGCTCGCTGCTCCGATCGCAGGTCGGAACTGCTGCTCTCGAGCAAAGAACGATCCGATCGTTGGCGGTGGAGGCGCCCGGATTTCATTGGCTCGTCGGGCAGCTGGCCGCGACCTAAGTTATTCCAGGCACGCTATTTTTACTGCTTTTTATTACACTGGACGCTAAAATGCGCCGGGGACACAAAAAGCGCACTGAGCGAGCCGCACGGTCGCTGCGCAGACGGCGGCCACGGCCGCGAAGTGGCGCAGGCCGGTGCAGGTAGCTCGAGCGATAGCTTGTTACCGCTGCACGAAATGGGACTCAAGTCCCAAACAAGGCAGCACATACGAGAAAGGAGTTAATGATTCGATTGCGAATTGCATTAAAAAACGTCATCTGCGCCGCTTACAAGAGCGGCAATTGAATATCCGCCGCAGTGATAAGCCTAACCACATGTGTAGGCGGACATGTAGGCAGACCGGCCGGCTGCTCCCAGCGCGCGTCTCCCCACCCACTGTCTCTAGCGTTTGCACTCGCAGCAATTTGCACTCGCAGAGCCTGCATAACGTCCACGGTCGCTTTTTAATTAAGCGGCCGACGAGATCAGTACGTATAGGGCATTCGCAGAAACTGCCAGGGACGCGGATTCGACAGTGCTACGGCAGCTCTGCTCTGTGATATCCGTCCGAAGGTCACGTGGACAGCTTTTTTTACATGAAGCCTACAGAGACCGGATTCATGTCTATACCGATGGCTCGGTAACGAACTCCAGTTCTGCGGGAGCTGTAATTGTGCCAGCCAGATCAGTAGACATTCAATTCAAGCTGTCCCATTTAACAACTTCAACTGCATCCGAACTCACAGCTATTAGCGAGGCTCTTCTGTACCTAAAACAAGAATTACCACAAAAATGGGCTCTGCTTTGCGACTCCAGGCCAGCTCTCCAGTGTCTGCACTCTGCTCTTCGCCGCGGCCCGTACGAACAGCTTGTGGCCGAGATTCGTCAAGAGTATGTCTTCCTAGTAAGGCATGGGCACAAAATTATTTTTCAATGGCTCCCTATACGCCTCGAGCGCTGCCTGTAGGGGCGCCACTGAAATCCTTCTAGCGGCCCGTTCCGAAAGCAGTCGCGGGAGTCGCGGGCCCGCTGCACCGCTGTCGCCGTTGCTTTTGAGGCACGTTCGCGGCTAATATTTTCCGTTTGTATGCGTTGGAAATATATATTTATGTGGAGCAGTCACTCTGTTCGCAAATGTCGTGTATTTACGAGAGTGTATATGCTTCTGACGCGATCTTACTTTAGTACATTCGGTTCGCATAAGCGCCAGGTGTGTGTCACAAGCCGGCGTCGCGAAACCGGCATACATGCATGAAGCTGATTGTAATTCCACTGCCCTGAAATTGACTAACAGTACCTCCGTAAGCAGCGTTCGTTCAGATGCTCATGCTGCGGCTATACACTGCGATGTAAATCGGTTTCGTGTGCTTTCATAATCTAGCGGAGCACTCATAGCTGACAGCCCGTCAGTTACGCTTCATATCTAGAATATTGATCACTACACTGAACAAGCCAATGCGGCATAAAAATATCACGGACATTCTACGCAATAAGTACGATGGATAATGCAAAATTACATGCGGGAGTCAGCACAAAGAATTTACGGCTGGGTCGTCTTGTCGCGAGGTGAGCTTCCCCAAACAGTCATCGTTTACATATATCCTCCGCTTATTTCCGCGGCCGTGACTAAACGCTTCTTCGAAACATCATCATATGACACAGGGTGCCTGCAGAATTGAGCACAAAGTGAAATCAGAGGGCCTTATCAGATACCATACTCTTCTAATGATATCTTTTATCGCTTGTGAACTGTCTTACTGTATACTTCAAAAAATGTGTCCGCCGAGTGATCAGCTGTTCGTTAAAGCGGAAAAACAAAATAAAAGTGAACGCGCAGCTTGTGTGTGATTTACTAAAACGGTCTTTCCTTGATTTCGCTCCGCATTTGTACATTACGATAGTTAAGCGCCCCCTCCCCCCCCCCCCCCCCCCCCTCCCTGTTATGGAAAATATCATGCATTTCGCATCTACTTGGTCCAGTGAGCTCAACCATGCTTGAGGTAAGACGAAGGTCTCTGGGATTTCCGAAGCTGCACTGGGTTTTTTTTCATTCCCGCACGAGCTATTACATTGTTTTCGGGCTAGGCAGACCATTTATTTTTCCGTGGTTTCATTAACTCTCATTGGTCCATGCTATCAGGCGGGAGCGGGCATATATTTAATAATCCACCGACTTGGAATATACTTAACATGTTCGCGTGGCCTCTATTTCTATAAAAGGCACAACTTTTTGTCAGGTATCAGGTGATCACCTCTCCAAATGATATTTTTGTACGACGTATGCATTCAAAACAAGGCCGAATTCGTTGTCCGCGCTCCAAAACGAGACCAACCTCTCACTGTGCCAATATCAGGTCTAAACGAGGCGTCAATAGAATTCACTTGCGCCTGAGATATTCGGAGGTAACAGTGGTGATATTCCGCTGCCTTCGCCGACGCCCGTAAGAGCGGCGAAGAAGCGCGCAGTACCGCGTCCTCGGTTAGCTTTTGTTGGCGTACGAGCACTATATCAACTCTGATCAGGACGCAGCTGTTTTTTAAAGTGCCCTAAACGTACTATTTGCTTAGAGACATCACCATAATAAAATGTTTAGGGCGCGGAAAGGCAAAAAGAAGCGAAAGAGAACCAAAACACTGCATGAGCCGCTATCAGCTGCGCAGCGGACATCCCGTAAGCACCGCGGAGAAGCGGCGTCAGGCGGCGCAACGATCGCGAAGCTCGACGCGTATAGCCACTGCGGCATTTCTGGGAATGAATGTGCAGACAAAGCGGCTCATCATGCCCATGGAAGTGCCCAATCGGCCGACATCCCGTTATCGCGCCATGATGCGGCAAGGTCACTGCGCTCCATCGCCCGCGAAAGTGATCACGCTGTTTGGAATACGCCGGAGTTTTCAAACTCCCGCCTGTACTTGCTCGACCCTGACCTGCAGCGCCACTTACCCACTAACATGCCACGCTCGGATGCCACACTACTGTGCCGACTGTGGATTGGAGTTGCTTTCACCAAAGCTTACTCATTCACTATCGCCATGACTGACAGCCCTGCTTGTGACGTGTGCGCCACGGACGAGACAATAGAACACCTCTTATGTCACAGTGCCCGGTTTGCAACGCAGAGACTGCACCTGTCAACCGCTCTCCGGAAACTCGACAACCAGCCATTAACTGCGCAAACTGTTTTGTGTCACAGGCGTTACCCATCGCAGTCCGAAAAGGCCACAAAAGCATTACTTCGTTTCTTAAAGGACACAGGCCTGTCTGAACGATTGTAGAAACACTGTGTGCCATTGTTCATTTGTCATTTGGTTAGTTTACCGTTTCGGTTTAGGCTTTATTATCCCCTATTGTTTTGTTTTTGTAGTTATCTTTAATTTTTCTCTTCTTGCTCCTCAAGCTCTATTCCCTGTCTTTTCAATACCCTTTCTTTCTCTTTAAATCCCTCCTTCCCCACTTCCCATGCGTAGAGTAGCCAACCGGACTGTAATCTGGTTCACCTCCCTGCCTTTCATGCACTGTATTATCCTTCCTTTGTTTATACAAAATTCGCCGCACCCGCTGAAACCGAAACAGAGACTGGCCACATCAAAAACGTCTCTACCATCGCACGCTGAAGCAAATGAGCGTTCTACACATGGTAAGTAGATCATTAGCTATTTATCGCAACAAAAAAACCAAGACGCAACATTTCTGTGTCAGTGCCCCTTTAAGGTTTATTACATATTCGAAATGCACGGACCCTATAGCAAACCACTTCTTCAAGCAGCCTCTCTTCTACCGTCGATACGTTAAACGTAGCTAAAACAATGAATAAAATATTGAAACAGAATGAGCCGTTACCCCATAATATTTTATACTCCCGAAAAACGACACCAGAGTTGCAAGGGATAACCATTTTAACTTAAGTGTCGCAATAATTACGGTCAGAGGTTGATTGAGTTTAGTGGTGCCCTAATTTGGAATAGCATTCTTAATGATCTAAGAAATAATTTTATACAATCATTGACAACTTTTTTGCTGACCTTGTAATATGTATAAGCAACGTAGTTTCATTACAGGTCAAAATGATACTTGCTAGCGTTGAATTTGAATTCTCAGGGTGAAGTTTTGAATTTCTGGTTCCGAGTTTGTGAATGTCAATTATAAAATCTTGAATTGGAATTTTGAATCTATTGGTGATCTCATTCTTGGAATTTTCGTTATTGGCGCGAGACATGCGCGTCTCCACCCACCGCAATCGAATTGTATTTGCCTGTTATGATGGACCCGACACTGCCCTTCGGCTATGGGTCCTGTAAAAATGTGAAAACGTGCCGCACTTAATTTGTGAACAAGCACGGAACTTGAGAGTGCGCCAGGGTAATCTGTGGTGGACGCGCCGTCGACAAGCAGTCGCGTGGGAAGACAACGCACGCCGGCGCACAATGTCGAGGCTAGTGGAGCTAACTTGCATTGTTGATACCATGGCGACTCGTTTGATCTCAAACAAGACGAACGGTGACTCGCGGCGAGTACCTATACGCCGTGCAAATGTATACGCTTTTGAGCCCCCCTCCTCCCTTCCCCATTTCCCAAAAAGGGATCTCTTGTTTTACTAGGTTTTTAGCCAATATCTGCTTTCAGGTCCTTTTATACTTAACTAATTCGGCTGCGCGAATGAAATACAGATGGCAACTTTGTTTTGATTACTAATTACTGTGTTCGTCGTTCTAATTTAGGTCTGTGATGATAAATTTCGGAACACCTCGCCTCTTAAAGGGGTTATGAAGACAACCTTGCGTAGCTTGAAAGAAATAGCTACGAAAGGATTTTTTAAACAAAAAATGCAAAAAATTGTTTACAAAAATTGAAATACTTTTGCTACACAACGCTAGCAGTGACGCAACAGCGGCCGGACTAAAACATCGTTATAACAATCTATACCTATAAAAAGAAATGCCCGACTGACTGGCTGACTGACTGACTGACTCGTCAACGTTCAGCCGAAACTGGCAGATGTATAAACTTGAAATTTTGCGAGTACAATTTGCGAGTAAAATCCCGCCTTAGATTAGAATTCCATGTGAGGTCAACGTCAAAGATTAGGCCGAGATTAACCTGCGAGGCATACTTGACTGGTTTGCACGCACAAGAAGAACATAAAGGCGTGTGCAAAGTTAACGGGCAATCAAGTACAAATTTTTTTTAATAGATTGTGGAAACGCTCGAGTTGCGTTTTAAGTGTATCAATAATTAGTTTAGCAGAAAACCAGTACATTGAATTACTTGCTGCAGTCTGCAATGATGTAATGGCCGCATACTGAAACAGCGAAGGGGAGACCGCAGTGTTAAGATCATTAACAAAAATATTGAAAAGCAAGGGCTCAATATCGAACCTTGAGGAACTCCCGATTTTATTGGTGCAAAACTGCTACGAGATTCCCCTAGAGAAACGCACTGACGCCGGCCGTGCAAGAAATTTTGAAGCAACTGCAAGAATGGTCCTCTGAATCCAAGCAAGAAAAGTTTATGTAACAGAAGACTACGGGGTACACTGTCGAATGCGTTCTTAATATATAAGAACAGAGCACAGGCAACTTTATTGTGTTCGAAAGCTGAATTCAACAAATCAGAAAAGTTTCCAAGCGGAGTTTCAGTGCCTCTTCCTTGAACGAACCCGTACTGGTGAGGTGAAATAACATTGTTACTGTCTAAAAATTCTGCCTGCTGCGGTGGCCCAGTGGCTATGGCGTTGTGCTGCTGAGCCCTAGGACTCGGGTTCGATTTCCGGCCGCGGCGGCCTCTTTTCTGATGGAGGCGAAAAGCGAAAACGCCGGTGTCCTCGAGATTTCGGCGCACTTCAAAGATCCCTAGGTAGTCAAAATTAATCCGGAGTCCCCCACTACAGCGTGCCTCATCGCCTGTGTAGCGTCGGCACGTCAAACCCCACAATAAATCAATCGACTGTCTAAAAAGTCTGACATAAATGGGTATTTTTCTAGTATCTTGGCGATACATGATAAAATAGATATAGGCTGTAGTTTTCTATTTTGCTACGATCGCCCCCTTTGTGAAGCGGAGTAACTATCGCCGCTTTCATATCAATTGGTATGTTGCCGTTGGAATAATGTTATTCAGAAGTGACAGGAGTACAGGTCCGCGCAGAAGTAAACGGAGCACGGTAGCGGTGGCCGAACTGCATCGCAGCGCCGCGTATGGGCGCCGACGGGAACCATGGAGCGCCGGTCAAAGAGTGTGTTCGCAGTGTTCGCACTGCCCCCGCCGCCCTATCTGATATGTTTAATCGCCGCTCTGCTGGCGTGTCATGCTCGGCGAGACGGTCTTCAAAAGGCAGCGCTGGGCTACAGAGTGCCGCTGGTTGCATTGGCGCTCGCAGGCATCCGCGGCGACCGAATCCGCTGCTCATGAGCTGGACGAAGCTGCGCGCGCCCGCAAACGTGCCTTGTTGCGCGCTGTAAAGGGCGGTATAAAATTGTAGGCCGCTGCGATTTGGCATAGCATGTCATTGCGATATAATTAATAGTAAGCCGGCAACAAAATTGCCACGTACAATATAGAAAGCACATTCACAGACATTTCCGTTGTTCGAAAAAAAAATCTCTCTTACGAGATTTCTTCTTTAATGTTGGGTTTGTCCCAAGTTATTGCTGCCGGTCAGTCCAGGTCTGTTCTGAAGAAAGGAAAATAAAAAATGTCCTTGCGGTGGAAATTCTGCCGGTCAGTCCAGGTCTGTTCTGAAGAAAGGAAAATAAAAAAATGTCCTTGCGGTGGAAATTCTGTATCAGAGAAAACCACAAAGAATAGGTACAATCGTTGCCTGCTATTACAGCGGGTCACACAGGGCGCATATTTTGTTGTCGCATTAAAATCGACGTTGTTATTTTTAACGAGCACCTTATATTAGTTAAGAAAATGTTGCAGATTTAAAATAAACTCCGCATTGAATTGAAAGATGGCTTCACTGCATGACCTCAATGTTCTGCCAAAAAGCGCCGTCAAGGCCTCAAAATGACCGATGACGCGTATAGTCGTCATGACCGATGGCGACCATACTCTTAATCGGTTAATCGGTACAAAATCTTATGACGGCTATCCTCGTCAACGGGAGCGCAAGGGTTAATGCGACAACAAAATATGCGCCCTATGAGGCAGGCTGTAATAGCAGGCAACCATTGTACCTATTCTTTACGGTGTTCTCTAATACAGAATTTCCACCACATGGACATTTTTTATTTCCCTTTCTTCAGAACAGACCTGGACTTACCGGCAGCAATAGCTTGGGAGAAACCCAACATTAAAGAAGAAATCTCGTAAGCGAGATTTTTTTTCGAACAACGGAAATGTCAGTGAATGTGCTTTCTATATTGTACGTGGCAATTTTGTTGCCGGCTTACAATAATTTATATCGCAATGACATGCTATGCCAAACCGCAGCGGCCTACAATTTTATACCGCCCTTTACAGCGCGCAACAAGGCACGTTTGCGGGCGGGCGCAGCTTCGTCCAGCTCATGAGCAGCGGATTCGGTCGCCGCGGATGCCCGCAAGCGCCAATGCAACCAGCGCCACTCTATAGCCCAGCGCTGCCTTTTGAAGACCGTCTCGCCGGTCATGACACGGCAGCAGAGCGGCGATTAAACATATCAGATAGGGCGGCGGGGGCAGTGTGAACACTCTTTGACCGGCGCTCCATGGTTCCCGTCGGCGCCCATACGCGGCGCAGCGATGCGGTTCGGCCTAAGGTCCCTTAAGTAATTTCAGGGACCTTAGTTCGGCCAGGAAAGTTGCGCGTCTGGTTGCCACATGCCGCGGGTTCCAGTTCGACAGGAAAGCCGCTTTCAGTGCTGCGCCCAAGACCCCGTATTTCAGTCAGTTCCGCTCAACTGAGCATCGGTTCAGCTGAGCAGAAGCGGCTTGGAAGCGGCGGCAGCGGCAGCCGCTCAGCTGATAAGCAGCCGACTTTCGAGGTTTTGTTCACGCCGCTCCTGGCCACCACTCCTCGCCGCTGCCGTTGGCGCGGCGGCCCGGCGGCAGCTCTTACGTGCGAGACGGCAGACGGGTTGCTTTCCCGCACGACCTGGAACTCAAGATGGCGGATGGACGCGCAACTCTGCTCCCCTAGGGGAGCTATATATAGGAACTCTAGTTCGGCCTAAGGCCCCTACAGTTAGTTCGGCCACCGCTCCCGTGCTCCGTTTACTTCTGCGCGGACCTGTACATTTTTATTGACGTCAAAATCCCGTCGCAGTTCCCAGATCGAAATTTGATCTATGCCTTAACGTTTATTAGGTTGGAGGCTAGCTAAGAGTGACTGAAGCTCATGTTCTGTGATAGAGGGCAGATAGGCTGATTGCAACAAACTGCTTGATAGCGTGCAGCGCTGCGCATCTGGCCTTGAAACAGCAGAAACTACAGAAAAAATTCCCCCGCATTTCCCCGAGGGGGAGAATGTGAAAGTGCGAATGCACGGTTGTCGGCCCGCTTGCGGCGCTTGCGCTCGGCCCCCGCAGCCCACCGCCTCGCCGCCTTCTCTTCCATCTCTTCCATCGGGTTTGTAGTATCACGTGTACACCACGCAGTTATCAAGCCGCTATAACGCCGCTGAGTCGCCAACGCACGCCGCTGACGACGTAGTTTGAATGCGTTAAAGATATAAGGCGCGTCACTAACACTGATATCACCGTCGCGTCCGTGGCTTGGTCGGTAGAGCGTCGCGCTGCGGCCGCGAAGTCCTCGGATCGAAACCTGGCGCCGGATGCTGTTTCTTTTTTAAATATAGAGGAGCACTGCGGACGCCGCCGCCGCCGCCGCCGCCGCCGCCGCCGGCGGTGGATGGTTTGGGGTCGCTTATAAAGTGCATTCGCACTTAAAAACGTTGAATTCATCAGCTATGCTTTGAGTGTTACCAAGAAAAGCAGCTAGAATAGAGGCAACGTTATTGCCACGTTTTTCTGTGACTTTAATGCTGTTAATTAATGACTCACGTTTTCTTGATGTTTGAGTGGGCTACAGTGAATACACTTCGAAGCTGAGCACGTTTAGCAAACCGGATCATCGCGTTTACTTTGTTCCCGCACGTTTTAAATTTGTTTTGCAGTTCAACACAGGGCAGTGCCTAGCTTGTTCCCAAAGTAAATCTTTCTTTTACTGCAGCGAGTATTTCAGCCGACATTCACTTGTTTTTGGGGCTTCGCGGTCTCATCCTATATTCGTGCGTAGCTTTTCTCCTGCAAGAATAGAAAGCCTCAACCAACTTTTCGTAAATTTGGGAAGGAGGCACAGTGTTTAGACAGTGAACCCAATCAGATTGGCCTACTAGTCTATCCCTGGGGTCGGTAACCGAGATGACTTTACCACCGTGCTCTGCTGAAGGCGGCCTAGGCAGTTGTGTTATGCTACAGATGATCTGCAAGCTCAATGGGTTTCTACAATAGCGGATTGCGCCACAAGGTGACCTGCCCGGATCAATGCAGGACGTGACCAGCTGCCCTGATAAAAATTATTCTCGGGTTGGTTTACGAATCAAGTCTTCCATGCCCCACTTAGGCAGAATATCAAGATAATCTGCTACCAACGGCATTGTGGGGCGAAGAGTATCGATGTTAATATCACCTAGCATGCAAACGTGTTCATCTAGAGCAAAAGATGACATTAATGCATCAAGTTCAGCAAGAAACAACCGCCCATTCTTACAGGGAGACCGGTATACTGATAACAGTACCAACGTTTGGTCCGGTCCGCTTATACGCAAGGCGATAACTTCTGCTTGTGTAAAACAAGCTGGGAGCTGTGATACAGTCCAAGCGTCTCTGATAAATGCTGCAGTACCCCCCACCTTTCCGTCCGTGGAGAGTATACAAAAAAGTTGGGAAAGTCGGAATGCAATACATAATAAAACCTCCCGATTAAACGTTGATCTCAGTTAAAATAAAGGCGTTGAAAAAAGAACGAAAAGAGGACGTTAAAGCACAGAAATTATCCCAGTATTTCCGGATGCTACTGATATTGGCGTGTGCAAGCCGAGTGTAATTTCCCTTTAAAGTGGTGAGACATTTTTTTCTTTAAGGAGGCTACTACAAACCAGCTGCTTAATATGGTCCATGCTCAGTTGATCCTTTCAAGATCAGTCGGCCTATCAATGCGGATCTGAGACTCGCCCTCGAACCTTTTACACAGAACTCTTCCGTTCCTGGTCCAGGCAAACTTGCAACCGACTTCCTTGGCTCTTAACCTTGCCAAACGGTACAGTTCACGGTTCGCCCCAGTCAAGTTTTCGTTGAAGTATAACCGAGGAAAATCTGTGAGCCGAGGCAGCCAGGTGTTTACGGGCATTAAGCCACTTCTCTTTGACTCCTGCCCTCTTTGTCTGCACCAAGATAGGTGGAATCGAGCCTATTTTAGCCGACAAGCGGTGTACAGTCAAGATTTCGTCTTCAACGTCGTCTAACTTCAGTTCTTGGGCTATAACATCCAAAAGGCTGGTAAGTTCTCACCAGTTGTGACAGGAAGACTATGAACCTCAAAGTTGCACCGTCTGTTGTACTGCTCCAAGTCGTTCATTTCTTTGGTTAGTTTGTCAAATTGTTCATTCCGAGAGATGACTGTCAATGTAAGAGATTCAACTTCGGTGCGTAAGGTAGCCAGCTCAGCCTGGTTACTGGTCACGGTTGAAAGGACTGAATCGTATTTTGAGTAAAGAGCGCTGGTATTTTGAGGAAAGAGAGAAACAGAACACTTCTGAGCAAGATGTTCGAAAGAATACCTATTACAGCTTCACTCTGCACACTTCGCAAAGAAGGAAGCGACCACTAAAGTCAAACTAGGGAACGTGGTGTTAGTGTAAGAAAAGACACTGCGCCAAATGTGGAAAGCAGCTAGAGTTCAGGAGGTCCACGAAAGCACCGATGGTGTCATCCGTTCTTGCAAGATCAAGCTGCAAGATGGACTCGTGACAACCAGACCCATACAGAGACTTTGCCTTCTCGAATTTCGTGCCTAGCCATTTTCTGGTAGCCCAGAATGTGGGGAAAATATCATCGCCATGTTTTTTTCGGAGGATGAAGACAATAAAAAAGACAGCTAGATGTGACGGAGAGGCTGAGCTCATAGCTCGCGCTCAGAGCTCGCTTCTCGCGGCACTAGTATTCTCTTCCCTCGCGCAGTCCAACATTAAACGCCCGTCCTGTCTGCCACGCAAATAAAGCCTCTTGATCTCTTTGTTTCACGACGAGCTTCATTTGTGGGTTCCCGCCACGCCTTGGCTCAACAGAGGAATCTCATATTTTTTTTACTGCCTAAATGTAAAAACGATCGTGAATTCTCGACTCTCGCCTCTTTCCCAACCATGCATGTGCACTTATGCAGTAGCGATGAGCTACATCTCGATTGATTCATCGACGGCTTCGCTCCTGGTTTTCGGCTATAACATGTTTGTTTGCGTAATTATCTTCACTAGTTGCTGCGTCGCTTCTAGTTCCCACTCCTATATTTTGACTCGGGATGTTCGCTCCTCTCTGGTAGATATGTCCTCCACTCCCCACTCAATCGGGGACTGAGTCCAGACTTGCTTCGCATCAGATGCATCTCTTTTGAATTTTCTCTATCTAATACGATTAAAAAAAGGCAAGTAAGTGCTCGAGATACCGTGCAAGCATCACAGATTCTGTAAAAGAAATCATACTTACCTCTTCCTTACTTGCATTCTTACCTTACTATTACTTTGAAGCGGAATCTGCTGACTTCGATCATGCACGAATACAAGATTTAATTGCGCAATTTTGAAGCTGCTGACATAGAAAAATAGCATGTATGCTGCCGGGAATCGGGTACAAACGAGGTTAAGCCGTGACAGTCCGGCCCGGTCACGGGAATGTACGACCTTTGCAGCCCACGTATCCCTATAGCCCGTGCAACAAACGAATTCCAATTAGCAGGAAGAAGTGAAACAAAAACCGCCAGCACATAGAACTAGTCAAATGGCATTCGTGGTGACACCCCAGTAGTCCCTCCCTTTCCATTCCCTTTCCCGTCTACTCGAAACACTCACCACCAGTAATTTTAAATCTTGGCCCCAACACCAACTTAATCGGCTCTCCTCCGTCTACTCTTTTTTTTTTTTTCCCGCTACACCTTTTGATGGCACGCCCGCGAAGTGCTTCTCTTTTCCTTGCCTCGTTCCGTGCACAGCCACGGTGCAAGGAGGAGTGTATTTCCCGGTGCCCACACCCGCGGCCGGGAATCGACGCGCTTGGGTTATAGGAAGGAGGGGGGAGCAGAGGACGTGTTTCGTCGGCACGGCAACGCCGCCGCCCCGGGGCTGTATTCACCGCTAAAGAGGTATTTTACGAGCCGCTTAAATGGGCGTGAGATTGAGCTGCCGGCGCAACGGTCGTACTGCGCCGAGCGGGGCGTGTGCACTACTACGGGAGGCCATATACGATCCGGGGTACTAGGTGCGGAAGTGGCGAGCACAATTGGAGTGCGCCGGAATCGATTCTCGCTTCCGCAAAGAGACACGTTCCGCGCGGCTTCGCGCGTTCGGCTGCCGTGCGAAACGAAGTTGTTGCGTGATTCGGCCGCGGGCCTAGAGCGCAGTCCGCACGCCGGACGCTGCCAGCACCGCGATCAAGACGAGCCTCTCCGCCCTCTCCACCTGAATTTCAAGCGCAGCGCGCCGCTGCAAATACAGGGGCCTTCGAGTTAGGTGCGCTCATTACACTCCCGTCCCTCGCCGAGTCCCGGCTACTGCTCTGTCGTGCCGCGAGGCCATTTGAGCCAGCCCGCGCGGCGCTGGACAACGCCATAGATCCGTGCGGTCTGCAATTCCCGTGGTCGATACTGCTTGTTTCGTTCTCCGTTGTTCTATTCCTTCTTTTTTTTATTCTACTGGCCATGGGCGTCGGGTAGAAAGGTGTTGCGATCTTATTCGAAGAGGAAGCCGAGCTGTCATGTATTCACATCGCTTTAGACGACGCGGCCTTCAGCCTTTCACATCCCGCATGCTTCCAGTGTCTCCCATGGGAGACACTGGAAGCATGCGGTTTTTAACCCTGTGCACGCGCTCGGGAGAGCCTGTCAGCTTAAGTAGGAAAAGCGCTAACGGAAACAAGATTCTCGCGGTGATAATATGTCAAGCAACACCTGCGTGGTCCTTTTTTGTTTTAGTGGTGCTTCCGAAATAAATGTTAAATGTGGCCTCCATGCAGTCGCGCCATCAGACAACTTGTCATGTCGATGGTGCTTGACTTAAAGTCTGAGGATCTTTTCCTTTCGTAAACGCGCGAGCAACCACGTCTTAGCGTATTATAGTTGTATGGAAGGGCTTTAACCACGGAGTATTTTAAAGACGATAGTATTTCTTGGGCTACTTAAACCCAGAAATTTTGGTCTGTCTGTATGTCTGTCTGTCCATCTGTCTGTCTGTCACTCGATTCAGCCACCCGGCCAAAATAAAATTGATATTGCGCAATAGTCTTATATACTCACAGCCAAATGTAAACGTCTAAGCCCGGTTTATATGTTCATATTTTTCAACTTTGTTGAACAAGAACAAGTCATTACGCAAATATAAGACAGGAAATTAGTACACAAGGGATATTTACAAGGTTCCTTTATTAACAAATTTATGAATGCTTGGTTTTTCGATAACAAATGATATTCTACATCTACAGCAGAAAACCGCCGCCTCCTGGTGGCATATGAAAAATCACGCGGCAACATTCCAATAGGTAGGTTCCACGTTCTGCTTGGAACGCTCGTGGAGCACGGCCACGTGGTTTTATAAACCTTGTAGTGGGCCGCCTCTATTCACGCGCGTCTCCGCCGTACTGCAGCGCTGGCATCGAGGAACCCGGCCTGTAGCAGTGGAACGCGGTAAATTCAAATCGCCTTGCGCAAACCTTTAGTGTGTTTACCTTGGGATGAGCGCGACGGTACAGAAACAGCATGAGAGGTGAGCGGGAAAGCAAAGGGGGACATTTCCTTGGCAAATGTCTACAAAGACTATCGTCTTTTGACGACATTTGCAACGAAAGGAGCAGATACGCGGCCAATTTTTTGTATGAAAACACTGCACGGGTTTAAGATGATAAACATAAGATCCCAGAAAGATCGCAAAACAAAGGCTGCCCCAAACGGCTGTAAGCTGCCGCGGCTTCTTTCTTATTCAAGTGAAGCAAAATCGGCTATATGATCAGCTTTCTTGCAGCGTTGTGCTTGGTGGCGTTATCTGCTGGTTGTCCTACGACGGGCATGGAAATTGAGGTCAGTGTTTTTCCATCTCTTAGCGCTGTGGTTCTCAAATGGGGGTCCGCGAAGACATTCCAACGGGTCAGCGAACCCCCTTTTTTAAACCTCCTCTCCCTCTACCCCTTCCTTTTCCTTTTTGCCAAACTCAGCCTTTGACTGATTTGATAGATTGTAATGGTATCCCCTAAGTAAGGAGGTGATGACCAGTGTCATCTCACACACACACAAAAATTATGCACTCTTGCTTTAATGCTGGCAGTGCCCTTAGCAGCAGGCTCAAACTAAATTTGTCCGTCAAAGGCGGTGGCCGTCCTACTATATATTCCCGTGTCTTCTGCTCTTCCTCCATGGCCATTCCAATCATTCTAAGTCACGCCTACAGGGCTGCCGTTTACTTTCTCTCTGCCTGACAACCCTAGGGCTCCGGTAACGCAAAATAAAGAGAAAAATCAAGGCCCCCTTTCTTACAGAAAGATTGTTAAACGCGAAGCTTTCTCCCATGCAAGCTGAATAAAGTCCAAATTTCACTACCACGCAATGAACCCAACGAATGCTGAGTGACCCGAATCAAATCATCTAATAGAACCAAAGCATCGCATCGGGTCGCTCAACATTTCTTGGGTTCGTTGCGTGGTCGTTGGTATGGACTTTGACTTTGATTCAGTGTGCGGGGGAGAAAGCTTCGCGTTCAACCATCTTCCTTTAAGAAAGGGCTTTGATTTGTTTTTCTCGAGGCCCTAAAGGAAAGCTGGGGAGACACGAATAATGTCCTCCAAGCGTTTCGAATTTTTATCATCGTCAACGAGTTGGCTTTCCCGCAGTGCGTTTTCAATGCGGCAGTCGCCATCAGGGAGGCTAATGGCCATGTTCTGAGTCTCTTCTCCACTCAATGTGTTTCCTCGGCCGAGTAGAGGATATCGCAATGCCTTTACACGCGAAAATCGCTTTCAATCCTAGACTGGAGATTCCAGGGGAGGAGGGACTCGGATTACTAGGGTAAGAAAGCTCTGCTTTCTGTCCGGGTCCGAATGGCGCGAGTCTATTTCTGATGCCCTTGTTTCTGGCCTTTTTCTTATCCCTTTATATCAAGTGCCGTACCCCCAGTATCCACACAAAGATGTCCTCAATAGAGTGTGCAAAATGTGTGTTCTACCAGGTGTTAAAACATTATTTTTAAATTACACACTGGCACGCTCCCTATAAAACTTGGATGCAAGTCCGTGGTCGTGTTATAGCTTGGTCGACAGACTGCCGCCTCTGTTCACGACCAAAGCGCCAATTGATCATTTTGTTGTAAACTGCAGGGATGCTGTCTTTTTCTGGGAATTTGCAGCGAACACTCAGAAAAGATGTGGATATCACGCCTTTCCCAATTCGATTTTTGCCATTCGACTATTCTGGTGAGGTACCTGATGACATATTTGTTTTAATTGGTTTGTACAGTCTGTGGCGATGCCGCTTATGTGATATGCATGCCAAGCCACCTAGATCAACCAAATCGTATTTCCGAGAAACTGGCATTTGTACATAGTGGGTATAATTCTCTCTGCCATCCACCTGACCGGTTCCTTCTTTTGAACGCTCGAGTGTGTTCCCCTGAATTTTGATATATTTCTGCTTCCGCTAATTTTAGTGTATTCTCTTGTCTGCTTGACTGTCTTAACCATGTAGTGTCCTTGTACTGTCGGTATAACTGAGCGTATTGTCCCATGCAATCAAGAAACAAAAAGTTCGAATGGTGCAGTCAAATAGGGTGGAGGGGAAAAGCGAAAACGCCCGTGTGTTAGAGATTTCGGCGCATTTATAAAGACCCCCAGGTGGTCAAAAATAATCCAGGGGCCGGCGCCCCTCATCGCATGTTTAGCGTCAGCGCGTGAAACCTCATAATCAATTAGCGATCAAATAGACGTCGGCTGCACAACTCGAGGGACCCAGGTTGGATTCGGACCAAGGGAAGCGTTTTTTTCTTGAGAGAGAGAGAGAGAGAAATAACTTTGTTATGTTCATTGGGTACTGCGATGTGGTGGGTGCCGCTAGTCCAGGGCTCCAGTCTCCAGGGCGCCGGGGGCTACTCTGGCGATTGTTCGGCACTGCTCATTGTAGTCGGCACTCGACAGTGCCTCACTCCCATACCTCGGTAAAGTTGGCCGGGCTCACTCAAACTCACTCACAAATTTACTTTGAAATCACCACTCACTCAAACTCAGACTCTTTTCTGAACAACACACCTGCGCTCCCTCAAACTCAAACTCACTGCGAACACAAAACTCAGAACCCACTCTGGATCAGAACTCAAAATGAACTCAGAACTCAAATGGAATCAGAAATCAAATCAAATAAAAATCAATTCAAAAATTAAATCAGAACTCAAAATGAATTCAGAACTCACTCGGTCTCAGAACTCAAAATGGATTTAAAACTCAAAATGAACTCAGAACTCGAATGGACTCAAAACTCAAAATGTACTCAGAACTCAAAATAGACTCAAAACTCAAAATGAACTCGGAACTCAAATGGATTCAAAACTCACTCGGGCTCAAAACTCAAAATGTACTCAGAACTCAAATGTACTCAAAACTCAAAATGGACTCAGAACTCATTCGGGCTCAGGCGTACTTGAACTTAGCCGGGCTCAAACTCCCTCCGGCTCAAACTCACGATGCCACACTAGCCTCGGGCTCACTCAAACTCAAGCTCACGTGTGAGTTTGAGCCCAAATGAGTCTGAGGGAGTGGACTCATGAGTGAGTCCGCCGGCCTCTGCTCACTCCAGTGCTCTTATTTTAGAGGGCGTTTGTGAATTTTGGGGCACCCTGCTGCCGTATGGTAAAGGGTGGCTAGTTGGTTCCGCTTGGAGCACGGCCCCACGGCCCCAAAGGAAAGCTTAGACACGATCATGCTCTTCAGACGTTTCGAATTTTCATCATCATCATCATCAACGAGTTGGCTTTCCTTCTGGGCGTTTTCGGCGCTCCCGGACGAATTATTGGTACAGAGAAAGCTTCGCTTTGCCTCATGTCCAATACATTTAGCTTCGTGCAGCGCGTGTTTGAAGGTCGGCTTCTTGCTCAGCACAACAGCTGTGCGGAAAAACCAGACGCACAAAAGGTGCCGATAAATAAATACCTCCATAGACACGACTTTTGCTGCAAAAGCAAATTGCTTCGCAACGGGTCAATATGTTTCATCGTGGGGTGTGCCGTCACTCTTGCAAGGCCAAGAGGTGTCCCCCGCCCACTCATGGCTGAGAAGCACTGTCCTAGCGTATTAAAATTCATTAGTACAAGGGTGGCAGCATCTTATAAAATATGACGTGTTAAGTGAATGCGCGCCCCACCGTTCAATACTTGATATGCTAAACATCCGAGTCACGCGCAAATACTCGGGGAATAAACGAAGGGGAGAAAGGGCGGAACGAATGCGCATCATACAGTTCGCAATCTTTCACTACATGCGGGCGTCGCAAGCTGGCTTTGGCCTTTTGCCGAGCATATTTTCCGTCTTCATAGTGTCACAGAGCTGGCGCGTGTAAACACGCACCGTGCCAAGCGGCCCTTTCCTCGTCCTCGTCGCTAGTCCTCTGGTTTTCCACTCAAGTTGCCATCTTTAGCGTGTTAACCTCCAGCTGCCCAATCTTGACTTGAAACGTACGGATCCAATGGATGTATTAGTCACCGCCAGACTTCGTCAATCTTGCTGTCACATGGTTTAACATTCCCGCCGAAAGGTTTGCTGGTTGTGCTAGCGAGTGGTCCGCCTTTCTTGCGAGAGATGGCGCGGCGGAGCAGTATCGAGAAACAGAGAATCTAGGGGCGCGGGAAGGATGGCAGCGAAAAAAACTTCAGTTTGTAAAACCGGCAAAGGAGGGCTCGGGGAAAAGGGAGTGCGTTGCGTTTTGACCCTTGAGATGGCCGCCTCAGAACAACGGCTTTATGAGCAAATACGCGCGACAGAACGAGAATTTTGTATGCAGTGGCAAAGATCCTGAGGCGATCAAACACGCATCGTAATTGAAAGCAGAAGTATTCATGCAGTCTCAAATTAAAAGGACGTCCACCTTTATTTAGCGTCGGGATATATACAGACGAACGAAGCGTAACTGGCGTGCAGTTGAAATGAGCAAGATTCGATTAGAGCGTTGGTGGGGAAAAAAAAAGAGCAGAAAGGAGGCGTTGCCAAAGCGATCAGATGATGGTTAGTTAAGTTATTCAAAAGGGAAATATGAGCCTTAGTTCAGAAATAAAATGTATACGAACAGAAATATAGCTTGCAAAGGCGAGATGGCCTTGGCCATAACTCCAATTCAAGGCGGAATCATTTAAGCGGCATCAGTTTAATCACCATGTCGTCAGTGATCGCGTAGTATGCTTTGATGCCTGAAATAAAATGTGCTGTTCGGCTAGTTTGTACATTACAGCTAAAAGAAAAGAGCGCTAAGAACAAGGCATAAATGCCGAGGTAAGCTTTACTGCATCGACATAGCAAAGTTGCAAAAAAAAATAAAAAAACATAAAAACTTTCAAGGGTTTGGAGAATGACTGAAGTCACCCTCCAGTTTTCAGGTGCGTCATAATGCCGCAAAAAAAAAAAAAAAGTAGTTCAGTTAAACCTGGATGTAACAAACCGCTATGTAACGAATTCCTGGATTCAACGAAGTTTTCTAATTCCCCGTTGCCACCCTCAGAGAAGCCCACGTGTTTGGGGCCTCTATGTAACGAAGGTGTTGCGGCGGTTAACCTTGATGTAACAAACTCGCTCAGCTTATCAGTCATTGTTTTTTGCGCTTTTACTGAAAAATCGACCAGAGGAATGCACTAATTTACCGAGTACTGGTACTAATTTAAGAAGCCAGCAGCTACGAAAATATTGAGAACCGTCAAAAACAAATGATGATGATGATGATGAACAGAGCGGCTAGCGCTGTCCCATAGCTAACGTAGCCCTAACTTTAGCCTTTGCTTGTGTAGCGTGACACCTGGTGGCAAGGGTAACTAACTTCAATTTTTTTCGCCCGCACCGCGAACTACTGCTCGTTTCCCTCTCAAGTGCGGTGTCGGTTCGAGACGTAATTGCGCGTGTACTCTTCACTGCTATCTGTGCTGTAGTTCACCAGGGATGAGTTCCGCTGCCGTAAAATAAAAATTTCACTCTTTTCGAGACAAGCCAGCATTTTTAAATGCCGTCACCGCCCGGTAAAATATCCAAGTTAGCGCCATCAACGATTTCGGGTGCGAAAAAGTGTGTCGACCAGTTCGCGAAAGGCTCCCTTTCATCGTAAGTTTTGTTTTTGAAACACGACCTAAAATGACCGAAGAAATTGGTTGAAATGAAATGACTTTATTTCTGATAAAGTATGTACAAAACTTTTTGGAGGTAAATTGGGAAAAATGTTGCTCAACTTCAACTTGACGGGCCCAAAAAACCATATGGCAGCAGGACGGTGGGTGAATACAATCGTCTTAAAGGGACAGACAACCGATTTTCGTCGAGTACATATTCTCTATCCCAAATGAAAGGGCATCACTTAAA
Source organism: Haemaphysalis longicornis (assembly GCF_048455015.1). Taxonomy (NCBI): domain Eukaryota; kingdom Metazoa; phylum Arthropoda; class Arachnida; order Ixodida; family Ixodidae; genus Haemaphysalis; species Haemaphysalis longicornis. The sequence continues at coordinate 466,783,864 of NW_027526203.1, forward strand.
GCATCTTAACGAGAAGCGGTTTTGCTGATAACGCCCTAGAACTTTTTAAATCGAAATTTTTAGATCTACGAGCCGTACATGTCCTCCCAAAAATAATGCTGGCAACCATGACATACAGTAGCGCGGCAACATACTTTTGTCTGTATGCAAAATGAAAAGCGATATTTAAAAACTTGTTCTGAGCTAAAAAAACTGTGAATCGCAGGCTTTATTATTCCTTTGTGAGTTTTTTTTTAAAAATTCACCAGTCCATTTTGCACGAAGGCGCCATCTGTTCGGATGCACGATAGGTAGAATTTGGCTTCACGCATGCTTCACGTTGTGGAGGTCGGAAGTTCGATTCTCCCCGGGCGCGTCCTTTTTTTTTTAAGGTGCCATTGGTGTATTTGGAAACTGAAATATTATATTTTGGCGGAACAAACGCCCCTGAGTCAGGCAGAATCGTCAAAGCTCCTTCACTGGGTCTGTTTACTGAACGCTGCGTTGATTCTGGGCATGGAGGCTCAGTTAGCCACACTGAGAGCAACCCAGCGGCGGCGGGCGGCGTTGGCGGGCGGCGTGTCTTAAAAATTTTCAAAATAATGTTTAAAAATTCATATACAATATAAACTTATACAAATAATTGCGTTAAAAGGTTTTCAGTAAGAATAAACGTTTCAGCAGTTACAGTAGCTGCTAGGTTTGCAGGTCACGTGACAGGGACACATATTGTAGTGTCAAGTTTCGACACTACGAACCGCCACCCTTCCGATTTGAGAAAGTTTGCTGCCAAATTAAACTTATTTCCACCAATTTGTTTATAAATTGCTTGTGGTTACCGGGCTGTATGAAACGCTGGCTTTCATATGAGCTAGAGAAAATACGTGCGACAAAAATCGGTTGTTCGTCCCTTTAAATGTAGAAGAAAAAACATACAAGCAACATCGGAAAAACGAAAGGTATACAGACGGCGGTACGATATCAAGCATGGTGTAAACGGAATACGGAATAAGTAAAGCCTCCAAAAAGCAGGTCATAAAACAAAGCAAGACAAAAAGACAAAAAGGGACGGCAGACGCATAACTTCGATACTCTCACAGACATCGCAGTAGACAATGCTAAGCAAGCAAATGTAATCGTGCAAAAGTAAAAGTTAACTTTGTTTCCGATGTCGGGTCTGTCCCCGGGCGTGCAAATCAACGCGAACGGTTATTTATTAGTACCATTTTATATTATTATTATTATTATTATTATTATTATTACTGCAATATCATAATCATCACTCGCCCCCCCCCCCAGGGCGAGCCTACAAATCCACCCCTGAATTCATCCCGGCGTGCTTGGCTAGCCGGATACGAGCACGCAGCAACAGCACTTTGGCAGATTAATACCCAACACTGTCGTTTCACTAAGTACGCTGTCGTTCTAAGTAAACACATTTCTATACGCCGCTAACAGTAAGTACATTTCTAAACACATAAAGACAAGCTGGCGTGACTGACTGTCATGGCTGGTAGACTAACTACTAGCATCGGCCAGCCCAAAGCGCTGCCGGGCCTGGAGGCCTCAAATAAGAAACCTACATTATCTCCACGGCGCAGTGGCTCACTAATGCTGGATGGTGCGCAGTTCCAACCGTGAAAATATGAAAAAGGCTTAGCAGTGTTTCCACAGACCCCTCAATATTTGTTCGGCCCGTAAAGTTATCGCATTGGTTTTTGCATCTGGAGGTGGCTCATAAAATCTATGAAATGCTGCAGGTGGGCTTCACTAAAACGCCCCCAAACGACCAGTCAATGTTACCAAACGCGTGAAGTTGGCGAATGACGAGGTCGAACATGCGATTAAAGCAAAAAATTAAAAAAAGAGTCGGTGTAGGGGCAAGAGCGCAAATGGACGCCTCGCGCTGCCGACCCAGTGCAGATTCTATTTTTTACTCAAATCGCATGCTGGGCCTCATCATTCACCAAATTTGCGCGTTTGGTAACGCTGACTGGTCGTTTGGGGGCGTTTTAGTGAAGCCCCCCTGCGGCGATTTCTTGAGGTGTACAATTGTACAAGAACAAATTTCAGGATTTCTCGAAATTTCTCTCCTGACGAGGTCAAACGAGTGTACATCCGGGTTAACCGTATTTTCACAACTTCCACAAAAATACGAATGGCTTTAATAGCAAATCCGATGTAGATACACTTAGAAGCTACAAAATTAAGACTGCAGAACAATGGGAGACTGTTCTGCTCAGCTCCACACCGGAGGCACAACTAACAGCAGTCCGGATGGCCGAAGCTGCCGCGAGGATCCAAGGAATCCTGGCTGACGGATGAGGGAGGGAGACCATCCAGGTCGTCTACCCTTCAGAACCCATCTCGGGCATCAGATAAAGTCATCTCTCTCTCTCTCTCTCTCTCTCCACAATATCTCTTCGGAATAACTGTTTAACCTGCCATCGTAGTTACGTCACTGATAGGAGGCACCTTTCTTTCTTATTACAGAACATGATGGATGCCTGACTGCAAGCAAACATTTTTCTGTACTTACGTAACTGTGCATCGTCATCACGACCCGCCTCTGACTAACTTGAGGGGAAGAGCGATTACTGGGATCCAGCTCCTCACAAGAGCTTCTGGCGGGTAAGGGGAGGAATCATCATCGTCATCGTCATGTTTGTTTCTTTCCAAAGAAGGACACGTCACCCGCTCCTATGTTAGGAGCTGGCTGAGGAAGAGGGCGTGTTTGCCTGCGTGTATCAATAACACTCGTCAAATGCTCTCCTACTCGGCGTTCTTACCAATTCCTTTAAAAGAAGAATGATCCTTAGATTTTTTTTCGCTATTGATAAAATATTAAATGACACGTGTGTGGGAATCTCGCCTTTCAGTGGCGCCTATCATTTTTCCCCACTCTTTCCAATCACTGACTGCCGTGAATCCTCGTCCAGAGCAGCTACATCATCACCATCATCAGTGGTATCTTCATCATCATCATCATCAACTGCTCATTCGCGTCCACTGCCGGACGAAGGTCTCCCACAGATGTTTCCAACCGCTCCTGCCACCAAATTTTTGTTTCCATCGAGGCGCACTCACTGGGACATCGAACAATCCCACTATTTCGAAATACGAGGACTTTCACCTCTCCCTGTAAATGGGACACTCGTCTGTATAATATTCTCATTGTACTGCTTTTTTTAGGAATCACTAATAGACTGAAACTGAAACTGAAACTTAGCTGCATGCTAATATGACCAAACAGTTTACATCGACTAGAGATTCTGCTTATGGAATAAATAAATATAGTCTTTCAAAAGGTAATGCTTGTGATCAAGTTTCTAGGCAGCGTGACGCACCTTCTTGTTCTGATACAAGTGACCTAGCTTCATGGGCAAAGCGTACGTTTTCAGTGGCACGTCACAAAGGCGCTAACAAAGGCACAACACTGAGCTGAAACAATGATTTCAGGCTGCTTATGCATCCGCTTATCTCCATCAGAGTGAAGCGAATCTTCAAAGAATTCAGTACTATACAGGCGCCGCTTTACTGTGGCAGCGATTACTTAAAACCCCTACTTTTTGTCAACCCACAATTCTAGCGAACTCTAGGAGCGCACGAAAGTTCAGTCTTTTTTATTATGCCGGAATTAATCATTATACCTCCACCAGCTTATGCGCAGGTTGTTCCATATTACCCACACGTCAGAACACTGTACAGTTAAAATGCGCGAAATGCTGCTCTTCTACTGAGGAGACGCAAGGAAAACTGTGGAGATTAGTTTGGCCACACCTGTCTCCATTCCGATCAAGGTCGGATTTGAGGTGAAATCAGTTGGGGCAGGTGTTTGCGGAAACGTTTTGCCACTCAGAACGTCCCGGTAGCAGTTTCGCAGCCAGAATGCTTTGGGTTGTGCGGATTATCTTCCCATCAAAGGTAATCTAAAGTGACTGTGGGCACGCACATGGCCAACATTCACACAAGTGTCGTTACGCCCCTTGCTCCCGGCGTTGTTTCCCTTTTATTCAACCAAATGCAGTACCCCCCTCCCCCTCCCCTTTCCCTTGTGCACCAGAAGAAGTCCGAGCAGTAAGTAATGCACGTACGAACCAGCCTCCTTTCCAGGCCCTCTCTGTGTTCTGTGCTTGCCCTCATCTGTAACCAGCTTTGTGGAAAAAATATATATACCATTATGCACGACTAAAACCCCTGGTACATTTTTTGCCACGGCATCTATAACAGTAGGTTTTCACAGCGGCCAGTCTTGCTTCAGGTGTCAGACGTCGGCCTCAGGCATTCGAAAAATTTAGTGGCCACGGGATATCCTTGAAATAAAGGCTTTTACGGCAATAGTAACGAAACGATTGTTATTCGGAACTGATGCGTTATTATAATTAGAAACGCAGCACGTTCTGTCCACAAAGAAGTGTGTAGGTGTACTAATTGCGGTAATTCTTGCCCTACCAAGCAATCGTATCGGTGAAATATCCCGCTCTTGCAAATTTTTAAGTGCCGACACTGCGGCGGTCGGTCGTTTTAGTTCCCAAGAGGAAGCGACGCGTTCAAGAGGCTACCACGCAATAATTATAAAAACGAATCCGAGCCGATGACACACACGGGCTGCGTAGAGTTCTTTTCTTACCTAGCGATCGATTGAATGCAATTATGCAGAAGCCTAATTGAAATTCGCCGGCGCACGCGTGGGCCTGCCACCTTGATATGCATGTGAAAGGAGCGGCGCGGGCCTCTGTTGTCCCACCGGAACAATCCGCCGACCTGGAGAGGTGATCCGAAGAAGAAATACTCAGCCGATGGGGGCGTGCACGGGAACGGAAACACTAGATGCGAACAACGGAAGGAGCCGGAACGATGGAGCCATCGACGAGATCGAGCAGCAGGCTTTACATGAAGGTCGGGGAGGCTATTATTGTGGAAATAGCTTATATATGCACAAATTTCACTTGTGCTCCATAACGTATTTCGGAGGTAGTGATTACTAGTCCATTTTTGTGCCACGAGGAAGAAGGAAAAAGTTGGCAGGTCTGCCTTTGTACCCTTTCGAACAATGTGATTCGAAGCGCGTGAAGCATAAATAATTGTTTGGAAGGGAGGTTATAGCACGTGTTATAGCACTTAACGGATTGCCCAATGTCTATCCCCTAGAGTAAAACTGTAGTCCTTCAAAGTTTCACACTGCCGCTGCGGCCCAAAAACTACTCGCTTTGGGAGTTCACGACACGTGGGAAAAGCTGCAAGAAGTCCATAATTCAGCTTAACTACGGCGCCTGCAATGGACCTCTACAGGTCGACAAGTCCTTATTACATTATTGCAGCGCCATGTCCTTCCGAGGAAACAAAAAAAAAAAAAAAAACGCATCCCTCTAGCCCTGCGAGATTGCACCCGGGTGGCCCCAATCCCTCGCAATATGCACGCCAGCTACCACATTGGCCGCCGGGCTGCTCACGCTCGAGTCCTTACTGCGCAATACGGGAACGACCCCACCGCTCTATACACAGATGCTACCCCATACCCTGGGCACGCCGGCCACGTAGCCTGTGTAGTTACGCATACTGCCCAATGCATCAATGCCGCCATTACTACCACAACCTCAATCGATGTCGCTGAAGAAATAGCCATTGCCCTGGCCGCCACTTCCCGCCCTGAACCATGCAGTTACTATCCTCACCGATTCGCAGACAGCCTGCCAAAACAACCAGATTGGCCGAATTTCTTTATCAGCCCGACTAATCCTCAAAAAACTGCTTGGCAACTCTGGGCTCCTGGAGACACCGCCATCCCCGGCAATGAAGCGGCTCATGCCGCGGCTCGTGATTTGATACACCGAGCCATTGCCGACGGTGGAAAATGTATACCCCATCAAGAACAACCCCACCTACTGAGTGGCTACAAAGAAATTCTCCCCATCACAGGCAAACTTCCCGCAGCCTCCCACCGCCACACGGGCGCCTCTCCAGAGAGGAAGCTACAACTTGGAGGCGGCTCTAGATGAGTACCCACCCACATCTCACCCGCCTCCACCTCATCTTCCCCACCCGACAACCTTCCCTCTGTGCTTACGGTCCCCAGCCTTGCACCCTCTACCATATAATATGGGAGTGCCAATGTACTCCAGACTTTCCCCCACTTCCCAACCTCACCTTAGAGCAGTGGAGGGCTTCCCTCGCCAGCCCAGACCCGGATATCCACCTAAAACTGGTGACCCGAACACGGACGGCCAGCTGAAGTCAAGGAACCCCGGACTAGGGATGCCTCCCACGGGGCGAGGCCCACTCAGCCTCTGCTCGATAAATAAAAATATTTATTCTCTCTCTCTCTCTCTTCAGCTATTTAGGTGGATGGTATGCTCAATTGCAAATTACAAACAAACGTGTTTTGTTTCGTGCACTGCTTGTCCTTCTTCGCAGAGTGGAATGACACTGATCTCTTTTCTTCTAAACTGAACTGTTAAATTGGGCGCGCATTTTTAAACCCTAAAATTTTAAGCAAGCTATTCCGAGAACTCAAAAAAAACATCCATATTGTCATGGTACGAGCACTACAACTTTGGGAATATGTATGTATGTATGTATGTATGTATGTATGTATGTATGTATGTATGTATGTATGTATGTATGTATGTATGTATGTATGTATGTATGTATGTATGTATGTATGTATGTATGTATGTATGTATGTATGTATGTATGTATGTATGTATGTATGTATGTATGTATGTATGTGTATGTAGGTATGTAGGCATGTATGTATGTATGTATGTATGCATGCATGCATGCATGCATGCAAATAAGATGACGAGATATAATGTATCGCTCAACGACAGGAGGCAACACTGTCAACGACTGCAGGGCAAACGGCCAGCTTGACGCACGCAAATTTGCCTCTGGCTGCCTCACCGCCGTCCAAGGCGGCGCTTTCAACGGAGACTTAATGCCCGAAAGGTTTTCATGTGTTAAAAATGTCACTTGAGCTTTAAAACAAAAATCTAAAATCCATACCAAGTGCATCATCCGTTCGGTTGGATGGCCGCAGGCTGGAAGAGAATGCCAAAACTCGCTAAAGCACAAAATCATTTTTTCTCTGTGGAAGTCTTTTGCTATGAAATTTCAAATTACGTTTGATATATTATAATTTTTCCTCTAGAAGGTTGCTGCTATCTGATTTCAAGTAGAGAGAGAGAGAGAACAACTTTATTTAGCCGCACAAAATCGCGGCGACTACGTGCCGGATGGGGTGGTTCCCTCTTCACGGGACCCATATGCTTCCGCGGCTGCCTGGCCCCTGGAGATCAGGACGAGCTGGTCTTCCAAGGCGGGGCTGGTTAGCAAGGTCTCCCATCGCTCGTTAAGGGGTGTGGGAAGGGTGGTGGAGGGTAGGGTAAGGGGTGGGGGGATTGTCTCGGTGTAATCGCACTCTCCGATGACATGCCGTGGCGTGCCCAATTGCCCACAGAAGCTACACTCTTTCTCGTATATCTCGGGGTACATTCTGCTTTGGAGATAGGGGTGCGGAAAGGATCCTGCTTGTATTTGCCTGTAGATCGTTTGGTGCGCTCTGCTGAGAGATTTATGCGGGTTAGGGTACCGTCTTCTGCCTTCCCTGTAGTGGCTGGTGATGTCCTTGTAAGTCGTTATGGCGTGCGGCTCGTGCTCGTCTGCCCGGTGTTCAAGTTCTCGGGCAAGCTGGTGGGCGAGTTCGTTGCCTTCCAGCCCTGAGTGAGCCGGTGTCCATATCAGTTCGACTTTCTGCTCGGGTATACGGCGCATTCCTCCCTCTAATATTCTGAGTGCCGTCAGAGACACCTGCCCTTTTCTATAGTTGGCATACGCTTTTTGGTCTTCAATATTCTTGGCGGAGCAGCGAACGGGAAGTTTTTAGAACGGCTTCAGCGAAATGTTATTTTTTGTCAGAAACTGTGGAAACGCAGTTCTCACTTTTTAACAAAAAAATTTGAAGCGCACAAAACAACCAAATTCCGAAAATATAGCGAAGAATGGTGGCAGTAGACGGAGGGGTGTTGCGTAAAAAGCCAGATATGTAAACCTTGCTATAACCGATGCTCAGTCTCAAGGTTTTTATGAAATTTTGACCGCGAAGGTGTTGGCAAGAACTCTTGTGACAACAATATTTCCGTAAAAAAATTGCCCCAAATCTATAGCGGGAACTCTATTCCCCTGAATATACAGTAAACCCTCGTTTATACAGTAAAACCTCTTTATAAAGAAGACTTCGGAGCAGGATACTCTCTTCGCTGCAATCAGTACTTCACTAAAAGCGGGACATATTTGACCTCTATGCAGTGCAGCGGGGGCCATGAAACGTTTTGAACAAAGCGATATCGCTGTAAGCGGTATTTTTACATACGTGTATTGCATTGTTGTTAAGCAGTGAAGAAAAGGAGCGTGCGCAGTGTCATAGTGAAGGAGAGCATGCGTCCAACCATCGCCGGATCCCCGCGTGGGTATGCGTTGTGGGCCTGCAGGAGTCAGCAGCAATGTGTGGCCGCGTGTCGAGAAGGGAGACCCCTGGCCGAATCGCTTTGGATGACTGTCCTCCAAGCGACCACTCGTTCATACAACTATCGTTTAATTAAGCGCCACTGAAGAAAACACGCGCACGCGCACGCACACGCACGGTCGGTGTGGTAGTTTCTTCCCCGCCTTTACCTCAAACCCACTCACTGTCCCGATGTTGCACATCAAAGTCGTGAAGTTGAGTCCGCGTTAAATCGAGCTGAGCTCACGTGTTCTCACAACCCTCAGTTCACGCCACTGCGACAACTACGTTGAGTTTGCTGAGCTCGAATGTATTGCTGCAGGTTCGCTGCGTGGCGAGTGTACTTACAAATCAGAGACGTAGGGGTGGGCCAAGGGGGGGGTAGGAACGCCTTCAGCCCAGTTCTCATCGCATACATTCCTAACGCGCATAGAACAGTACTCTTCTTCTTCTTCTTCTTCTTCTTCACCACCAACACCAACGCCATCATCATCATCATCATCATCATATTCAGGTCCACTACAGGACGAAGGCCTCTCCCATTGACCTCTAACCAATCCTGTCCTGCGCCGCTAGAGTCCACAGTTTACCCCCGAATTTCCATATTTCATCCCTCCATCGGATTAATGGCCTTTCCCTTCTAGACCCATCTCTTGGTATCCCCTCTGTTACCCTAATTGTCCACCGGTTGTCGGTTCGTCTCACTACATGGCCAGCCCAAGTCCATTTCTTTTTCTTTACTTGAACTATATCATCTACTCAAGTTTGTTCCCTGATCCAGCAAGCTCGCTTCCTGTTCCTAAGTGTTACTCCTAACATTATTCGTTCCATGGCCCGTTGAGCCGACCTAAGTTTGCTTTCTGGTTGTATAGAAAGACACCAAGTTTCAGCTCCGTATATCATCACCGCCAGTATGAACTGGTTGTAGATTTTTCTTTTGAGTAACATAGGTATATTATTTGGGAGTGCTTGCCGAGTGCTCCCACACCAATACCTGTTCTGCGCCGGATTTCTCTCTCGTGGTTGGGATCAGGACTAACCATCTGTCCAAGGTAGTTATATTCTTTTACTTATAGCATTTCGTTTCCTAAGCTGAAACGGACGTTTTTTTTATGCTTACTCCTCATTACTTTAGAATTATTCGTATTTATTTTTAGCCCCACGGCCGTGCTTCCTGATTGTAGTTCCTCAAGCATTGTTTGCAGGTGTTCTGCAGTCTCACTTAGCAAGACTATGTCGCCCGCAAACATCAGATGACTCAAGTATTCCCTGTTTATCCTTAATCCTAAGTTTTCCCAGTCTAGTTTTCTAAATACCCCCTCCAGATATGCTATGAATAGTTTTTGGAGAAATGGTATCTCCCGGTCTTACTCCCTTTCTAACGGAAATTTATCGCTTTGCTTGTGGATGGTTATCCTACCCGCGCATTGCTTATATGTCTTCTAGCAGTCTTATGTAGGTTTCCTGTATTCCCTGGTCTTTTAGTGCTGCTAAAACGGCGGCGGTGAGTATGGAATCAAACGCTTTCTCGTAAGCTATAAATGCTATATAAAGGGGTTTAGTGTACTCTGCAGATTTTTCTATCACTTGATTGATGACATGGTTGTGATCCATCGTTGAGTACCCTTTCCTAAACCTTGCCTACTCTCTGGGTGTTTGGGAATCCAGGCTGTCACCTATGCGACTAACTATAAGTCTGGTAAACAGCTTGCAAACTAAGAGCACGCTGATGTGTCTGTAATTATTGAGGTCCTTCGGATATCCCTTCTTAAGAATCAGAATAATGTTGGCGTTTTTCTAGGCCATGGGCACTTTTTGAGCCTTCAAGCATTCCGAAACAAAATCTCCTTCCTCCTTCAGGCGATCGACGGTTATGCCATCGTACCCTGCAGCTTTTCCTATTTTCATGCCTTTGAAAGCCTTTCCAACTTCCTCTTTAGTTACTAATGGGACATCGCAAGGATCAGTAGCTTCGCCTGGTCTAACGTCGCTGGAATACGTCTCGTGTAGAATCATTCTGCTAGATTTATTATCACATCTAAGAGGGTAATGTTATCCTGCTCGTCTCTGAGTGCGTACATCCTGTCTTTGCAGCTTTCTCTTAGTTGCTTTGAAGCTTCCACCTATTTGCGGCGTTTCCTCGACCACTGCCATGTGTATGCACGAATGTCGTTCGTTTCACTTCTGTTAATCAGTTTCGACAGCTCGGCTAATTCAATCCAATCTGCCGTACTTGACACTTTCATGTTCTTACGTTTTGGCAATTAGTTCCTTCGTTTTCTTAGTTAGTTTTCCAGTTTTCTCCCTACATGTTGCTCCTTCTGCAGCTGCTGATGATTCACTGAGTGCCGCAGTTAGGTTGTCATTTAGCCTGTTTGCACTGACCTCGTTTTGCTCCTTCAGGAGCGCGAATTTGTATTGAAGAGTTATTTTAAACTCCTGCGATCTGGCTCTGACAGACTTCATGCGGGGTTTCTTAGTTTTCACGAGTTTCTTTCTTCCTCCTTCCTGATTCAGCCTTAGCTTACATCTAAACATCCTGTGATCGCTGCTCCTGACCTTAGCACCTCTACGTCTTGCACGATACCTGGGTTGTCACTAAAAATGAAGCCAGTTTCGTTTTTGGTTGAATTATCGAGACTATTCCATGTCCATTTCCTATTCTTTCGTTTGTAGAACAATGTTTTCATCAACCTCAGGTCATTTCTCTCTGCTAATCCCACCAGTGTATCTCCACGGCTGTTTCGATTGTCTATTCCGAAGTTTCCCACTAAGCTTTCTCCCATTTGCTTCTTTGCATTAAAGTCTCCAATAACAATCGTCAACTGCGTTGTTGCCTTCTTCATTACTGATTCTACGTTCTCGTAGAAGCTATCTGCGGCTTCATCATCATAGTTGTTGGCGTGTAGGCCTGTACTTTCTTTAATCTGTTTCGCTTGTTTAGCTTGATCACCGCAGCCGCGACTCCCTCGCTAATGCTGAAAAACTTTCCCACGCTTCCTGCTATTTCTCTGTGGATTAAAAATCCCACCACGTGTTCTTCTCATGGTGCCCACTGTAGCATGGAATTTGCCCGTTAGTGAGCTCCATGAAGCCTTCTCCTGTCCTTCTAACTTCGCTTAACCCTACAATGTCCCACTTAATGTCCCAGAGCTCCTCTTGTAATGCAGCTAGGCTTCCCTCACTAGAAAAGGTGCGTGCATTGAACGTTGCCAGGGTAAATTTCCCAAGGCGGCCTGTCCGGACCCAGAGGTTCTTAGCACCTTCCTCTGTATCGCTGCTCTGACCGCCGCGTTGGCGGGTGCTCTACAGCTTGCTGGGGACTGGGGGTCGAGAGTTGAGTTGGTCAGTCATTAGTAAAATGTTGGTTAAAACGACTAACCGACACTTTACATTGTCGCTCGTGATTTACTTGTTCTCGGCAGTGTTGTTCCTACGTTTTTTTTAAAGAAAGAAAGAAAGAATTAATTTGTGCCGAGTCTTTACAGGGACGGGAGCAGAGGCTATAGGCTCTTCAGCTTGACAAGGGCCTCTGCACCTAACTACAGTTGACAAATAGGGCACTTATTAACAATGATCAAATATGATATCGCAGAATTTCCCTCAGTAACACACACAATAAAAATTCACACAGTTACAGAGTAGAGCTTAGAAAACATAGGCTTTCACTTCAAGAAAAACTCACTCATATACTTTTAAAAACTCGCACAATTGCAGAGTAGAACTTCACAACAAATATAACATAGGCGTTCACATAATAGTTTTATCACGTAATACACATTTATCAGTAAAGCATTTTAAGTACATATACTTTGTTATATATATTCAATGTCATGGCATAAAAGGATGGACTTCATTTGGGTTTTAGAATCAATATGACTGGTGTCTATGAGACCATGTAAACGATTTAATAAGGCGGGTGCTTGATACTTGATGTGCTGTTTACCGCAATTTGTCCTCACTGTTGGGGTTTTCCTGTACAGATGACGCATGTTGTATTTAAAATTCCGATTTTATGGTGTGTTCTGAAAACTGTGAGGATAATTTTGCTGAAACCATTGTAAAAGCCTGAAATAATATAGTTGTGTTATTTTTAGTATCGAGTATTTTTCGAAAAGTGGCTTAGTTTTTAAGTCCCTGATGAGGCCATGATATTGTTCGAAGGTTCGGAGGACTCTTTTTTGCATAATAAGTAGTTTTTGATAGTTCGTTTGTGTCGTAGTACCCCGTATCACGATATAATATATCATTTTCGAATAAAAGAGTGCATAATACAACTCCATTTGTAGCCATTTTGGTACAACTGGGCTGAGTTTGTATAAACACCCAGCAGTTCTACTAAGCTTCATAGTTAGTTTTTGTATATGTGTGTTCCATGTGAAGCCTTCGGTAAGCTATACGTCTAAAAACGTCTGACTGGTTACGTGTTAAATTTGCCTGCCCTCAAATAAAATGGTCGAATTATATAAATGCGGCTTATTAATAGGAGCAAATACAATGCATTTGGTTTTACTGGCGTTTAGTTGTAGTTTGTTTAGACTAAGCCATCCAGACAGCTAGCTGGTGGACGTTGTTATTAACCTGGTGTTCAAGTTCTAAAATAGATGTACCGCTAAAAAAAATGTTCGTATCGTCTGCGTACATAATTAGCTTGGGAGAACATGGGATATCACAGGGATAATTTATATAAATTATAAATAGTAGAGGACGGAGTATTGACCCCTGCGGTACTCCTCTAGTTATGTTTGCATAAGCCGATGCACTGTTGTTCATGGAGACATATTGACGACGTTTTATAAAGTAGTTTTTCATTAGGTCAAGAACCACACCACGTACGCCATACTTGCTAAGTTTATGCGTTAATACTTCATGATATACTGAATCAAATGCCTCCTGAGTGACTCCATGTAATCTGGTTCCAGTACAAGCTACGCGAAAATACTTCAGGGAGAATTCAGGAACTTTTGTGTAATTAGTCGAGATGCGGGGCGAATTTCGGGCGCTCAGCGAAGTCGTTTGCTCAAGTCGGTTTTTTCTATTCTCAACCAAAGAATAAATTTCCGGGCAATGAGCAGAATTTGATAAAGCTACCACACGGAAGTATTTTCTAACAGTTATAATCCTGCAATACTTGGTTCCAATAAAGCCATTGTTGTGCAGGTGCGAGCAGCCGAAAGTAGCGCGCAATTAAGGCCGCCAACGTTCCGCCGCACTCTCGTCCTCATGCCGGCCCACGGGCGCGGCTTAGGAGGCGCTCTGTGTCACGCACTGCTTTCCGCTGCATCGACGCAAGACGAAACGTGAAACTCCCGCTGAGCCGAGAATCGATTGAAGCTTCTGTAGCTTCTGTCCCTCCTGCCAGCTTCCTCGGTGGCCTCTGGACGAGCGGTCATGTTCATCTCGCGTCTAGCTGTACACACCGATGTGGTCGTTACAGCGCCTGCCCCCGCCGTCGGGGGAGAGAGTCGGGAGAACGTCATGAAGCTTACTCCTGAGCTTCGCTTTGCCCTTTTGTAGCGCTGCGAACCGAGGGCGCGCCACTGGGCGAGCCCGCTCAGGCGAAGATAAAAATGAAGGAGGAATCAGCACATTGCGGGGGGAGCGCCCAAGACAAACAAACCGTATAGACTCCTTACGCCCGGCTTTCAGATTCCGACGATGGCCAGGATTTATTTATTTCCGCTGCAATAATCCCAGAAGCAGTAGAGCAAACCCTTCCGCGCTTTGTGTCTGCGTTGTTTTCCTTCCGCCAGTACTTCCTTCGCTTTGCTTCCTCTTGTACCTGTGAGTTGGCGTGCGTTTGGGTAAAGCTTTCTTCTGCTTGTTTGGCGCTGTCTTCGATGTTTCAAGAGCGCTGCTTAGCGAACCTATGGCGAGCTCTTCACCGGACGTTACCCGCCAACCCGGAACCAGCGTCGCGCGGCCTTTCTTCCCTCGGACCGCTCTTTCTTCTCTCCTCGCACTCCCGACTGCTTCATTTACGACAAACAAAAGGCATCTGGAGATTCGGCCCCGAATCGGCCGGTAAGCTAAGGACAACACTGTACAGGCTGTGACAAAGCTGATCGGAAGAACGGTTATATGATTACACAGCATACCGATGGTTTGAACCAAGCTGCACTGCCCTTCGATTTAATACCAACGCTGGCGCTCTCCTCTCTGGACATCACATTATTTAGCAATTTGTCCAATTTTTTATCACTATTCCGACTTTTTTATTCGGCGAATGCTTCTCATGTCACTCACTCACTCACTCACTCACTCACTCACTCACTCACTCACTCACTCACTCACTCACTCACTCACTCACTCACTCACTCACTCACTCACTCACTCACTCACTCACTCACTCACTCACTCACTCACTCACTCACTCACTCACTCACTCACTCACTCACTCACTCACTCACTCACTCACTCACTCACTCACTCACTCACTCACTCACTCACTCACTCACTCACTCACTCACTCACTCACTCACTCACTGAGAAACAACAGGCCAATCGCAGTATTTAAGAAGTTTAGCTGCAGGTGCTTCGTACATATGCTCTGCGCATGTGTTGCTGCCAGCGCGAACGCTAAAATTTGAACGTATTCCAACCATGATCCAGTGTAAGTACCAAATAAGCGAATGATGAGTGTTACTACACCTAGTCTAGGAGTATGTGCTGTAGCTTTAATTAGTATATCTGCATAGGCGTCGGGAGTAAGTATTTGGGAGGCAGTGAAAATAAATGGGGGGCAGTAACAGGGAAGAACTGCGAGACGAAATTAGCCAAGCAAACATCTGCAGAAACGATCATCTGTCCCGTTCTTCTTCTTCTTTGTTCAGATGCCGCTGCATGGGCGGTGAACCTGTGGAAACGTCTACGGCCATTCGAATCGTCCAGTGGCACAGGACGGCGGTGACACTTGCAGAGACAGCGGCCGTAACAGTGAAGCTCTTCGATAATCACTTTTGGACTCGCCGCGAATAGTCCGCGAGTAGTCCGAGGACCTTCCTCGTCAGATGAGTGTACATGAAAAACGAACCCCGGATTGCGTCTCGGGAAGCCCACGGTGAGTGCGGGACTGATAATCGAAGAGCTGCGGTGTCTCGCCCCGGGGCGCACTCGGTGCCCTCCTCCCGCGCGGCAGCGTCGTTCGACCTCCCTCCCACCGGCGTCCGCCGTTTCATCCGAAGGCGCGCACGGCCACAAACTTCATTTCTGGACGAATGATGAGGATGAACCGCCATCTGTTGTTCTAGGCCGCCGGCGGCACTCGGCTGTTCGAGCTGCGAGCCCTATCAATAATAACTGCGCCGCTCTGTGCTGGCTGGACTCTTTCGCGACGTCTGCAGCGACCGACGACGTGAAACCGAACTATATAGTTCTGGCTGTTTATTTGCGCAAGCCGCAATAACCGACCCTTCCTACATTCTTTCTTTTCCTTCATTTCCCCGCTGCCATTCCCTTCGGCGTTGTCGTCTCAGTCTCGTTTAAACGGCCCAGGCCAAGGTTGCCTCCGCGAGTTCTGTAATGCCGGACTTTCGCGATGGAATTGTGCGGATACGGGTAGCGCATTAGCCGGATCCCGCTGCGATCCCAGTCGGTCTCGGCGACCATCGAGTGTTGACACAGCGGATAGTCTGCCCGGGAACTCGCTTCGTCAAACAACGTGAAATGTGCAACCACGTACCTTTCCATACAGAGCAAGTGGGAGTATCGTACCTCCTACGAAATGACGAGCACTGTCGGCTTTAAGCTGATCGTTTTAATTAATGCCATTGCTTTATAACTGCCCCCCCCGCCCCCCCCCCCCCTCCCCTTCATGTTTATGTTTCGGAAGGCCTATAACCCAGTCCGCATTTGCAGTAGCTGCCCCTACGCATGAGGCTTGATTCGCGGCAGCAGAAGAGAGTAAGTATTTCTGCTGAAGGGGAAATTCAGGAAACAACCCTCTGTGAATGATTTCACAGCAGATTAAAAAAAAAAAACCCAAAGTTGCCTAGTTTATTCCGCAGTACTTCACTACGATGCGCCTCATGACCGAGGTGCAGTTTTGAGGCGTAAAAACGTTAGTTATCGAATCTCAGTTAATTAGACAAAATGCGGCGATGATTATTTCATTTTAAAGTAGAGGTGGGACCACAAGCCGATAGAGGGTGACGCGTTAAGAGTGAAAGGGGGGGAGCGTATGGTGAGGCGGATATCATGGAGGATGGCCAAGGATTTAGCCCCCATATTGCCACCGTCTGAAGTAGCAACCAAGCCTTGCCGTATAAGTGGGGTAACCCCACACTAGCAGTCTCTCTCTCTCTCTCTCTCTCTCTATATATATATATATATATATATATATATATATATAAGATCGAACGCTTTCGATCTTAACAGAATAGTGGCGTTATCAAACAGTGCTTCGGAGTTGCACCTCGCCTAATGCGCGCCCCAATTCCCGCCGGCAGATTTTCAAAAGGTATTTTCAGAAAAATTTATCATAATGTAATTACTATGCGTGCCATTACGCAGTCCTGTGCGATAACAGGGGCTACGGCTGGTACTACATTCGAGAAATCGGCATAGGCTTCTTTTACGTGCCGCCACACTCCTAAGTACGGCCAGTTTATATTTTTGTTCCTACTTCAATGCCGTACTACAATGACTTTTCGTCTGCTCTAGAAACGTGTTAAACCAAGTTTAAACGAACGGTTTGACTTTTTAAGATTTTTCTGTAGCGAATTAAAAATATAGATACCTATTTTGGGCTGCCCATTAGGAAGTTCGTTTGGTGAAAGCGAATCGCGTCGCCTTTTTGTTTGTCATGAGATACTTGAGGTTAAATTCCTGTCCAAAGACCAGTATAGACAACAAGACCGAAGGCTTTAGCCTGTCAACCATGGAGAGCACGCATTAATTTTCTAAGAAACCACCGGCAAGTTGTTTTTCCAGCTCGAGGCCTCGCCGCGAGGAAGCCAAGCAGAAATGGTGCACGGTTTGAGGCGCGCGCGATTCTTTCAGCATTTGAAAAAAGTGCGCTGAATGTGTTTCCTCGTAGACCCTGGTCGCAGTGCCGCCTCTCTGCAGCAGAGATGCCGAGCCACGTGACAAGCTCTGCGGATAAGGAGAACGGCAAGAGGTACCGCGGAGACGGTTGAGGGAGCAGAGCCGGGCGGCGCCCAGAAATGCGTTCGCCGAAAAAGGGGAATTGGGTTTCCTGCTGGCGGAACGAGCGTCACCGAGCCAGGTCGGTGTCGCGCTAAGCTGCACTGTCCCCCTGGGGAACGCGGCAGTCGTCCACTGTGACGCAGGACAAATGAGAAGCACTCGCGCACGAGAAAAACAAAAGTAAAGTGACAGAGGAGGTCTGGCCTCGGGATACGCGGATCGGGCGCACCAGTGTGCAGCAGCCGCCCATCTTGTCCTTGCAGGCCTCTGACAGCCGCCATCGAGGAGACGCCGCTGTCTAATAAGCGGGCCCGCGTTATCCTCCGTTTTGTCCTCTAATTTCCTCCCGGCACACGGAGTTCCTCCCACGAGGGGTATAACGGGAGCGGGCAACCAAGTAACGAGCCTCCTACGCCTACGGGCCGCGCAAAAGAAAGATCCGGGGGCGAAGCCTCCTGCTGCCGAATTGAGGAACAGGTTGCTTTCGGGTATCACTCGCGACAGTGATTTGTCGTGGCCGGGCGGTGTGGTCGATATCCGAATATAGCCCTGTTCTGGGAATGAAATCGCTTGGAAAATGAAGAGCTCGGTTGGAGCGCAGAGCTTCGATTGGGTTCATTGGCCCGACATGGGGAAACATTCTGTAAAAAAGGAACAGTGGACGCTTTTTCTGCGACGAAACAACTGTTCCCGCGAGAATAACTCTTAAGGCGGTGCGGCCTCGGCGTGTACGTTATTATCAAATTTAAGAAAATAGCATCTGATTGCTTTGGGGCACCAAGGCTGGTGGGTCCGCTATTCTAAAACTTGCCCTCCGTAGCGTTTCTAGTGGGCGAACGCATTTCCGAAAATTGAACACGGCTTCCTTTTTTTTATATCTATCCTATACGTGTGCTTCTCGTTCACTGGCTATGTCAGCAGCTAGGCCAATACCAGTCCTATGCTTTATGAACTTTTGTTTATGAGTTGGCTTCATTGTATAACGACTAATTGTGAGCTGAAAACAGTAGTACTTTGCGAGAAAGGTGAAGGAAAAGCTAGAAAATATCTGCATTTAAAAAGTGTGCTGCGCAAGATTTAGCGTTTGTAAGCTCGCTGCTAGCCAAGTAAGGTTAGAAAGGCAGTACGAGGCGGCTACTGACTGCTGCGCTACCTTCCTTTCCAGGACTGATCTCTGTTCCTGTGCAAATACACCTTAGGCTACACAAGGGGACAAAGAGGCCAACTGAATAAATGAATATAAATTGGCGCTGTTCAAGAAAGTGAGGCGAAGGTCGCGGGACGTGGGTGATTCTTTAATGGCGGGTGGAAGTGCTATACGCCTCGAGCGCGTCCTGTAGGGGCGCCACTGAAATCCCCCTAGCGGCCCGTTTCGAAAGCAGCCGCGGGAGTCTCCGGCCCGCTCCCCACGGTCATCGCTGCTTTCGGGGGCCCGTTCACGACTGAGATTCACCGTTTGTAGGCGCTGGAAACACATATTCATGTCGAGCAGTCACTCTGTTCGCAAATGTGGCACATCTACGAGAGTGTAAATGTGTCTGACGTGATCTTAGTCTGGCACATTCAGTCTGTACAAGCGCCAGGTGTGCATCACAGGTCGGCGTCGCGAAACCGATATATGCATACGGAGATCATTGTGATTCCACTGCCCTGAAATTTACTAACAGTGTCTCCGTAAGCACAGTTTCCTCAAATGGTCATGCTGTGGCTATACGCTACGATGTAAATCAGTTTTGTGCGCTTATATAACCTAACGGAGCACTCATACCTGAGAGCACGCCTGTTATGCTTACCAATATCATACCTCAGATATTGATCACTACCCTGGACATACATTTCACGAAATTCTACGAAATATTTGTAGGATGGATAATCCAAAATTATACCCGGGATCAGCGCACGACAAAAAAAAATTAATGCTGGGGCGTCTTGTCGTGAGCTGAGCGCCCGCAAACATTCATATATGCTACATATAACCTCGGCGAGCAGCGTGGTGGAGGGCTTCTAGAGTAATGCGCGTCCGCGACTAAACGTTCCTTCGAAGCATAGTCATATGACGCAGGAAGCCTGCAGAATCTAGCACAAATGGAAATCACACAGGGCCTTATCAGATATCCCCCTCTTCTAACGGCACATTTTAACAGTTGTGAACTTGTACACCTCAAAAAGTGCGTCCGCCGAGTGATCAGCTGTTCGTTGAAGTCTAAAAATTAGAGTAACGTGCACGCGTAGGCTGTGTGTGTGATTACCAAAACGTTCATTCCTTGATCGCTCCGCATTGGTACACAACGTTAGTTAAGCGTCCCCCCCTCCTCCTCCCCCCCCCCCCCCTCCCGACGTCTCGCGAAATAGCAGCGCATTTCGCACACTAGTTGGTCTCGTGAGTCCGACTTGGCGTAAGTTGAAACGACCGTTTTTTAGCATTTCAGAAGCTACACTGAGTTTTTTTTTTCATTTCCATACGAGCTATTCTGTTTCTTCCGGACTTGCAGACCATTATTTTTCCGTGGTTTAATTAGCTTTTCTTGGTTCTTGCTATAAGGTATGCATGAGTGCACATCTTTCATGACGCACAGCCTTGGAATATACTTAACATTTTCGCGTGGTTTATATCCTTATAAAAGGCACAAGTTATTATCAGGTATTGGGTAATCGCATCCCCAGAATATATTTTTCTATGACGCATATATTCGTAATGAGGCCGCATTCCTTGTCCGCGCTACAAAACAAAACACACCTCTCACTGTGCCAGTATCAGGTTTAAACGAGGCGACAATAAAATTCACTTCTGCCGGACGTATTCGGAGGTGACAGCGGTGGTATGCTGCTGCCGTCGCCGACGCCCGTAACAGTGGCCGAGAAGGACGCAGAGCCGCGTTCCCGGATAGCTATTGTTGGTGTTTGAGCACCCTACCAAGACGCAGCGGCTTTTGAAGTGACCTAAACGTACTGTTTACTTACAGACGTCACCATAACAAGTTTTTTAGGGCGCGAAAGGGCAAAAAGAAGCGAAAGAGAACCAGAACACTGCATGAGCCCCTATCAGCCGCGCAGCGCTAATCCCGTTAACGCCGCGGACAAGCGGCGGCAGGCGGCGCAGCGATCGCAAAGCTCGAGGCGTATACAATGATGACGATACTAGGAGGCAGCTGCCAGTGGCCACATCTTCTTCCTTTCTAATATTTTCGGCGTCCTACAGGCCCCGCAATAAACAGAGGAAGATATTGAACATGAAGCGACGGGAAAATATAGTGCTCACCGGTTACTCAGCGTCCTCGGATTTGTTGTAGCCAACTGCAAAACACTATTGTTCAAAGTCATGTGAGCTGTCCGTTTTGGCCACGACCGATTTCGTGTCCGTGCTAGCCGTGCCAGAGTAGTCGATACTTCTTCCACCGATGCCTCCAGCGTCTATGAAAAATGCGGTTTGTGGAATGAGACTAGTGTAATTACCGCTCGTCTTGACCAACGCCTGGACCATCGTTTGGACCATCTTCTGTCTTGTACAAGGACATGTCAGTACTCACGGAAGCGTCATGTGGCACATCGCTTGTCGTTTCTTGGGGGAATGCAGGTACCGGGTGGTTCTTCTCATGCGTATACCAATCAGTCCACGTGGGGCGTTCCCTTTCATTCTCATTTTACCAATCAACCGGCAGTTTGTCATGCGCTTTGGGGTACCTGCACCTGCTTGTCGTAGGTCCACCCCATTTTGCCATTTTCGTTTTGATGTCGGGGACTTGCGACCGCGCTTTGTTTTGGCCAACACAATCCCCTTCGAACCCGAGCTACCACGATGGCGACGTGTACGTGAAGGCTGCTTGGATGAGTCTGAGGCTCGGTCGATGTGTCGATGCTGATGAGGGGGTTCTTGTTCTACGTTCGGCGCTTGCGAACCTTCAAGATATCGCTCGTTGTGCACCCAACTTCTTTTCATCACATGCAGACAACGCCAACGAGATGACTCTTCCGCCCCCCCCCCCCCCCCCCAACACTGCGTTGCCGTTGCTCGGATGACTCGTCTTCTTTGGAGATAGTCGAGGGAATTGATCGTTTGGAGTGCCTTGTGTCTTGGAAGCTGTTGTCTGGTCGTCTGACCACGGAACAGAAATGGTTGCCTCCTCTGTGTTTATTAGTGTATTCATTTCTTGTTTGAAGGAACGAGCCACCTGTGGCTACTGGCTGCTGTTCACAGCGTATTCATTGATGTTTACGATACCATCGTGTTTTTCGGGGAGTATTTTTAGAATGTCACTGATAGAATGCTTTTGCACTTCCGGGAACAATCGTTCCATTCTAAGTTTGGTCAACAGGACAGAAGTTTCGAAGTCCTCCGCATTTTCCAATTATTCCGTGAATTCATCCAGGTCGACAAGCTACTCAATTTCGGTGTCCAGTTTCTGCAGAATTGCATTTTTTTCTATTAGGAGAGAGAGAGATCTCTCTCCTCTCTCGGGCGCCGAGTTCGAATAATTTGTGTCTCGGGGCAAAGATAGGTATGCCTAGTGGTTGTTTGTATATCTTGCGGATTATTGTGTTTAATCTCCCCTTTTAATGTCTTAGGATCGTAAGAACGGCGCGGCATATGCAATTAGACTGATGAGGAAAGCTTGAATGAGTCTTATGATGCTGTTTTTAGGCACCCCTTCCAGTGAGCAGTGGGAGAGGTTGCTGACCAGCTCCGACTGTGAAGATGAGGCTATGCTGGTCGACCTGGCGGTGACGGCGGCGTTCTCTTGCGGCCTCCCCTGGACATAGGCGGCTGACCACACCCCCTTTCCTTACCCTTTTGCTCTATAATAAACGTTTGTTCATCATGTCTACGTTTGGTATGACAGTCCAATCTTTGGTTGTGATTGAGATTATTTGGCGACATTGAGGCTGACGGCCATTGGGATAGATGACAAGTAGTTCCGATTTTTGCCCTGAGCAGGAGAGAGACTTCTAGGGATAACATAGCTATCAACCACTTCTATCGCTTGTATCTGTATCTGTATCTGATACTTCTATCGCAGGGTATCTGGTATCATCCCATCACTGCCTCCTGCTACCCAGAGTGTAATATTGTCTGCATAGAGACCATGATTGAGTCTGGGATTGAGTTTCGGAGGCAGCCCCACGAGAGCCATGTTGAAAAAGAAAGGAGAAAGGACTGATCCTTGGGGAGTGCCCTGTTCTCCCAGTCGTATAGTGCCCGATTGAACATCACCTATCGTGAGGCTGGCAGCTTTCGCTGTGAAAAAGTCTCTCACGTAGTTTTAGGTGCACTTGCCCACTCCGAGCAGCTCGAGATTCTGTAGTATGGCCGAGTGTTTGAGTTGGTCAAAGGCTTTAGTTAAGCCAGAGTCCTTCAATGCTTTTCTGGTCACGAAACTCCGCCGTAACGCTATGGGAGCAGTTTGCTATGTCGCCGAAGCCGCCGCGGGGCGGCGCTGATCGCATAGTGGGGGACAGACGAAACCTGCGCGCTGCGTCGGCGAGGCTGCACAACCACGGAATCCGGTAGCATCGGCGCGTTGTTTTCCGAGTTTTAAGCTACCAGTTGATGTGACGCCTTTGGTGATATTGTGCAAGGACACTGGGCGGAAATGCCCAAGACTTGTTGCGTACCGGGATGGCGCTCCGGCTACAGAGGTACGAGCGAAAAGGTCTCGTTGTTTTGCTTGCCGAGTGACGCCGATAAGCGCGAACAGTGGAAACGTGCGATACCGCGACAGGAAGCCGGCGGCTTTTCTTTTGACTCGCAGCATGTCCGTGTCTGCGAAAAGCATTTTGCCACTGCGGACGTTGTTTGGAACGACACTTTTTTGGTGAAAGGAGACGTCGTCTCTTTGCGACGTGAGAAACCGAAGCTGCGGCCCGACGCCGTTCCAAGGCGCTTCGACGGGCTGCCGGCGTATCTGAGCAAGCCGAAGCCGCGATCCCGTTCAACGAGGGTCCAGCCAGCAACAAAGAGACGTCGTTTGTCGTCGCCTGATGCCATCGCAGAAGAAATTCTGCCGTGTTCAAGCACGGAAGCATCCCAAACAGCAGTGACGAGCGCTGCAGGTAAGCTAAACAGTTTTTCGTGGCGATTCTGCTGTTTGGACCGAGTTTGAAGCTCCCAGGAGCCTCAAGCGCTATATAATTACGTTTCATCCTCCTGTAGATGCGGCAGTGGGTATTGGTGCATACGCAGAGACAGCCTGCCAAACAGAAGAGGTCGTCTGCCCTATTTCTGAGTTGCTGGCAGTGAAGGGCCAGCTTCGGAGCACGACGCAGCGACTCCGCCGGAGCCAAATGAAGCTCGCGAAAATGACCGCGTTAGCGAGCAGGCATAAAAGGCAGCTTACTGACACCCAGAAGCTGTCTGCTCGCGAAAAGTTGATCCTTGATCAGTGCCTGATGAAAGCCAACGCGAAATCTCCGACTGCTGTAAGGTAAGGTACTGACATGTGCTCAAGTGTTGTATTGCTCATAATGGCCTCCTCTCGTGTATGTGTCCATTAATGATTTTGGAGAACACGGATATGGCGAAAGATAAAAAAACTGGTCCAGTGCATTGGCCCAGTCAGCTCAGGATACTAAAGGGGCATATGCAATATTCTACGTCCTCTTGGCGTACTTTGCTGTCTCAGCTTTTTCTGGGGAATGTGCATGCTTCATTGACAAGAAAAGTGCATTTAATTAGGCGTCATATTGTGTTTGCACTCATTTCAGCATTCTGAAAAGACGTAAAGGAAAAATGTGTTCTATCATGTGAGAAGGCCCGGTACTATGTGGTTACATAAGAAACAAACCCTTTAATTAATGCTTCTGTTGTTTGCACTGCTTTGTATGTAATTTTTCGGTTGGTGGCCTCTTCCATATCCTGTGGCAAGCGCATGCAGCTAACCATTTGCATGTCGTCAGTGATGTCATCGTATACCTGCACTATGCGTGCATGACATGTACTGTGATGGAGAGTGGAAAAATAATTAATAGTTGCGTGGCAGCATTTTTTAGGCTGGCAGAAGTTCATTTTTTGTTTATTTTTGGTTGCTTGCGTTTTAAAGCTTAAATTGTGCATGAGTGATGCCGCATGCTTTTCCGCACCCACATATATATTTAGTGGTCGAGCTAGCCGTTAGAACTGCACTTGCTCGTTTACCAGCATGTGAATGCACAACACATGCTCTACTTCTCCCCTAGGTACAAGAAGGAGTGGATATATGACTGTTTGCTTCTTAAGGTGAAGTCGACTGCTGTCTACACTTTCCTACAAGAAAACGGCTACCTTCCCCTTCCCAACCCTCGCACGCTGCATGGCTACCTGAGAAGCCTCAAGGCCGATTTTGGCTTTGATGCAGGTTTATTTGCAGTCTTGCGTGAAAAACTTCAAGGAGTCCCAGAAAGAGAACGCCGAGGTTAGACTCCTTTGGGAATTAACTTACCCTGGTTCTGTTTTCAAACAAGCCGCATAACTAACCAAAATATTTTCGCAGGTGTACTAATGTTTGATGAAATGAGTGTGCGGAAAAGTCTGCACATCAGAGAGTCCGACATGTCCCTTTTGGGGAAAGTGGACTTTGCTGAGCACACGAGACCAGCAGACCGTGAGAAAGATGGGGACCATGTGCTCGTGTTCTTGTTCCGGCCTTTTCTTGGTGGCTGGTCGCAGACGGTGGGAAGCTTTTGTGCGTCTGGTGCAACACCAGGCTCAATAGTGGCGAAACTGCTGCTTCAGTGCATTGTGCACCTTGCCAATGCTTGCGTTGTGGTGGATGCCATCACATGTGACAATTCCACAACAAATCAGTCTGCTCTGATGTCCCTGGGTAAATATCTAAGTAATGAGCTTGCAGTTCTGAGTTGTATTTTTTATTTATTTATTTCCCTGTAATGGGGCTGACAAGCGTAATTTCTCTCCAGGTATCAGCGGTGACATGAACGCTGTAAAGACCACTTTCCAACACCCATGCGATCCAGCGAGATCTGTCCATGTGGTGATAGATCCTCCTCACGTATTCAAATGCGTACGGAACAATCTGCAGAAGGTTGGCAAGTTTCTGGTAAGAAGTGTTTGCATCTGCACTAATTGTGCTCTACATTGTCTCTTTTCGTGACATTTGTTATTGTTACAGCTGCCCGAAAGCCAAGAAGTTTTTCACTGCCACTACGCTGCCCTACTGGAGTATGAAATGGAGCAAGCTGGGCTGCGTGCGGTGCCCAAGCTGACGAAAGCGCACGTTGCTCCAAATGCATTCCAGAAAATGAGTGTCCGGCTTGCTGTCCAGGCAAGAAACTCAACTAATTTACACCTTGGAACATGTCTGTACAATTATTTTTGTCACTGAAAAAAGGGAAGCATGGTGGCTTAAAATTATTCTATGTGTTTTACAGTTGTTTAGCGAAAGCACTGCTTCAGCCATGGAGTTTTACAGTACACAAGAGGCGTGCGAGAAGCTTCGTCACTCGGCAGCAACTTCAAGCTTTACAAGACGCATGAACAAGCTATTCGACAGCCTCAGTTCTCGCAGACCAGAGCATGTGATGTACAATGAAGCTGAACACATTGCTGTAAGTGACTGATATTATTATTCTAATAATGGCACTATTTTTACCTATGCTGATATTGTTACTGAATTTCAGACGTTGAAGGAGAATATAACTTGGCTGGACGAGTGGCAGAAGTACATCGAGTCGTTGCCTGTGGCGAGGCGAGCGTGTTTCTTGAGCAAGCCAACCTGTGCAGCGCTTAGAATAACGCTCCACAGCACAGTTGCACTAGTTGAGGTGCTCCTTGGCTCTGGTTTCCGCTACGTGCTCGTGGGTAACTTCGGACAAGATCCCTTGGAGGTAACCATATTTACATCTCAAGCTTCTGCGTTTACTACAAATTGCTTTCTTCTTTCAGCGCTTCTTTGGCATAGTGAGGCACGTAGCTGGCGATGGAGGGCAGCCTACTGTTCAACACTTCTTGTTCATTTACCGTATGCTTTCGGTGAACAACCTGGTGCGACCACCTAAGCGTGCTTCTGTTGATGGTGATGGGCCACAACTCCTGCTCAAGCTGCAGGGCCTCTTTGAAAAGGAACCGCCTGCCAACAGTCAGGTAGAACACCAATTATTTTTCTATTTAGGGACAAAAGAGAACAAAGGTGGAAATCAGTTGTTGGTTTATGTGTTCTTTTTTCAGTAGTTAGTTTGCGAAATCTTTGTTATGAATGACCAATCAGCCCAGATTTATAGTATATACATGCTTTAGAAAACAATGCTGAAACATGGCAACATGAAATATGCATTTCAGGTTGATGCCCTGGCAGTCCTCTTCGACGATGTCTTGTTGGAGCCACCAGGGAGCATACAAGCTGCATCTGCTTCGAACCAAGTGCTGTCGCCCAAAGAGTGCATACTCGACTACCTCGCGGGCTATGTGACAAAGAAGTTCCTCACCATGAGCTGCCTTAGCTGTGTGGACACTCTGAAGGGCTCATCTCGGCAAGCAAGCGACTTAATACTTGCAAAGTCAAGAGGTTTCCTGCAGGTGCCGTCAAGCCGACTGCTCAGTCTCCTGCAGATTGTGGAAAGCTACGTCGAAGAACTCACTGTTAGTAGAGTGGCTTGTGTGGACGTTTACATGAACATTGTGGAGAGAGTGTTGCTGGATGAGCGTACTTCAGCAGCTGCTGTGGGTTGTGGGTCCCACTATGTAGGCACCACGGCAGAAGTTGTGCACTTTTTTCTCAGGTGTCGTCTGCTCTTCTTTACGAGGGAAAAGAATAAGCTTGCACGGGCAAGTAAGCGTGCAACATGCCCAGCTGGTGGGGGCAAGAAAGTGATTAGCTGAATTGCTTCCTGAATGGATTCAGGCATGCAAATATGCAGCATTTTACTGTGTTTTTTCTGTGATACATAATTGTATAAATGCATTTTTAAAATTTTTGTTCTCTAGTATCTCAACCATATTATTTTTAGTTCCACTTCATAACAACTCACATTATTTTCCTGTAGGTGTCTGCTTCCTTGTGCGGGTCTTGTACAGTTTATTTTTCACTCTTTGTAAATTGTCTTTGTAGTTTACTGTTTTTAGTGTTCCAGCGTATTCATGCACCTTATTTTGTCACCTTGTTAGCTTTCGCAAAAAAATCTTTCCCTGTGTTTATTCACTGATGTGTCAAAGACGCCAATTTCCCTTCGTACTTTTTCATTTTGCTTCAAAAGTTTGCGTTGTTTTTAGTAGTTTTGTTACCTTCATGTGTCGGCCTTGTACATAGTTTTTCAATGCCTTTATATACTTTGCATTCTTACTTCGTTTACATTAGGTTTGTTTTGCAATAGTGCCATGTTCGCGAACATTTGCCGCGATGCGTGCCTTGGATTTGTTTGTTTTGTTACTAGTGCATGAATGCACCTTGCTGTCTGATCTGGTGTTACGAGCTGAGCGCTAATTTACTTTTTCTGTCGTAAGCAGCGCTCGGTAGTTTTGTTTAATAAGTAAAAGATGTAACCTTGTCGTCACTAACCCAGACTTCCTATCTCATTAGCAATGTTCTCGGTCTGTACAGATGTTTCTCAAAAGAAAAGCATTTCCACACAAAAGAATGCATAGCAAACTTTGAGGCATTCAATTCGCTAACACTCGTCTGTGCAAGTCACTTTGCTGACTGTTTCTTCGACGTATATGCTTTCTAGCTTATCGCGGAACACAAGTTCGCTCCTTCCTTTCAGAACTTTAAGTTGCCCTTGAGTACGTGACATCGCTGCGCTGTCTGTTGTTTATGCTTTTATAGCTTATTGTGCGAAAATGTTTTCTGCTATAAACCGTATTGTTTTAAGAACACTCCATCATCATTGAGGACATGACGATATGTATTGAAATATTCCCTTCGTGGCATTATTGACTCTCTAGCTTGACAACATGTAGTGTATTTTGACCAATGTGAAGTAGTCAGCTGAATAAATCAGCGGTGGAGCAGCAGCATCATGCTCATAAACAGGTGTGCTTTTTTAGAGACTTTGAAACACGGCTTCATTTCAGTAGGTCAAGCATCCCCAGTCAAGTATCTTCATAGCTATGCCTTGCGAGTATAGTCTATCATAGCAAAACGCCCTGTTAAACTGAAGCATGCAACATCGAAGTGGTAGTTGGATTTGGCTCGGAGGGTGGGACATTTCTGGGAAAGCAACTCATTCGGAAATTGGAGCTTCCCGAATGACCTTGAGTGGCTGCACAATATTTCGCGAGACTCAGTTTTTCTCGTTCTGTGCCTATGTAACGTTACTCTGTTGAATGAACCAACTAGCCTAACAGCAAGTTTTATTACCCTGTTGAAGTTCCATGAAAACGAACACAAGGTAGCTGCGAACTCGAACTTAAACTTAGAATCCTAGAGATGGGCATGTATTAATGCGACGAAAGCTTCATCGCTCGCACTTTGAAGCTTTGCTGAAGCTCTATGTAATGAGCGCACAGGAATGAGGTCAACTGTAACAAACTAAACACGAAATTTATAGCTTTAGCTTCGGTACCGCAGCCGCGGCGAACACCGGCGGCGTAGACTGTCGGATTGCATATAACTCGCGCGATCGGCGTCGCCGCGGGTGCTCACTGCGCGTATAATATTTGCGAATTTCTAAATCTGAGGCTTCGCCAGAGTCGAAAAACCAACGAGATAACCTTCGCTTAAACAAAGCACAATTTTACGCTGCCCTGCACGAGATGAAAGAATTGTCGCAACAACAGGTACATTCATAACTGCTGCGGCACGACTGGCTCCATCAAAGCGTTGATATCATGCAAAGGTAAGCGAAGAAAACCTTTTCACACGCGAGTGCAGCAACCACATTGTACGTCAAGCTAAATATGAATGATAGCAGAATATTTTATGAGCTTTCAACAACTGCCTCGAACGGGTACCAGCTTCGGCGGAATGCTTGCGCGCGGGTGGCGCGGGCATGAAATGCCCCCGCGCTGACAGCGGCGACCCTAGCGGCGACTTTTGTCCCTGTATGAAACGGGAGCCGGAGTTTCGTGACCAGAAAAGCATTGAAGGACTCTGGTTAAGCCTAGTCCCAGGACGGCCCTGGTGTCATAAGAAGAGTTGTGCCGTCCCTCGATGACTTGGTGCTGTGTTGCAGGAGCACGTCCTGCGTCGAGAGACCTTGTCTGAAACCGAACATTGAGTCCGAGAGTAGGTGTTTGCCTTTGGTCGGGTTTAAAATAGATACCTTGAAGGAGTGCTGACACGAAATTTTCGTGTTACGTTTTTTTCACTGCCAGGGGTGCCTACCAGCCCACTAATCATAGCACATTAGACGGTCGATCTCATGGTAAACAATCATGTACGGCGTCGTTTTTTCTTGTCAGTTTCGGTTTCGACAAAACGAACGCTGAGCGGCCGCCATGACAGGAGGGCGCCCCTGACGTCACCATTCTTGTCGCACCACTGTCGATCTGGACGCGCGCGCCCAGACCAAGAAGGCTTTATACAATCTCCTTGGCCCAGACCGGCCGAGGTCTCCACCATCCCCACGCGCCCAGACAGCATGACGTCAGTCCGAAAACCATGACGTGTTACACACGGCATAGCAGCGCGCACCAACCGCAGCCAGTGCGTCGGCAACGCCACGGGGGCTCCGACGTCGAGAGTTTGGGGCAAGGAGCAGATGATGTCATGCTGGCCCGCTTTGATCTTTCTTGTGCGGGCAAAGATCACAATGGATCTAAAATATGTTATACTGAACGGTGACTGTTGAAACTTGCTGGGAGATATCTCCTGATAAAAAGGAAGTATTTTACATAGTTATCACAGCTTTGAAATTTCGTGTCACTATTCCTTTAACTTTAACATTGGCCCTGACAACCCAGCCATAGACAACGAAGGAGCTCCCAACTTAACATTGGATGAACCTTTCACGGAGGCAGAGATGAGAGCAGCAATGTCTCAGCTCAGAACCAAATCGGCTTCGGGTTCAGACGACGTCACTAACGAGACGCTTAAGAATCTGGATGATGGTTCTGTTACGGCCCTGCCTAAATACTTTAATACGTGCTGGAGGGAAGGTGACCTTCCGAAGCAATGGAAAACAGCAAAGATCGTATTCATTCCTATATCCGGCAAGACTTTGAAGATTGAGAACCTAAGACCCATCTCTCTGACGTCTTGCTTAGGCAAACTTTTGGAGCACATGGTCTTGAATAGACTAAACAATTACGTTGTCATTCTAGAGCATTGTGGTGAAGACGCCACAAAGGGACTTCTTGGAGCGTATGCTTAGGCGGTGAGCGGCGAAAACGTTTCCTCTTTTTCAGTTACTCTGAATGAGAGAGACGGGTCGAAAAGTTGTCGGCGACGGCGAAAAGCCTGTGTTACGTGGGTGGCGACCGCCGGAAGCAGTTTCGTCTACGTTCCGCACAGTGTGCTTGGCGCCGCCTGCAATGTTTAGTCGTACTACTCCGGACAAAACAGACCGCTGGCGCGCCTTGCCCTCTGAAAACTATACCTCCCAGTGTGGAGCAGTTGGATCGCAAAAATATACAGAAGGCACAGCTTGGAAAAGATGAACACCACGCAGAGAGGAACAAAAAGCCTAATTCGAACGATGAATCAGGGCAGCCAACCAAAGACATGCATATATAGTGCTTGTACGAAAAAAAAAACAAAAAAAAAACAGCGATTCTCATTAAATCACGTCCTCAGGTTGCACATATTCGGTTCAAAATGATTGAAGCAGTAATTTGCGCGTCTCAAATATTTCTTTTTCACTTGCGCTCGTCACCAAGCCTTTTCAGTGCTGGGTAAGGTGTATGAAATGATGATGGAGCTTCTTTTTGTTTTTACTTTTACAACTTCTAGGCCTGCTAAAGAATTCGTGCATAAGCCCACGCACCCAATATTTTTTTATGCACCCAAACGGTTCCCAGTTTCTTCTGGCCCGTTTTACTTCTTTCATCCTTCAAATAATAACGAATAGCTCTAGCATATGTTACAGGTTTTCTTTTCATCCTTTGCAACTTCTGGCGTCGTCAAGTTGGAGCCACTTTCAAGTCTGAAGAATTCATTTGCTTCGTGAGATTGATTTGCGCTCGCAGAGGAGAAAGAAAAGAACGCAATTAACTCGCTTGATGAATTCATATAACGAGCCGTCGGAAACGCAAAAAGAAAGAAAGAAGGAGCGAGTAACCTTTCCTGTAATTTGCTTTGAGAGTTCGGAAGCTATCAATCATCCATATAAGTAGCGAATGTGTCGGGGGGGGAAAAGGAACGCACAAGAATTTCTTCGTTAAAAAGAATAAAAACAAAAACCGAAACATGTGCTACAAATGTATAAGCAGCGGTGCAGCATCTT
Organism: Haemaphysalis longicornis; assembly: GCF_048455015.1. Taxonomy (NCBI): domain Eukaryota; kingdom Metazoa; phylum Arthropoda; class Arachnida; order Ixodida; family Ixodidae; genus Haemaphysalis; species Haemaphysalis longicornis. The sequence goes on from NW_027526203.1 coordinate 466,815,803, forward strand.
AAAATAATATATGGAATGTAATAAGATTTCAGCGCGAAATTAAGAGAAAAAGACAGACTCGTCAGAATAAAGCACCCGCGCTCACCGTTCGAAGGATCCTGCAAGAGGGCTGTGCAGCATTTTTTTCTACAGTCAGTGATTAACCGGCTACTTTGTCCTGGAAAGATGGTGATTAACAGCAGGATTTGCTTTGCCACGAAGAGTGAAATATATCTTACCTCGAGCTTAATTTAGTGCCCTCTTTAGATGGGCACAGCAGCGCATTCCTGCACTTTGAACCCATCATTTTTGAGCTGCTTCTTTCTTTCTCTCTCTCCCACAGAAGACGAATTACGATGGGCGTGCGGGTGAATATAGATGTTAGGTTTCGCGATGAAATGTTCCACTGAGAAAGACTGACGTCAAAAAAGGCTTCCGTTTCGGTATAAATAACGACGTTGCGCTTTGCGTACTGAGATAAACATTTTTCACGGGTTCACGCGCTTAGTTCAGCTGACACTTTCGAAAGGTTCCGCAGCTGGGTGGTTGCACGTCCAGAAGAAAAGTTCTCCCTACGTGGAATACCATTCTAAGCTTCATAGACGAGCACAAAGAATTGCCTTAAAAGCTTCGCACGATGATGACTAGCCGTATAGAGTACCGCTGTTGTGTACAGGCGGCTTTAGGATGCCATATGCGTACCGGCACTTTCCCCGAGATAGTGACTCCCTTCTAGCGGTGGGACGCAACGGTTCGGAACATCGCTTGCAGACGTTCATTTTAAATTTCTAGTGAGCATTACAATAATTAGATTTCGTAAAACTGATCTGGAATTTAATTGCCGTACCTTCCAAGCCTATGTACAATTTGTTGCATCTTGTGGATCCAGCCCGGGGTTCAGTGGTTTAGGTTGAAACAACAAAAACAAAAAAAACATAGATAAAAGTCCGCCAATTTTGAATGAACCTTAAAAAGTCAGGTTCTTCCACCGCCGGGTGCGCGGGGACAAAAAAAAAGGGGGGGGGGGGGCGGATGTCTGCACGTGGGAATCTTGTGAAGTACACAGTGCGCCTGCTTTGTGCGCACTGTGTACTGCAGAAAGCATAACCCCCCACCTCCTAAAAAATTAACATTACTAAAATTTAGCACATGCTTCCTAGCTTTCCTCTAAATGAGGCGGCCATCAATGCGATTTATTTATTGCCGCTTACTGCAGTCTCGGTTGCGACGCTTGTCAAGATGGGTTGGGGCAAAAACGCGCGCATCGGATTACCGTCGTGATTTCGCAGTCTGCCCTCCTAACGAAAACGGCAAAGACGACCACGCGTTGTCCAGATGGGCAAGCATTGCCCGACGGCCCTCGAATCGGGCCGTCGCCGGGCCGCAGTGCGCCTTGCACAGCACGTGAAGTCAGCTCGCTATGGGCAGCTAAAAGACGCACGCTCCGAGCCTGCCAAGTGAAACTGTTATATCCCTAAAGTAGATTTGTTAGGCTCACAATTGAAGCGAGAGGGAAAAATTCCTACTGCATGATGTGCTCGCTTGACATTTTGGACAAACGTACTCTTCAAAGTGTTGTTGGGGCAATGGAAGCACTGGAAGTCAATTTTTGGCTTTAACTAATATTATTCAGGGATGCTTTCACTTCAGTCATTCATAACCCGGGCTGTTGAGAAGAGATAAGACGGGGTTAACGGGGGTGCCACGAATTCTTGAGGGCCCTTCATGGCAATTCTTCAGAGCGATCTCGCTGCCCCAGATGGAGGGCCTGTGGGGGATATTTCGGTGCAAAACCCTTACAGTCGGGGCAAATCGCAAACATACGCGCTACACATGCTATGAAGCCTCAGTGAAGCGGGCAAAAAACAAAAACAAAACAACAACAACAACAACAACAACAACAACAACAACAACAACAACAACAACAACAAAACGTGGCACGGACAGGAACCGGGCCGGCAGCTGTGTTTTACAGGCAAGTTACCGAGCCACTAGACTACGCCGACTTTTTCTCGTGATTGCATGGAAGAGTAGCAGAAACTTTAAAATCACGCCATCTACACATACCCAGCTTTCTCGCTCAAAATTCCGACCTCTCAGGAACCTAGCAAAACAACTTCACGAAAGTGATATTTGGCATAAAGCAAGAAGTCAACGTGAAGACGAAAACTAAAGTAACTTTCAAGGATTCTGAATATTTTTTTGTGTAATTTGCTTTCAAATCTTACTCCCCATGCAATTGTATGGGATAGTTTCCATGGCTCTTGAACTTAGTCGCGCAACGCGCAAGACTTGAAACCGTGCACTAATCAAGTTTTCACCCACAATAGTAATAGCTGCACGAAAATAGTTTACGTTTCGCTAAGTAACTACAGAGTAATCACTGTTGAAAGGGACCCGCCGCGGTGGCTGAGTGGCTAAGGCATTGCGCTGCTGAGCACGAGGTCGCGGGTTCAATTCCCGCGATGGAGGCGAAAAGCAAAAACGCCCGTGTGTGCGAGATTTCGGCGCACGTTAAAGATCCCCAGGTGGTCAAAGTTAATCCGGAGCCCTCCACTACGGCGCGCGCTGCGTTGCGTCGGCGCGTTAAACCCTACAATCAATCAATCAACTGTTGAAAGGACTGCCATGAGCGGGAAAGCTGCACATGGATAACGTTACGTTCACTAACACACGCGTCAGAAGGCAAACATGCGCACGCTTCAAGAAGATTCAACCAGTCCGGCGGCTGCGTTGAGCCGGAGGACATTATGCACGAGCGCACATTGTTAGCGGGAAATTGATTTCATACCCGGAGGTTCTTCCCAAATGTGGTCATCCTCCCGACACTTACACAGGCGGAACAACCCAATGAGCACAAAAAGGTGATGGGGAACTGATCGTTTTTTGGTCACAAGCGAGAATCGAATACTCATGTGCAGCTTTCCCGCTCATGGCAGTCCTTTCAACAGTGATTACTCTGCAATTGTTTAGCTAAATGAAAAGTTCTTTTGCACAGCTAATATTCGGGGTGAATGCTTGCTTTGTGCACAGTTTCAAGTCGCGCACGTTCCGCGACTAGGTTCCTGAGCCATGGAAACTATCCCATAGAAATGCATGGGGAGTAAGATTTGACAGCGAATTACACAAAAAATATTCAGAAACCTGGAAAGTTCTTTTAGTGTTTTCATCTTAACGTTGACATCTGGCTTTATGCCAAATATGACTTTCCTAAAGTGGTTTTGCTAGGTTCCTGAGAGGTTGGAATTTTGACCGAGAAAGCTGGGTATGACAGGGTGTGATGTCTATATCTGTTTTTTTATTCCGCTGCTGAATGTCCCCCCCCCCCCCCCCAAAAAAAAAAAAAATACACAGCATCACAATACAAAACAAAGCAGTTGTCAATTATCTCGGATTGATTGCTCAAGAGACTGTCAATAAACCAAACAGCACATATACTCCTTTACTACGGAGCCATGTATTAACCGGCAATGTGTATGCAATTTGAAAAAGAAGGCACTTTTTGCCTACATATCACCAGCGAAAAGAAGTCACGAGCGAAGAAAGAAGCACACAGGACCATCGCCAGACTTCAACTCTGACGATTAGCGGTCGCCCTGTGTGCGTCTTTCTTTGTCCGTGTCGTGTTCGCGCTGATAATGTGTATTCAAGTCAAAACTAGCCAGCCCAACTTTAGCCATTAACCAAAAGCTTTTGCGGCGCCCTGGATGCACGTGCGGTTGGCTCGCTGCATCACACTGCTGCATAAAAACCTGAGATAAGTTTGACGGTAAATGGGCATAGGGAATAAACTTTGAATGAATGAGTGCATTCAGCTTTTCCTCTGTGCACAGTTCGTACAGGTGCTCGAGGGAGAAATGCGCTGCGGGGAACGTTTAAGTGTCAACAGCTTTTGTAAGGAAATCAAAGTTGGCGTACTATTTTTGTGGCGGGAAGGCGCACATAGAAAAAGGCAGATAAGCACTCAGGTATTGCTGAATTAATAATTGTAAGATGAGCTATCAACCATTTTTAGAAAGAAAGAGAAATACGGGCCGAGATAATGGGCAAACAAATGCAGGAGACCCACGTTACCAGACTTTGACTGGAGGAAAAGGTTATCCCAGCGCACGGGCTCCCATCCGGACTGAAGCGCGAAACTGGCCGACAATCGGTGAAGCACCACAAATGGCGTACAACCCTGTGATCTGCAAACCGAGTGAACGCACCCTCTTTCGTGCCTGTTCTATACGAGCGAACAAATAACAACACTAGGCTAAACAATTTAAGCATGTGACGCTTGAGTACTGCTCATGTGCCCGATGTTAATAATGCTTGTCTCAAGAACACGGGCATTGACGTAGTTCAAGTTGTCATGAATGAAGTTGTAATGAATGACTTTCTGCAGGCATGCAAACTACATTTGTCACTGATCACAAAGTCTTTGTTCATTTGAGGGCCCGGTGAGATAATTTCAACTGTTATCGTGTTACTTCTTCTCTGTCCGCTCGCAGTCGCTATTCTATTTTTTTATGACCCTTGTATTCTAGGTATAAGATCACGTGTATGTTTTCTTTGTGGAATATATCAAGAGCTGCAACTGGCGGAGTTAGTACTACTGAGTTTATACTTTCAATTCGAATATGGTGTCCTAATCGCCGAAGCTACGGCTGGCCTACGAGCCGTGTCGTAGAGAGCTACGGAATAATTTAACACACACACACACACACACACACACACACACACACACACACACACACACACACACACACACACACACACACACACACACACACACACACGCACACGCACACGCACACGCACACGCACACGCGCACGCGCACACACACACACACACACACACACACACACACACACACACACACACACACACGCACGCACGCACGCACACACAAAGAAAAAGAAAGAATGCCTCAATGCGAAGATCACTGCCGATCGGTGTCAAATTGGCCCTATGTTCCTTTCTGACTTTGGGCTGTGTCGCTTTAAAGCGAAATAAACACAACTGCAGCACAATTCAAAGCTCCAGTGTCGGATTCTACATCAGCCAAACTTTCAGTCAAACGCGCTGCAAATGGACATGTCTGTTCAGGTATCCGCGCGGTCAGTGCGCATGGCAGAGCCCGGGCTTACATATGGACTGGCGGCTCTGTTCGTGCGCCGGGCTGATGCGATTGACACGCCGAGCTGCAGTGTGTTACGAATAAAGCGATTTTCGCGCCTTCCTCGACGGGCTGCGCGGGGCCCTTCCTTCCGTGCGTTCAGGTCCGCAGCCTCGCTCCTCTGTGCCATCCTGTCCTGGCGATGTGTGCTTCTTTTATCAAGTTACACTTCACTGGCTGAGGGAGCCCCGTACCGCTCTTTGGAGAAATAAAAGAAAATGGTTTCTTTGTTTCTATCGTGGTGGCTCGGCCACCGCGGTGATAGATTTTCATGCCCGGCGTCGACGCTAACAGGGGAAGCGACATTCAGAGCAGCGCGCCAGAACTCGCCGGTCCATTACCGGGTCGTTATTTCTGTGTTTATGCGGCTTCCCGCGCCACGCTTAGCGTGCGGGGCCCTCAATTTCTTTGACTCTCGCCGCCGCGGTTCGCGGGGTTGCGGACGCGCTCTTGCGTTTGCCTCGAGGACTTGGGTGCGCGTATTGTTCTCGCCAGACACTTCCGGCGGATGTGCGCCCTGAGGAAGCGGAGCACTGGCCGGTTCCACGGAGCGAGGAAGTGTGCGCCGGCTGTCACGTTTGGCAGCTTCCTCTGCCCTGCCCCCTCCGCATGTCGTTTCCGCTAGGGACGAAAGAGGAGGGGAGGGGCGGGGCAACAACGCCGACTTTTTGACACGTCCTGAGCGCTTCGAAACGATGCCCAGGCTTATCGGTCGACATTCGACTCCCCTCGCAGGACTTGGACGATGGGCGACTGATTGCCGAGCTGAGAGCAACAGCGCTGGGATGATTCATTGTATCTGCATACTGGCTCCGCCGCACGTTCTGTTTATGACCAACGACGCCTTCTCGAGGCACCGTATGATGATGATGATGCTGAGAGTGGCCTTTTCTCTTCGTAACGCGAAGACTTACTATAGAGAAAGTCAGAAAAAATTGGCCGCGTATCCGCTCCTTTCGTTGCAAATGCCGTCAAAAGACGATAGTCTTTATCGGCTTTTGCGAAGTAAATGCCTCCCTTCGGTTTCCCGCTCACCTCTCATGCTGTCCCTCTTGCGTCGCGCTCCTCCCAAGGTAAAGACGCTAAAGGTCTGCTTAAATCATTTTAAATTTCCCGCGTTCCACTGCCCCAAACCGAATGTCTAGGGAGCCTACATGCGCCGCGCCTTCGTCGCGCGGCGCATGTAGGCTCCCTACGGGTGTCTCGATGCGAACGCTGCCGTACGGCGAAGACGCGCGTTAAACGAGGCGCCCTACTTCAACGTTTATAGAACCGCGTTTCCTTACTCCACGTCCGTTGCAAGCAGAACGTGGAACCTATCTAGTGGAACCTTGCGTAACTGTTGCCGGTTGATTTCATAAAATGGCGCCAGAAGCTATAGTGGCGCGGGCGACAGCAGGCGACGGCGGAGTGGATTCTTTTAAAGACGATAGTCTTTCTTGGGCTACTTAAACCCAGAAATTTTGGTCTGTCTGTATGTCTGTCTGTCCGTCTGTCTGCCTGTGACTCGATTCAGCCTCCCGGCCAAAGCAAAACAATGCCTGCGCAATAGTCTTATATAGTCACAGCTAAATCTACCCGTCTATGTCCGGTGTAATGTTCATACTTGTCAACATTGTTGAAGAAGAACAAGACATTACGCAAATATGAGACAAAAAATCAATACAGAAGTGATATTTGCAGTGTTCCTTTATAAAAATTCAAACATGCTTGACTTTTGCGAAATTAAATACTTCATCAACTGCAGAAAAAGAATTCACTCCGCCGTCGCCTGCTGTCGCCCGCGCCACTATAGCTTCTGGCGCCATTTTAAGAAATCAACCGGCAGCAGTTACGCACGGTTCCACTAGATAGGTTCCACGTTCTGCTTGCAACGCACGTGGAGGAGTCAAACGCGGTTCTATAAACGTTGAAGTAGGGCGCCTCGATTAACGTGCGTCTTCGCCGTACGGCAGCGTTCGCATCGACACGCCCGGTTTGGAGCAGTGGAACGCGGGAAATTTAAAAAGATTTAAGCAAACCTTTGGCGCCTTTACCTTGGGAGGAGCGCGGCGCAAGAGGAACAACATGAGAGGTGAGCTGGAAAGCGAAGGGAGGCATTTACTTCGCAAAAGCCGATAAAGACTATCGTCTTTTGACGGCATTTGCAACGAAAGGAGCAGATACGCGGCCAATTTTTTCTGCAGTTGATGAAGTACTTAATTTCGCAAAAGTCAGGCATGTCTGATTTTTTATAAAGGAACACTGCAAATATCACTTCTGTATTGATTTGTTGTCTCATATTTGCGTAATGTCTTGTTCTTCCTCAACAATGTTGACAAGTATGAACCTTACACCGGACATAGACGGGTAGATTTAGCTGTGACTATATAAGGCTATTGCGCAGGCATTGTTTTGCTTTGGCCGGGTGGCTGAATCGAGTCCCAGACAGAAAGACGGACAGACAGACAGACATACAGACATACAGACAGACCAAAATTTCTGGGTTTAAGTAGCCCAAGAAAGACTATCGTCTTTAAAAATGGAGAACAGATTGATCTTACATATCCATGTTACATAACGAGCTCAGCTTACAAAAGTGTGTACCCGCCGAAGTGGCTTAGTCATGCTGCTAAACCCAAAGACGCGGGTCCGGCGCCGGTCGCGACGGCTGTTTTTACGATGAATGCGAAAAACGAAAACGCCCATGTGTCGAGATTTTAGCGCACCGAAACGTTACCAAGGCAGTCTAAATTGCTCCGTAGCCCTCCACTACGCAGGGTGCATAGGCCAGGTTTAGCTTCAGCGCGTAAAACCCCGAGCAATTAATTTTACAGCGAAGCTGTTAATAACTCGGTGTCCACATATCGTGTCCGTCAGCAAAATCGTGAAGGACGGAAATTTTTCATCTACAGAGCTAGTGCATTGTTTTGCCTTTTTAAATGTCTCCTGCAGTGACCTTTTAGATGGTGTCTTTTCCGTTTAGACACGAGCACCTTGAAGGGCTTCTGGAGCAACGTTTTGGCCGGTGTCGTTCCCATCTAAAAAGGTAACCCCTTTATGCGTGCATCCGGTAACTCCTTTATGCGTGCACGGTTGGGGCGGGAAGGGGTGGGGTGTTGGGGGAGGGGTGCGGGAACGCGCAGACAGGCTTCGCGCGCTTACCGATGACATCCTCGTTGAGCCGGAGGGTAGGTTTAAACGTGGACGTCTCATGGCTCGATGGACCTGACTACTGTCCTTTGTGGTCGAATTTGGGTTGGTGTGTTACACAGACAGCAAGATGCATACGACGCGGGAGGGAAGCGGACAGCCCCATGTTTGTTGGCTAGAGTAAAACTCGAGTTCTTCCAAGTTTCAGTCAGCTAATTAGCTAGAAAGTATGCCAATCGCAAATTACATACGAACGTGTTTTGTGTCGTGCACTCCCTGGACTGCACCCAGCTTCGCTGGGCACTCTTCTTCGCGGAGTCGAAGGGCGCCACTATCTATAGCGTTGATGAGAACGGCGTAAGGAAAGACAATAAGGTGGGAGCGAAAGTATTTTGTCTCGCTAGGCTTGTACGTATATCAGGTAGAAAAATCAACGACAATTGTCGCTGCGTAACTCCGTAATACAAAAAAATCGCGCCAATCCACCCCGTGAATGTGGTTGGAAAGCAAAGCTGTAAACGGCACCCATAACGATTACCCATGCGACGTCACTTAAATTCACTCACATCGCTCTACAAATAGCAAAACCAGAGAGAAGAGAAATGCACTTAACCACACCATTTATTACTTCAAAGAGATATTCTTGGTAAGGTAAAATCAATGCATGATGCATGAACGGTGCTTGATTGAGTTGTATTGGTGTAGCACAAGAGTGGAAACTTTTTTTATAAAATTAAAGTAAGCTCCAACCCGGTGTTAGACGATCTGACTTCTCCGTCTCTGGGCCGCGGACGGAGGCGACGAGATTTACGGCAGAGAAGGAGAAGGAGGAGGAAGAAATACTTCTGTTCAGATTTCTGAACGGCCCAGAGTGCAGCCCTGGGGAGTGATTCCTTCTTCTGTGGGGCCCATATGCAGTCCGCGCGGCCTTTGTTCTGTCCACCCGCTGAAGCTGGGTAGGTAGAGAGGGCCTGGACAGCAGTATCTCCCATTGCTCTTGTTGAGTAGTTGACGGAAAGGGAGGAGGGTGCTCAGGGCTAAAGTCGCACACCCCGATTACGGGGCGGAGTGTTCCTACTTCTGAGCAAAATTTACATTCCGCGTCGTAGCGATTCGGACACATTAAGTGAAGACGCGTAGGCTGTGGGAAGGAGCCCGGGTAGTATGAGCCGTAGGGTAGTTTGTTGTTCTCTGGAAAGGTCAGGGTAAGGCGAAGGTACGGTCTCTCTCAGAAGGCAATTATGCTGGGTTATCTTCCTGAACGTGACAAGCGGGTGACTGTCCTCGTGCAGCTCCATAGCACGAGAGGTAAAAGCGCAGGCTTGTTGTGTGCGCGTATTTGTTGCCCTCCACTGAAGCGTGAGGGGGCGTCCACATGAGCTGTATAGAATCATTTGGGGAGTAATTTTTAGCACGCGCAGTGCAGGTCAGGACACCAAACCCATCTGGTAATTTCAGTAGGCTTGCTGGGAATCGGTGACTACCCTCCGAACCCCTGGTTGAGCGAGAGCCAAGGTGATGGCTGCTTCTTTTGCTGCCGTCATTTCTTGGGTCCTAAGCGAGGTACACGCAAGGAGGTTGCTTCTGGAGGTAGCCACGATGATGGCGTATTGCTGCCCTACATGTTTGGAGGCGTCTGTTTAGATAACTGCATGATCCCCACCGGGGGTGGTGTTTAGAGCTTCAGCCCGTGCTTTTCGGTGACCCTCGTCATGTGAGGGGTTCATATTTCTAAGCAATGGGAGCATCTTTAGTTTTAGTCGCCAAGAGTCTGGGAGTACGTCAAGCGGAGTGACATTCTGGGCTGCCCAGCCAATCTGGTGAAGCCTGCGGTTACCAACCGCAGGTCTGAGTCAGACCTTCTGGTTAGAAAGAGGGCCTTCTATCAGCTCTTCCACCGTGTTGTGGAGCCCGTGCTAAGCAGCCTCTGCGTGGACGCACTCATGAGAAGACCAACGGCCTGCTCGACCACCTTTCTGATCATCATATAAAGCATCTCTATGTCTTCCTTGTCGAGAAGAAGACAGGGGGTTGACGTAAGTGACTCTCGAGAGACAAAAGCTTCAATTAATCGAAAGGTACCGGATTTCTTTAGGCCTCGCTTCTTGGTGGCAACTCACCTGATCATATGTATGATTTGATTAATGCTGTTTTTGAGGCGCTGCAAGGAGACGTCACTCGTGGTGTTAGCCTCGAGATGTAGGCCTAGGATATTGATGCTGGGGCTTGGAGTGATGGCCTGGCCATCAAGGAGTATTTGAATGTATTCCTTGGTTTGGTGGGAGGGCGGACGACAAGGAGCTCTGATTGTTTACGTGAACACTGGATGCCACAGGCTTTAGCACATTGGTGTACTAGAAGTGAGATGCTATGCATTGGTGTGAGCTTCCTTTAATTTTTGTAACTACATGAGCAAGGTGCGCACAGGGCCGCTAGACGGGCGCGAGTGGTCGCGTGACGCTTTCACGTGGCATTCAGCGAGAACGCAGGGGGTAAACCCGTAGATGTGCTTGGTGAGTACACCACCTGTCTTCCCCGTCTTCGCGTGGGCTCGTAGCTAAATCGGTAAGACAACGGGCTCTCGCTTTGTTAGTCTATTAGTTCCAGGTTCGAGTCCCGGCGGTGCCAGTAAATTCTTTTATTTGTTCGCTGGAGTTTTCTGGTGACACCAACGGTCGCGAAAGAACCCTTGGGGGGTAGAGGTAAAAAGCTTTGCTTTAAAATGCCATGGTGGAGAGGGAAACGTTGAACACCTCAGAGAACACTCTAGTTAGCTGTAAAGCAACAGGTGAACTCAGATTAGTTCGACAGACTTTCCGAATCCATTGACTCAACTGTCAGTTTAAAGTTTACGGGTAGCGCAGGTATGACAATATGTTTACTCACTGCATTGATACCTCAAAGATGGTCGCTTATACGAAATTCTTGCTCAAACTCGGCAATGTTCGCAAGCGCAAAGCCTACACCGAATTGACCACGACAAAAACAGACCGTAAATATTTGATGAGGGGTCTAGTCCCAGCATTCGAATGGAATGTAACGACCCAAGATGCCTCACCGCAGTCGGGTTCCTTGGTTTCCCCATCTGAAGGAATGATTTTCTTTGGTGTTCCTTGATTTGCAGTTCCGGATTGCCCGAATAGTTACAACCCGAGGCACAATCATGCATTCGTTTTCCGTATTTATTCCTACGGTGCTTCTTGTCCAAGAGGAGTTCTCAGACTGCCAGCGAACTATCCAGGACTCCTAAAGCACATCATTTATTTATTAAACGAGCGAAGGCACGAGCACTGCCCGTCGCGTAATTCGTCTGTACGGAAAGATGCAGCGTTGGCAGGCTGGTCGCGACTGTGAGCTGCATACGCCAAGATCACGGGTGAGGTCACGAGTTATCTCGTATATTCGGATTTCGCGCAAGCAAGGTTGCAACCCGGCAATATAAATAGTACGCGCAAAGAGACGGTTAGAGCTGACTTTGGGAGCTCGTCTTCTGATGTCGCTTAAAGGGGCTACGAATACGAAATACAAGCTTGTTCTATTCGAAAGACTGTGTTTTATAGTACACTAAACGCTTATCCGGCAGCAAACGATGCTGTATTCCAGGGGAACCGGAACCGAACCCGAACGGAAAACTGGAACCGAACCGGTATTGTTGCAGGGAGTGAACCCAAACACGAACAGTTATTTTTGTAGCGTAAGCTACACTGGCCGAGGTTGAGCAGTTTCGCGTGTGCCGTGAAGGGCTGTTCTGCGCAAGCGCGAGGGACATTGGATTGGATTGGCGTGGCTTGGCTTGGCTTGGATTCGGATTGGATTAAAGTGGATTGTGTTGGATTGTGTTGCGTCATAGCCGCGGCAGACGCACTGGCGCAGGCGCGTGCCCATGGGCACGCGCCGGCTACTTGGCTACTTGGCTACTGCGCAATGGCTACTTGGCTGCTTGCGCTACTGCGCAAGTCTGACGCTGCACCGGAGCCGCTTGATAGCCGTTTCGCGTGGCTCGTGAAGAGCCGTGCTGAGCATGCGCGAGGAGCAGTGACTGGACAGGACTGGGCTGGACTGGAGTGGACTGGATTAGACTGAATTGGACTGGACTAGACTGGATTGGACTGGATTGCTGAACCTTAGCTCACGCTACGTATATCCTGGCATAGCAGAGCTAAGCCACTACTAATTTTTTTGAGCCTGCTGAACCTGAACAGGAGCTGAACCGAAAAATAAATAACGGTTACCGGTTCACGGCAAAATGGTTCGACCACATCTTGGCGATAATGCGCCGTCAATGTCATTCAGGGCTTTTCTCTTTCATGCAAGATCAACTTCGTAACCTTTCACGCGCTTTCCCCTTCGGAGCAACCACAAAACCATCTACGCTTTATACGTGGACGCAACGGGGAAAAGCTATGGGCACCAATTGTGTGTTGCTGCTGGTAGTATGAGCCGAGGGCAAAGCTGAGAAAAAGAAACATTTCCGGCATCCTGAAGACGACGTGAATCTTTAACTTCGCCGCTCCTTCGCTGCGAATATAGGAGCTATCAATTGCTGCACTGCGCACGGCGAAGGCCCACACCCTAAACATGCTTTCCATAATTTGCTTAAAAATGTCGCACACCTTAGAAGTGTAAGTATTTTAAAGGGGTTATCCGCCGGAGTGATTCAGCGGCTAAGCCGCTGCCGAAGATGCATGTGCGATCACGGCCTCCGGCGGCCATTTTTCTGATGTAGAAGAAAAACGAAAACGTCTGTGTGTCGATATTCCGGCCGTCGTTAAGCAGTTCCAGGTGGTTAAAATTTTTCTGCCACCCTGCAACATACGGTGATCCTCATAACACAGGCGCATCGAACCCGCCAATATTTTTTGACAGGTGTGTTTCCGGGGGAAAACAAAAATGGTTCTAAATTATTCCGCGCAGAGCGCATACCTAATAATTCCTACTCTTTCTCGCTGCCTTCATCCATCTAATAAGCAAAGAACCAAAAGGTAGATTTTTCTCTAGACGCCCCTTCTTTTGTCCGACTTTTTAACCAAACTTGTCATTACTGCGAAGGCAGCAAGCGCCGCAGCGCCCGGTATAACCAGTCGTTAGTTTTTCAAACCACGTGAGTGGACATGCTTATACCGGCTATTTCTCGTCGTACGTTGACGTCAGAAGTTTGTTGTAAAGTTCTCTACGTGTCACCGCAATGCACCTAACCAGGTCATATTTCCTGCTTTCTAGCTACAAATCTGCACAAGCCGGATGCAACATGCTTTTGAGGCATGTGATGAGCAACCTTGGATTCGATTTGTGAAAGTTTGAAAAAAGACCCAAGTCGGCTATTTTTTATATTAGATTTCAAAGTAGAGCGATGATTACGACTTACCAGAAATGCAGCGTATTTTTAAAATCGAACAATTTTATTAGAATTAACTAAACTTTTCACGAAGACTGAAAAACTATGGACGAATACCAATAAGAACACTCGAGCTTGCTTAGACGCAGAAAAACAAGACCCGACGTTTCGGCCATATCGAAAAATGTGACATGTCTCTAATTTTTGATTAGAAAGAATTCCTTCTGCAAACAAACAAAAAAACGCGTTAACTTACTGAAAAGTATGCAAAGCTTCGACAGAAGGAAAAAAAAAACCTGCGGCGATAGATGCAATAGTTTGCGTTTTACAGAGGTATTTCACGTGATTATTCCAACGTGCCTGTGACCCAAGCCAGCCTGGAATTTTTTTTTAGAAAGGGAAAGTTTTTCTATTACAAAATAATTTCACATATATTATTCCCTGGGCACAAGAAGATATATGAATTTTCTGTCCAAATTAAAATGTCAACCGGACACATTTGTCAAATTTCTAGGGAAAACACCCTAAACTAGCCCCTAGGACGACGTCAGGGCTGGACGAGAAAGTGGCTGGTAAATCGCCACTACTTCGCCTGCTTTCCCTGATACCTGGCCGAGTTGTTTAAAGTAGTTTAAATTGCACCGTTATTGGGAATAGCAGAATTTTGAATTTTTGTTGGTGTTTTGTTTTTACGGTTGCTTTAAACTGCTGAACATTTGTTTCTCGCCTCAGTGATAATTCAACTCATCGAAGCGGTTCGGTACATGATTTAGTGGAACGTGCGGAACTGAACCGGAACGAAATGAATTAACCCGAACCCGAATCGTAATCGAACCAGTATTTTTATCAGTTCGACACCGTGCTTTATTCACTGAAAAATTAAAGAATCCAAGCCGCAATTACACTTCCCCGACTGCATCGTATGTTTCGTGACGTCAGCAATTATCTAGTCTGGGGAGGTACATAAAACTAAAGGTAGTATGTTGACTGAAGCTGCCACCATGTATGCGACAAAGTGCATTTTTTGTAACCATAGTTACCATGTTCCGTCCTAGTTGGCGCAGAAATAAGGCAAGGACCGCTGTTCGCACGGCGTTTGGTCTTGACCGTAATTTACCTACCGTGTTTTGTTATGGCTGATAGTAATCGTTTCGTGAAACATCAGGTATGACTCGACAAACAGAGTCGCGTGAGTGACAGTGTCGTGTCAGACAGGCCCAACATGCCTTACGGCTGTGTTATAAGCTGTGTCGCTCGGCAGAGTGCCGCACTGACTGCTTCTATAGGCCTCATGCGCTGTCCAGGCGGCGCAAAAGAGAAGGAGGCCTATAGGGTAGTACATGCCTCCGCGTTTCCCATACGTTTGTATTGCTGAGCAACGCTCAAGAGTGCGGTGTTTTCCGGCCCACCACCACAGTAAAATATTCTCTTCGGCACTCCGTTTGGCAGAAAATACAAATTATTTGGTGCACAAATTGGATTACAGCGTCGGGGAAATGGCAGGTGAGTGACGGAGCTCTCCCACTCGCAAGCGCACCGATGGTCGTATGATAGAAGTATAGTGTGAGCCTATAGCGCTTTTCCCTGAATCTAATACGCCTTATGACGTAGAGCTTTCAATTACCGTATGTTATTAGAAACTAAAGAGAATGCATTAAGCTATTATTGCACAATTCATGTGTTGAGTGCTCCGTGCAGCGCCGATCGAAAGCGCGCAGCCCCCCACTATGTAATTTCGCTCGTTTTCGATCGCTAGGAGCAATTTAAAAGTGCAACCTGATGTAGCAGTAACCACGGTTTGCTTTTCGTATGGATCAGTACTATTCAGCGGCGAGCGATGGCTGTATATAAATGAGGGGGAAGAAGAAAAGACACAGAGCGAATCGCGAGTACGTGGCAGGTGATGTCGTATTGCTTTAATTTCTCCTATTCGGCCCTTTTATGTCGCCGAGATTCTGTTCATTAGCCCACTTTGCCTTCTCAAAACAAGCGCGTGTTTTAAGAAAAAAAAAAAGTACTCGCGCGAGTTGGGGCTCGCCGAATACCTCAATGTCTATTTGTTTGCCTGAATTGGCAATGATATATTCATTTTGTAAGAAGCTCGTCGTTTTCAGTGCTAGCAAATTTCATCCGTGCTTCGCGCATTGCATAGCGCTATAGTGCTCATTTCTACGTGCGTGCACCTCAAGGTGGCGTAAGATATGCAGAGCGCCATTGCTTACCTTTGCAAGTCCTGGCAGGGGTAGGCCTAGCGCAAATATTCTTTCGCGAACCGATGAGCAATCTAGTAGACACCGTTCCCAGAGTTTGTGCTCATGAAAACACGAAATCCAGCCACACCAGAAGCAAACTAGAACATCAACAACAAAGTCAACAGCTAATATCTAGGGCTAAAACTCCAAAACATTGTGCCCCCGTATAAATTCGTAGATCGGCCTTGATCGACCGGTTCGGTTCTCCCGCAGGTGTATATCGATTGGTATACGTACACACAGGCATAAAATAAGAAAAATACTGCGCACTATTCGCTGGATGATACTTTCCGCTGGTTTAGATTCCTGCATCACGGCTCTAATTTACCATATTTGTATTATTTTCAAAACCGTCACGCACACATTCGATGTATTTTTAATCATTTGGCTCTACAGCGCGCCCAGAGTAAGTGTGCTTATTTTTTTAGCTTTTTCAGCCACTGACTGCTTATGTGTGCATAGCTCTAAAGGATTTGTTTGGCGACGCATGAGTGCTCCTTATAAATCCCCATCAAATTTCCCCTTTGGACACATTTCTCTGAAAATTTATTGTCCCTTCAACGGCTTATGCGATCGCGTGGCTCTGAGTGGTGCTGCTATAAGAAAAGCGACACGTTAGTTGATGACATGGAACTTTGCTGTTATCCCGAGGGACGACAGCAAGGTTCCATGGAAGAAGGACCGGTTTGAAAGCACCAAGTGAACGTAAATTCCACCACTTACCCGCGCGACAACGGCGTGTACCGGGAGCTCCCCGTGCTGTTTACGGGAGAAAAAAGGAATCCGCAGCTTTCGGGCTTTGTTGCACCAGTGGAGCCAATCGTCGTGATACTTTAACCATTTTTATACCGTTAAAGCACGCTAAGCTCTGTTATGAATCAATAAAAGTCGAGCTCGCGTTTGCTAGTCGATGCCACCCACGGCGGCAGGGCACGAGAGGGCGCTGCATGTCCGCCTAACTCTAGCGCAGGAAGCCTATGTTTACGTGTTCGTTCGTAACTTTCATTATTTACCCCACCACTCTTACCGCTGTAAAAGAATGTGCACTGAATTCAAGCGCAAATAGCTCGTTATCGAGGATTATACTCCCTGTTTAATTTCCGGTGGATTGCGCCGGCCTGAGCCTATCACAACGAGTTGCTCATAATAAGTCATAAGTTTAGTGCGGAAAAGTAGCTAGTGAGTCGCATGCTTGTTCTCTGTTTTCCTCATCATATAGCTTATCTGAGAGAAGTTTACGTTAGAAGTGGTGCCACTATAGTGCTCTAATTAGGCAATCTTTCGAATGAACCAAACTTTAATTTTCTCTTCATGTCCTCTTTAACCGCGGCGAGCAGCTGCTCTCAAGTTGTCTGATCAACGCCTTCTACCGTTTCCCTAATTTTCTCCCCAAGCTCTTTCTCCGTTCAATTAAATTCTCTGTTATATGATAAGTTACGGTTTAAATCTTGAAGATAATACTGATGGGTTTAAAGCTATACATTTACCATACTTTGATTTTTTGTTGAACGAAACTATTATTTCGGAACATTTAACAAAAAGATATAATTTTAAATCGTTGTATCTCCGACTGGAAGAGCCTTACTTTATGCCCCATTGCCACACAAGGTATATATGGACGTGCGACAAAAATATGCTATGTTCCTGCTGCTTTCAACCAACTTTGAGGCGATATTTCTCGTATAAATGTATGCTATAAATGATAACTTTTTGATCAATAGATATTGTTACACGACACGACAGGGCTGCATGCTTCACCAGTATAAACGGTATGCGTTACTTTATGGGCACATCTTCCCCGCCAGCAGCCCGGGCCATGAAGAGGAGAACGAAGCGCTTTTTTGGGCAGAATAGAGGGTCGCACTCCACGCCCTCCGGTGAACCGCTGAAAGTCCTGCGAATAAAGCCTACTTCGCCTCTTAGTCGCCTACTCATCCCTGTAACAATATTAATTGCTGCCAGTATCCTCCATTGTGTCTATTTTCCATGAATTTTTTTAGTACACTGCGCTGGCGCGAATTTTTTGTTTCCTCATTTTGCTTTGGTTTTGCTATGTATTTTGGTATTGTCTTCCTTTGGTTATGCCGACTTCCATGCTCTGCCACTTAAGTCTTACGTGGCCTTGACCGGCGATAGTTTTTATTCTGCTTGAATAGTGAAATCAATCAATCAATCAATCAATCAATCAATCAATCAATCAATCAATCAATCAATCAATCAATCAATCAATCAATCAATCAATCAATCAATCAATCAATCAACCAATCAATCAATCAATCAATCAATCAATCAATCAATCAATCAATCAATCAATCAATCAATCAATCGATCGATCAATCAATCAATCAATCAATCAATCAATCAATCAATCAATCAACTTCATTCACACCAGAAACGCGGCGAATAGATCGTGAGCTCCGATACTACCGATTGAAAGCCAACATTGAACACACGACGACGCAGGTATACCCTAATGAGAGCCCCAGAGAGCGGACGCACGCTAGGCGCAAGCGTTGAATGCGTAAACTATCGTCATTGAAATGTCCGAGCAAGGTGCACGGGGATGCAGTGGGAGAAGGGAAATGCGCGGCCTGCCTCACCGATGGTGGTGAATACGGTGCCGCAGTAGAACATGGCTCCCCAGAAGGTCCACAGCGGACGCTCAGCGTCTGTGGTGACGCCGGCCTGGCAGAGCGCGCGCATCTGCGCCTCGTACTCCTGGAGGCGCCGCTGAGCCAGCCGCCTCCAGAGGGGCTCGTCCGCCGCGCCGCAGCCCCTTCGCAGCTCTTCTACCAGCAGCCGGCGTACCTAGAACAAAGCCGCGGCTGGCTTCACTGCATGCTCTCGCGCACTACTTGCTCTACCCGATTATTTTCCTCCTAAGGATCCCGGGATCCTTATCTGTGGATGCCTGTAAGGGAACAGCAAGTAATTCTCCCAAGGACAGTATGCTTTGCCGTTAAAGACAATCACCAGAGGGGAACTATGCTTACATTTTTTTTTCAGTAGAACATATCCCCCAAAAGGGCCTCTAGCCTCATCCATTCCATTTCAGTAGAACCGCCGCAAAGTAGAACCGCGGCAAAGTAATGCGCATGCCTACGTTGGTGTTTCTTATAAGCTTGACGCATTTTGAAACCACGTTTATGTGCTACTCGGCCCGATCCCATGTGAAGCGCCTGTTTTTAAACACATTTACCTAGGTTTTCTCGTGTTGCCCTTTGCAGGCCTATAACCATCCTTTAACCGGGGCCTCTACTAGAATTTCGAGGGCATGCTTTAGGTACCAGACGTCGTAAAAGAATGCATATTTTTGAGCCGCTTACTGGCGGTCTCGGCCATCGGTGTGACATACCTGGCGGAGGCTTGCCTTGGCGCGAGTCTCGTAGGGGCCCTCAAGAAAGCGGAAGGCAAGGGCGCCCATGGCCGCGTACACCGCCAACAGCAGTAGGAGCAGCACGTGCGTGAACCAGCGTTGGGAGACGGTGTGTAGGCGCTGGGCCACACGAACGCCCCACGACCGGCGGTTCGACAGCGTCACCACGTGCATGGGGCTCAGCAGCGGCGGGGCTGTACCGTGGGTCGGCCGGACACCGTCGGCCATGCCGGCTCACGTGGCACCCGCCGCTCTGCCTCGTGAGCCCTGAGTGGCGGGCAGCAAGTGGGAGCTTCAGCTGTTGACCTTGAATCGAACGTTTCGGCGCATGCTTACTTTTAATGCGGCGATCATTACTTAAGCGGTTCTCAGGTATTCAGTTTTTGCGCCTGCGCTTCCGCCCATAATGGTAGGGCTGGATTTGAACAGGCAAAATTGCGGGGTATGCTAGAACTATCTAAGGATGTGGAGGCGAAAACTTAGTTGAACTGTCTGTTCATCTGCTGTTGAACTTTCTGTGGAACTTTTATGTTGCTCTCGTCGGGAAGCTGCCGCAGTCTCATACATAGACGCTTTCTCCCAACGGGGTTACGACGAGAAGCATTTCGAGCTGCTGCAGCATCTTCCGCTGTGGCATACTTTCTCGGTATTTCCCGCCTGGGACAAAGGCCTGGTTCGTCGACACCCATAGCGATGTGGAATTAAGCTTGAAACAACGCGGCCACGTATACAGGGGGCGTCCAGAACGTGCGATCCGCCGCCATTTTTCAGAAACCTCCTCCCTCGGCTGCGGTTTCTCCTTAGACGTAGTAGAGGAGACAGAATAGGGCTCTTCTATGGCACATGCTTCCTTAAGGAATGTGCGGGAAAGATTGCCCTCCATAAAAAGAGTGGGAAGTTCACTGTCAGGAAGGGCGCCAGACAAAGAGACCATCTCACAGAAATTATTTACAGCATGTCCAAAGAGGGCAGGGCCCAAGGGGAGGGGGCAAGGAGGGTATATAGGACGGCTTGAACGGAAGGAATCATCGATACGAGTAACTGGAGAATATTCGATCCCCTTGAGAGAATGCTTAAGGAACTGTACCCGTAAAGTTCAGTCGTAAGGCTCAGTGTTTCGTCGTTGTGGGCAATTCGCCACACTGTTAGATGTTTGAGAGGCCGGCCACTGGCATTCCATCTTGTCTGAGTAATACTTTTCATTGCTGTCAGGTTAGCTCGTAAGGCACCTTGACACGGACAGGGTACATTTGTACAGCCAACAACAGGCTGGGCTACTGCCCACTGTGCTCTTACCGTGGCAGGTGCACAATTTTCCGAACGCAGTTACCTGCGAACTCCGGTTCACCGGGGACATTATACGTACTTTAATCCAAATTAACGTTTCACAAACGGGCCGAAAGCCTTATCTTTAGTCTACGTAATGAAATGCATGAAGATGTGGACAAGATATTATCTTGAACAAGTTGTCACATCCAATCCAAATTAAGAGAGGGAAATCAAGCCTAAAATTAGCATGGGCTGGTGTGCATGCGCCAACCACTGCGAAGTTTTGAGCATCGGGCTACCTCTGTCACTAAAAAGGAAGGTACACAACGAAACACTATCGCGGTCATGACTTATGGGTCAGAAACTTGGCGACTTACTAAGCGCCTCAAAAGAAAACTTTGATCGGTCTAACTATCCATAAAAAGGAGAATGATAGGGCTAACGCTTACAAGCAGGCAAATGACGTCCTGCATGAGTTAGGTAGCTAACTTGGGTGAAAGACATTCGAGCTCAAACTACGTGTAAGAAAGAAGTGGACTTGGGCTGCGCATGTAATGCGGAAAGTGACAACGTGCGGAGCACCACCAGGGTAGCAGAGTGGCTACCGAGAGACGAGACTAGTTGCACAAAAAGACATAACTCAATGGCGGGATGAGAAAATTCTGCACAAATTATGGATTCGAACATCGCAGGATACGAGTTATTGGAAGTCAATGGGGAAGTCCTTGGCCCTGCATCGAACGTAAGGCTACTGGTGGTGATGATGAATGGCGGATGCTTCACCGTCGGCACGGAATGCTTGACAACTGCCTAGCCCACATCGCGAACTTCAAAGCCGGTTGCTTGCAATACAGGCTTGGCTGTAGAATCATTGTATTTTTAAAGCAAAAGTTTTCTCAGTGGGACCGATAGCTTTTTGCGAAAAAAACCAATGAATTTCCCCATAGACAGGTCGGTGGACCGAGAAGCTCTGATAAGGACACGCGGAAGGATAAGGAAGCTCTGATAAGGTCTCTGGACACGCAGTGCGTGCATGAAACCGGGCTCCCAATTTGTCAAGGCGGTCACTTGAAAATCGCGGTTCTAGATAAGACAATTCACGGATCGATCATGAAGACGGAGTACAATAGTACATTTGTATCTCATAAATTACGTATCGGTAAACATTTAGGTCGTTCGTAGATGCGTTTACTTAGTGCGCGAAAAATCGTCGCATGGGGTCGTTCTTCGTTTGCCATTTGGGTCTTTGTTGAAGGTTTGGCGATCGATTGGACGCACGTTCAACAAAGTTTGGACGCACTTTTAGCGAAGGTTTTGACGCACTTTTGGCGAAGGTTTTGACGCACTTTTGGCGCAGTTTGGATGTGACAAAGCTTTCGCGGTTCTTCTCTCACCTTTCTTTAGGGAGGAATGGTAAGTGTTTTGCCTAAAACTTGCGGTAGGTTGTTAGCCAAGAACGAGCACACCAAAACTGAAACGAAATTCATGCGAGAAATAGTTCATTCGATTTAAGCTTTACCGTTCGAAAAAAAGCTTTTAGCGCATTATTTTTCAATTTGCTATCGTAAAAACAAATCCAACGCGTATTCTCAATTAAAAACGTAGCCTAGCTTAAGTGCTTGTGTTTCAGTTCAAATATGATTGATGCTTTTTCCACTAAATTTTGTGGACCTGTGTGAGTCATTGGAGCAGTTGTAGTAGTGTATAACGGTTTTGCGTATATTTATATTGTCTTTAAGCATTTGCTCAACTGTTTTTGGGAGGGAGGTTGAAATGATTGGCGCGTGGGCAGACAAAATATTTTCCCTTTTTAAAGAGCGAAAGAAATACTATCGTCTTCAAAACCAAGATATCAAAATCTCAATACAATGCGTCCTTTCTGAGAGTAGGGCAGATCGAGCAACGTACACTTCATCCTCGCCGACAGCCGCCGAAGCGTGTGCGAACGAGACGTGTTGAAATGTTGAGCAAAGAATGAGACCCTTATAGCGCCAAACGCTGAATGTGATCAGCTTTGCAGCTTGAAGTGAAGGGAAAGACAGTGGCGAGTGCGATAGGAAGCGCAGGCGCACATCGATGCCTCGATGCAGTTTACCCCGCGCTCGCGTGCCCCGGCTTATTTCGCCGCCGGTGGTACATTTACCTTCGTTGGGAGTACAGTGAACAAATAAATGAAAAATAAATAAAAATTTAAAATTCCGCCCCGACCATCAACGTTACCGTGCTCACCGACTGACAACCTGCCGACGGTTTGCAACGGGGGACATCACCGGCCTTGCAGCTACCATCCTCCAACAACGACCAGAACCACCGCAGACCCGCATTGTATGGACCCCAGCCCATACACGCTACCAGTCACCGATCAGGCCACGAAAGAGCAGGAAGTCAACTGCAGAGACAACTGCAGACTAATGTACCCACACCCAACAAGACTACGCGCCGTCCATCCTACTCCCAATGATCCTCTATGTGCTCATTGCCAAGCCCCAGGTACACTCTACCATATTGCCTGGGAATGCCAACTAAAGCCAGATCTGCCCCCCATCCCCAACGTCTCACGCGAGCAGTGGGACAGTACGCTGGCCAGCTCCTGCCCTGAAACACAGCTTTGCCAGCGGACAGGGCGAGCGCACCGGGCCGTACCAGTGGAGTCTTGGACTGAAGACCGCGACCACAAATATGCTCACTTCAACTCTTATTAAAGTTTCTCTCTCTCTCCCTAACAGGGAATGAAGTCGCGAATGCCACTGCCCGCGAACTTACCCACCGGGAATCCCCAGAAGGGAAGAAGAAGAACCACTTAGCGGATCTCCGGTCCTGCACCCCTTCTCACAAAACTACTACGATATCCTCCATCACTATCGAGCGACCCGCAGGGCGCTACCGTCCCCACATCCATCACTAGGCGTGGTCGATGCACACATTTGGTGACGACTCCAGAGAAATACTTACTACCGCCACATCTTCCTCCATTGAATTTCTCCTATTGCATAGCTCCCTTCCACCCCCCCCCCCCCCGCCTCCTTCTTGCTGCCCCTACTGCCCCAGTACCTCAAATACAACTCATTTAGTTTGGATGTGATGTTCCGACCGCCCACCCCCTTGAGCAGTGGGACAGCTCTTGCTCCGCCGCGGCCAGCTCGCGCATCAGGAGTTTCTGGTGACGCGCACCCAGGCCGCCGCAGCACTGTGTGGACTGCCGGACTAGGATATCCACCTACCACCAACGGTCTCGCTGAGTGCAATAATAAAAACGTTTTCCAATTCAATCCCATCCTGAGGACACCTAAGCACTTCTTATGACTTGTGAATGCGGACGCATTAGTGCTCACTTGGATGTCGGAGAGGGCTCTTTCGAGTAGGTATGTCGCCGCCGCATCCGCGGGGATGACCGGGAACCTCTGACGGCCGCTGTCATCGTCGCTGGCCAATCCCACTTAGTGGATCCTCCTCCTCCTCATCATCAGCCTGCTCAGGTCCACTGCAGGACAAAGGCCTCTCCCATTGACCTCCAACCGCTCCTGTCCTGGGCTGCTTGAGTCCACAGTTTACCCCCGAATTCCCTGATTTCATCCCTCCATCGGGTTAATGACCTCCCCCTACTTCTAGACCCATCTCTCGGTATCCACTCTGTTACCATAATTATCCACCGGTTGTCGATTCGTCTCACTACATAGCCAGGCCAAGTCTATTTAATTTTCTTTATTAGAACTATGATATCTTCCACTCTAGTTTGTTCTCTGAAACACGTAGCTCGTTTCCTGTCCCTGAGTGTTACGCCTAACATTGTTCGTTCCATGGCCCATTGAGCCGACTTAAGTTTGATTTCTAGCTGTTTATTAAGGCGCCAAGTTTCAGCGCCGTATGTGATAACCGGCAGTATGCACTGGTTGTAGATTTTTCTTTTGAGTGACAGAGGTAGCTTACTTTTCATTATGTGGGAGTGCTTGCCGAGTTCTCCCCAACTCATGCCTACTCTGCGCCGGATTTCTTCTCTCGTGGTTGGGGTCAGCACTAAACATCAGTCCAAGGTAGTTGTATTCTTTTACTTCTAGCGTTCCGTTTCCTAAGCTGAAGAGGACGTTTTTGGCATGCTTATTTCTCATTACTTTAGATTCTCACATTTCCACCAAGTGGATATGTGAGAGTTTGGTTGCTTTTGTATACGGCGCAGGCCAATGGCTTTCACTAAATTGGCGCAAAGCTTATGACGACAGCTGCCATTGTTATTGACCAATCAACCTGAGTTGGTATGCGGCCTTCACGTGTGGTAGTTAATGCAGAGCCTAACGACGTACGAAAAAAACGTCAAAGTCACTGTACATCTAGCTGGGTGTGCCTATTATCGACGATTTTCAAGTTGAAGACCGCAACGCATTCATTCCGTCCACCATATGTCAGCTAGAACCATTGTCGCATAGTGGTGTCGGGAATTCCGAAGGCAATGGGTTCCGTTCCTACCCAATCCCAAATTTTCTTGTGAATTTAATTAATCATAATCATAAAATTACCATTAATAGCCCATTCGTGTCCCCTGCAAGTCGAAGGCTCTCACCAGAGATTTCCAACCACTCGTGTCGCGGGCTCTCCGAGTCCGTTTTATGCCCCCCAAATTTTCTTTCTCATCCCAGGTACAACAGACAATAACAAGGCGTCAAATGACATAGCACGCCAACCTGATCCGCTCCACATGGGAGACAAGGACGCGAATAGATCTAGAACAATACAGGGAGCGACAAAGGCTCCTTTCATCGCTAGAAATAACGGGACCGATGAGTTGGGAGACCGCTACTCAGTACGGGTCCCCACATCGAGAAGAAGGTGGTCCAGCTGGCCGAAGGGGCCGCTGGATCGCTGGATCCACTGGAGGGTGCCACTGGATCCTGGCGGCCACCCGAGGAGGAGGAGCAGGAGGAGACATCCCCCCTTCGAAGTGGATCCAGAATAAAGTTATTCTCTATCTCCCTCTCATCCCTCCATCGGGTCTTTGGTCTTCCCCCGACCCCGTTCCTTGACAGCAACTGCGATAAGTTAAACAAATGGTCCAGCGGTTGTCTCTTATTCGCATTATATGGCCTGCACAATCCTACTCCTTACGCTTAAGCTCAGCTAGAATGTCTTCGACCCGATTTTGTGTCCTAGTCCTTAACACAATTTTGCTATGCGTAAGCGTTACCCCTATCATTATTTCAATCGCTCGTTGGCCGACCTAAGCTTTCTTTCAAGGTACCTGGTAAGGTCTAAAGTTGATGACGATAGCTTGCCTTTTCTGTCGCAAGACCATCAAAGGGCAAATAGCGCCAAATATAATTTAATTAGACGCTAAGGAAGAGTGGAGTGGAAGAAAACCTCGGGTAAAAAGTTTAAATATAAACTTAATACTTTAATAGATCTAAAGTTTACGCCCTACATGTCATCACCGGGACACACATTGGCTGTGCGCGAGTGCTCCCACTCACAGAAGCCGCCCACTGCTCATGATTACAGAAAACTCCCAGAAAGCAGCCCAGCCCGCACAAATTCGGCGCCGAGTTTCCCTCTCTTCCCCAGAATTACCATCAATCAACTCACCCAAGATACCCACGGTCACCTACTTTTCCGAACACCACGTTATACCTACCCGGAAGGAGCACCCTTGATCGTTTATTCAGCATTACTTTTGATTTCTTGTGTTTACATTTATTCCTGCAGCTGAGCTTTCCAAGTACAGTTGCCGAAGAATTTTCTACAAGTCCTGTATGGACCGACTCAATAAGAGGATGCCATCCATAAATCTCAGATAACTCAAGTTTTCCCAATGCAATTGTAACCATGAACTTCCCAAATTGTGTTTATAGCCTACTGCTTCTGCAGGTAGGCGGTAAATAATTTCTTAAAGGCTGTGTCTCTTGTTTGACATCTTCCCTGATAGGAAACTGCTTAGTTTTCATATGAAGAAGTACCGTACCCGCTCATCCTTCCCGGATGTCCTCAAACATCGTACTCTGTACTCCTGTACTCTGTGATCTTCCATTGATCTCACCACAGCGATGGTGACTGGTGAGCCGAATGCGTCTTTAAAGCGAACGCTTTCTTAGTGGAATTGATGGCGTCCTGTCAAAAAACTAACGCATTTCCCCATAGACCGGTTGGTCGACCGAAAAGCTCTGATGAGATCTTAGACCCACGGCATGTGCGTTAAACCGGGCTTCCACTCCGTCAAAAAGGTTACTTGAAAATCGCGAAAACGGAAAGGTTGTAGATAAGGCCATCCACGCATCGATAATAAGAAGGAGTACATTATAAACCTTTTTAACTTCTTCATCGTGAGAGCTGCCATATTATCAGTGGGCTGTGCTAGCGGCTCCATGATTGGCGCGGTTGTAACTCCGCATGCGCAACACAGCCTAGAACATGTCCTTATTTTATTACAGATTAACGGATGAAAAGGTTTATACTTTTATTTCAAAAACCACGTATCGGTATACATTTAGATAGTTCGTGGATGCGTTTACTTAGAGGGCGAAAATCGTCCCATAGGTTCTTTCTTCGTTTGATTTGATTGATTGATTGTATGTTTAACGCGCCGACGCAACGCAGGCGATGAGGCGCGCCGTAGTGGAGGGCTCCGGATTAATTTTGACCACCTGGGGATCTTTAACGTGCGCCGAAATCTCGTACACACGGGCGTTTTAGCTTCTCGCCTCCATCAGAAAAGCGACCCCCGCGGCCGGGAATCGAACCCGCGACCTCGTGCTCAGCAGCGCAACGCCTTAGCCACTGAGCCACCGCGGCGGGTTCTTTCTTCGTTTGCTGTTTGCGTCGTTGAAGGTTGGGCGATCGATTGGACGCACTTTCAACGAAGGTTGGACGCACTTTTAGCAAAGGTTTTGACGCACTTCTGACATACTTTTGATGTGGGAAAGCTTTCGCGCTTCTCAACTTTCTTTGGGAATTGATGGTGAAGTTTTATAAAATATATAAATGCCACATACGGATATTTGTGGTGTTCTGCATATTTTTGATTACCGATTTGATGACATGAATCGGGAAAACAACGGCAACACCACGCGTCTTAGCGTGTCTTGGTGTTGTAAACGGAGGAAGGAAATGAACCATTCATCGTCACTAATTCGCCACTCCTCCTCATGTTAATGAGGCACGGAGGCACAACATTGGGCTTCCGCTATTCAAACTGCATCGTGCGACAGGAGTTTGTCGCAGACTTCAGTGCGTCAAGCTCGCTCGATTTCTAGCTCTCTGATTGCTACAGCTACTCCAAAATGCAACGTAGAAGGTGACGTTTTAAGCTCAGATGGATCGTGCATTGGTCGTACCTCGATTGCTTACAGCCAGAGGGGCTTCATAAAGCTGGCACGCTATGACCTGGCGGGGGTTATGGTTCAATAACTTCTTGAACTTTGTGTGAGTGTGGATTCCTATACGCACAAGCAATATTTTATATGTGCACGTGCATATTCGCCCAGTGTCCACGCGCTCTGACTTAGGCCTTGCTAGGAAGGGAGTCATCTTTGAGGTGAGGGTCAAAACTATATATATGTGGTCTCACTCGTTTCATTGGTGAGGTCTGCACGTCAGTGGTTCACCCTATTGCATAATTAAGTATTTAATTTGTGAACGCAAGCGTTTCTCATCAGAGCAGGATGTGGCAGCCCCGGTATAGTATTCTGCCGCAATATTCACATATTTGGTGAGGCCCTCGTCACGCAGTGGCCATAAGTAGCCTCTAGATTGAATGAATGAGTTAAAGATAGAAAAACGCAACTTAAATGTACTGTTTTTTGCACCGGTGGCCATTTTAGGGGCGGTATTACTACTCCAGACGCCGGCTCCGGAAGGTGGCTTTTCTGCTCCGGAAGGCGGCTGTTTAATGCGTTCGCCGTAAATATATGACCATAATTTGGCCCCATCGCCTGCGAGAGTAGTTCGCCAGGCCTAAAGAAAGGTCGAGCGACTTACGTTGTCCATCGGAAGCGTCGCAACACAGCCTGCAGAAGCAGGACGGCGCCGTCGCGGCGCGTGGCCGTGGAGCCCGAGCCGCTCCGCAGCCGCGGTGCTCGCACGCGTGACCGCGGCCGACCCTCGGAGGCAGCACTCGGCAGAGCCGCCGATCGCAATATTTAGCGGCACGCGGCCAGACGAGCGGCTGCGCGCAACATGGTCCTGGCCGGCGCCACCTCCCGATTGGCGGGCCCGCATACACCCGCGCTTCGTCGACACGCTCACCGCCCCTCCGGCTGCCAAGAATCGCAAGAGCCAGCCAGCGATGTTGTTTCTGCAAACGCGCTGGGAGGGCTGCAGGTGACAGAAATAATGGAACCGTCGCCCACTCATTGCTCACATATGTATACGGTGTAACAAAATATACACATCGCGAATGACACTCAGCTCATGCAATTACAGCCCCTTGTGGCATGTTGAACAAGTGTGTAGGAGTTCTACAAAGGACGATTTTTCATTTTCTCAATAAAAATATAGCCAGTGTTTACTCATTACAGCAGAGCTGTTATAGGCAACTCCCCACCCCCGTTTTTTTTTTTCTGCGTGAGTAGGATGAAAAAAGCCGCTTCTGTCTTCCCTATCTCGGCACACACTCTCCCTTCGGCCACCTTCTCGCCTTCAGCGCTTCATATTTTGATATAAGATATCCTATATTGTCCCTGTAAAAATGTCATCCGAGCAAGGCATTTGTGTTTAGAAATGAAACCGACTTTAAGAGATCGGTGCAAGCTTGGGCTTTGTACGCTGGCTTTCTCACATTGCGGTTGCACAGTGAAGCCTACTGACGATCCCGCCGAACCTTTTCCGACGTGACGGCACGGTTTGATCGGGTGTTTGTGGCCAGCTAATAACTCATAAATAGCTCCGCTGAATACACGCCTTCTCAGGGTGGAATGACGGTGCATTTTGTTTAGCAATGGGTAGATTCTTTACAACTTGGACAGGATGCGATTACTCCTTTTCGTAATGGTTTAGTTCACTTTGGAGGTTTCTTTCGGGGCTCAGCAAACACGTGGTTGACTTGTGCTCTCTGTGTCTCTCTTTTCCTGTGTATACATGTATTGCCAGAATTCAGTAAGAAACTTCTCAGTATTTTGTGTTGCGTACTCACTAAAATCACCTTTCTGTTTATACTCATCCTCGCAAATTACCATGCACACTTATGTGGTCAGCTTCCCAATTGTCCATGCGTAAACAATGTAAAATAACCGTCTGCGCGAACTCATCATCACCGCCTTGATTCGTCTCCGTCGATCTCGGGCTGCCGAACTAATGCTCTCTGCGTGAGTCACTCGTCGGCAGCTACGGGCACGACTTCAAAATGTAACTAATGTGACAGGCGGATGCCTACATTAGTTACATTTATTACATTAGTTACATTTATTAGTTACATTTACCTGCCTGATTACCGGTGGAAGGTGAGCGATCGAAGGAAGGAAGGAAGCAAGGAAGGAAGGAAGGAAGGAAGGAAGGAAGGAAGGAAGGAAATGAAATATTTCTTCGAGAACCCTTAATCTAGGCCCTTTTTTAGTAGCTGCGGCCAAGGCTTCCCCCGCTTGGACAACAGGTGCTGCGTTGCTGCGTTTGGGTCAGTCAGCCTCGCCTCACAGGAGGAAAGGGTAAGGTTGGAAATGTGCGCCCACGTTGGGTGCTGACCACAAGCCCATGTTGGGGTATGCTCCGAAAAAGGAGCAAGAGGGCTTTGCGGATAGATTTCGGAAGCGGTGTGTGAGTTGTTCGGTGGGCAGTGGAGTTGTCTGTATCTGTCGGAGGAGGTGGACTGCCGCCTTGTGAGTGCGTGAGTCGGTTTGGAGCATATACTTCGCGCTGCGCGTGGAAAGGCGCGAGGTATGCGTGTTGACTAAAAGGTGGTTTTGTCTTCCATCAGTGTTTGGGGTGGGGGGCTGCATTTCCTGCCAAAACCTCGTTACCAGGAGTCCAAGTAACCTGGAACATGTGTCTACTGACGTCGAGCGCCCATTGAATGAGGCGTGGAGACGTGGAGTACATTGGTTAGGGGAATGCTGCAGCGCTCGTATGCAATTTTCATAGGATTCTTGCGGTACTGCTTGCCGGTGGTTTCTAATACATGCTCCACTAAACTTCGGACAATCCAGTAGACTTCGGACAAAACATACTCATTTAAATAATGGAGGAGCGCGGACAGTACTGGTCATTCGCAATGAGTGGGTATGTTACACAGAGGCCACACAGGGAAGAGGCACCAACTCGTGGAAGTCGCATAGCCATCGCTGGGACGAAGAAGAAGTCTCGTCTCGTTGGCTCTCCGTCTCGACTCTTTGGCTACTCGCCCCTGTTCTCTGCTTCCCCTTGCGGGTTTTGGCCAAGTCTTTTTGATTTCAGATTGCTTTTCATTTCGTTTAGAGAGCACTTTCTAACGCTGGAGCATTTCCTAAATTGTAGGTTCGGGAAGCAGGCGAGCTGATGTCGTTCAGCTCTCCCGGCCAGGGGCCATCGCCCTGGTCGGCTT
Organism: Haemaphysalis longicornis; assembly: GCF_048455015.1. NCBI lineage: Eukaryota > Metazoa > Arthropoda > Arachnida > Ixodida > Ixodidae > Haemaphysalis > Haemaphysalis longicornis. Next base: position 466,846,800 of record NW_027526203.1, read on the forward strand.
CCCTTTCTGTGCAGGAGCTGCCTCTGAATTTATTCTCCAGTGGTGGCGTGAACAGGGTTCCTGTGACTCTGGTTCCGGCTAATGGGGCGTCCATTCGTCTCAACCATCCCGAGGCAGTTCAGTCGGCCCTGCAGGGTGCCACGCAGCACTACTAGTCGGTGACCGAGGTCCGGCAATTCGGCAAAGGTGGCCTAGTGTGTAGGTCCTCAGATCTGTCCTGCATTTCTGACCTGCTAAACTGTCGCATGTTCGGCTCCATTCCGGTGAGTGCGTTCATCCCTCATCATCTTGCTTGCTCAAAGGGCATCATACGGGGTGTTAGCGCTGAGTAGATGGCCACGGACGTGCTCCACAAATTTGCAGACGCTGGGGTGATTGCAGTGTATCGCTGTAGCCGAGAGGCCAATAACACCAGGGTCCCCACTGAATCAGTCATCGCCACATTTGCAGGTCTTACTTTCCCCTCCGAAATTGAGGTCTGGCCACTCGTTTTCAGAGTTGATCGTTTAAATCCGCGTCCTCTGCAGTGTAAACGGTGCTGGCGATTTGGGCACTCTTTGAGGTGTTGTAAATCACCCCTTCGTTGCTGCTCGTGTGGGAGCGCGCACTCAGCTTCCGAATGCAACGCAGATGAGGTAAAGTGCTGCCTCTGTCAGCAAGGACATCCAGCGGACTACTCCAACTGTCCTGCACGAGCTCAGGAAGTCAGTGTGCTCGAAGTTCCAGAAAAACGTCGCTGTTCGCGGGCGGAAGCCACAGCCATTGTCAGAGAGTGGGCTTTCGGATACGTGTGTGTTGCCTCTAGTCAGGTGGCTACAACGGACCCTTCCTTGCCTTCGCTTGTAGATGCTGCTATCGCAAAAGCCATACCTGCAACAGTTGACCATATGTCAGGTATATTTTCAGGAGGCTTTCAGCAAACGCAGGCGCAAATGCAGATGATGTCGTTGCTGTTTTCTCAACTGCTCCAAGCATTCCAGGGCATGGTCCCTTTCACGCAGCAGCTCAACTCCAACTCTACTAATCCATTGTTCAGTCTTCCTGAGGCCGTCACTGCTCCTCCTCAGAGCTCTCCAGTAGCCCCACCAATGACAGCTTTCTTGGTAAACCCACTCTGTATCAACACCTTGGCAAATAATGCAACAGTGCTTGCACCAGCGCAGTCTCAGAGCGCTGCATCTATACTTGCTGTTTTTCCTTCTTCTACCAGCCAAATCACACCGAACAATCCATGTCATGAGACGCGACCTTCGTCTACAGCTTCCCAGTCCACTTGTCACCCACCTATTGATTGCTCCACAGTCCCGCTACCTCTAGATTCGTTTGACGAAACATCGACTGAAGACATGATTGTTACCTTTTCCAACAAGAGAGGCACGTCCCCTCTACCCGGTCCCTCTGCGAAGTCAAAAAATAGGAACGCCCTGTTACGCAACACCACGCCAGAGGATATCCTAACCAAAGCGGTGACTGAGGCTAACATATAACTAATCATGGCGTCTCTTAAAGTGTTACAATGGAATTGCCGCTCGATTCGATCCTCTTCTTCCGACCTTTACTCTTTAACAGCTAAAATTTCCCCTGAAATTATCCTTCTACAAGAAACTTGGTTGGACTCCGGCACATTTTTTACGTTTCATAACTACAAAACTTTCCGACTGGACCGTCAAGGTCGCGGTGGGGGTTTACTAATATTAATATCTAATAATTTCTGCCGTAATGCCTTGAAGACTTTTGACTTCTTGTCCTCTCAATGTGAGATTCTCGGTATTGATTTGCTTCTGCCGGGTTGCAAGCCTTTTTCATTGGTAAATGTGTATTTCCCCCATGGAGATTTCGAAGTCAGACCTTTAGATTCGGCTATCGTGGTGTGCCAGAAAGCTGTGGTAGTGGCGGGAGACTTCAACTCGCATCATGTATCTTGGGGATTTAGGACAGACACCTCAGGGAAACGTCTGTGGGAATGGGCAGGCGATAATGACCTTCACTGTCGAAATATGGGCAATGCCACTTTTATCAGTGGTCAGTCGCGGTCTGTCCTTGACCTCACTTTTGCAACATCAGGGCTGGTATCCTCGTGGTCAACAGTTGATTGCGAGACGAACAGTGATCATATCCCTATTCTTTTCGAAATAGCTTGCTCCGCGAAAATACCGAGCCACAGAGTACATTCATTCATCAATATAACTAAATTTTCCTTGGCGTTGGGCAATGCACTCTCTACTTTTCCACCTATGGAACAAACCTGCAGGGCTGAAAGCGTGATCACAGCTCTTAATGATTCCATACGTAAAGCAAAATTTACTGTTGCATCAGTCCACAACAACTCGTGTAGTCCTTGGTGGAATGAAGAATGTACCAGAGATTTCCGACGTAGAAAAGCCGCTTGGAAGCAGTTTCTTCATAATCAGAGTCCAGCTAACTGGGTTAATTTTAATTTTTACCGAGCAACTTTCAAGCGAACTGTATTACGTGCAAAGGAATCCTTTAACATTGGCCGATTTTCAGACCTATCAGAACCACATCGTAAAAAAGCATTATTCAAGTTTATGAGGTCCAGGAAATCCTGTCCCCCCTCTCTGAACCCACCCTCACTGGTTCGTACGCCGGAAGAAATCGTAGACTTCCTAGAGAATATTGCTTGTGACCTACAGCTGCGATTTGCGACGAGCATTCCTCCTACAAGCCGTCGTACTCTAGGCTCAGCTGATTTTGAAGAGGTCACTATAGGCGAACTGGGTAAAGTCTGCGTCTGCGCCAGGGCCGGATGGTATTACCACCGCAATGGTAAAATTGTTGTATAATGAAGCTCCGGCAGATTTGCTAAATGTAGTTAACGTTTCACTTAGAAACGCATGGATACTACCTGAATGGCGTTTGGCCAAACTTCTGCCTTTCCCCAAGAAGCCGGAGCTCGGTTATTCGATTGATAACATTAGGCCGATAGCTCTAACATCTACTCTAGTTAAAGTGATTGAGCGCGTTTTGCTTCCCTGGATTAATAAGTTTCTGATTGATAAGAATATCCTAAACTGCAGACAAATTGGCTTTAGAGAAGGATGCTCCATTTAGTGGGCACATATAGACTTAGAAAGTCGCATCCAGTGGGCACGACGGTATAAGCAGGTTGCAGCATTGGTCACTCTGGATATCTCGAAAGCTTACGACAGTGTGGAATATGGCATCCTCCTAGATCTCCTGGCTTATTATTCGTTCCCGGAGTACATCACTGCGTGGATAGCGGCTTTTATAGAAAACAGAGAGTTCTTTTGTTACCAACATGGCTACGCCTCTTCTCGTTATAAGCAGACGCGTGGAGTCCCCCAGGGGTCTGTCATCTCCCCAGTGTTATTTAATGTGCTCTTGAGCTCCATACATAGTCAGCCTGATGTACAAACATACGTTTATGCAGATGACATTGCCTTTTTCTCTTGTTCGCAGGATATTCATTCCCTGTTTCATTCTCTTCAGTCGTATCTGAATGCTCTAGAATTATGGCTGGACACTCTGAAATTTTCGTTAAATATTAATAAGTGTATACCATTCTCGTGTTCCCCCTTATGGACCCAATATCGATTTCGTTATCCTATCGTCAACAATCCATTCGGCAGGTTGATTCACTAAAATAGCTTGAAGTTATATATGACAGTAAATTGAATTGGCGCCTCCACATTGAGCACATTCCAGCGAAAGGCTCCCGCGCTGTCGCTCTTTTGAGGGGTCTTAGCCACAAGCGATCAGGTCTGAGAGCAGATACACTCTTGATGATTTACCGTATGTATGTTCGCCTAATCTTAGAATTTGAGTGCGTTTTGTTCTCTGGCTCTGCGACCTATAAGCTCTCGCCTTTGGTGAAGCTTGAACGTCAAGCATTGCGCTGCTGCTTAGGCCTGCCCGCTTACGTCCCGATTAGGGTGTTGTACTTAGAAGCCGGAGTTCTAACGTTGAACTCCAGGTTCAAATACCTAACAGTCAATGCATTCGCAAAGTTCTTTGAGTCCCCGCTGGCCAGACCACAGGCTGTTTTCCTCCAGCATGCAATGTCGTTTTTTGGTTCCTATTGGTCTCGTCTCCGGCGCCCACAGGTCATTTTTGCCAATTCGTTGCTTACTCCATTAAACACCGCCCTCCTTTCAGTTCCCGCCTTGCAGTTACCATCTACAGTAGTAAGGATTTCGTTTGATAATATTTTCCCCCAAAACGCTAAGCTTCTGCCGCCTAACATAATCAATAACATTCTCCTGGCTCACCAGTCCGAATACCCATCCCACGTGGTCATTGCAACTGACGCTTCGAAAAAAGACGAAAAGGTTGGGGTGGGTATTTTCTCTCCGACATTGGACTGGTCTTTTTCATTGCGATTACCAGATTTTATCCCATTTTTTATGCAGAATTTCTTGCTCTACTCCTTGCAATCCTGAAACTTGATCCGGTGAATTCTTCCGTGATGTTACTCACCGACTCCTTGTCCGTGTGCATGGCTCTCTCCTCAGAAACTTTACATCCTATTCTCAAAACTTTTTATTCCTGCGTCCCCACTCACGTGCGGGAGATTCGGCTTGTTTGGCTGCCCGGCCACTGTGGGTTAATCCTCAATGAAACCGCTTACATATTAGCTAAAACAGCTTTGGCTTTACCGATCGTCGAAGTTCTTCCCCCGTTTTCTTGCGTGTTGTTGGCACGTTATCCCCAATACCTGTTCAATCAAAATGCCTCCGATCATGGTCTGAACACTTCTCCTGAACTTGAACACCCCAGGTACCGCTGGAAGAGAAGTTTATGCCAAACTCGCTTGTGCGAAGTATTGCTGACTTCTTTTCGTTGTGGTGTGCCGCCACTTAATCGGTATTTATATAGGGCAAATGTGATAACCTCCCCTCTGTGCCACTTTTGCCAAGAAATTGAATCCGAAGAGCATTTCTTTCTTTTTTTGCCGCCGATTTTCTAACCATCGGAGAAGGCTGCTGGAGATTCCCCTGCTACGTTTTGGACTGCCTTTGACTGTACCGGTGCGTTTGTCGTTTGGGGGGACTAGGCTGGGCCGATGCCATAGGGACGTGTGCAACGCCATCCACTCCTTCATTTCGGAGACAGCTCGTCTGCAGTGTTAAAAACATTCCGACTAGGCTGACTTTTACTATGGTTTTCCTACTCTTCTCCCTGTTGTTGTTTTCGTGTTTTTTCTCTCTCTCTCATTACCCTAGACGAAATTCTTTTTTCTGCTCCATTATTTTGTCTCGCATGATTGATTTTAATGAAAACATAACTCTTCTTGGCCAATCCCCCTAAGTGGGTATGCGCCATTTTTCGGGCCACCATCACCACCACCACCACTACTGGACAGCGCGACTTGGTGCTTCGGTGCTACTGCTGCTGCTGGTGCTGCTGAAGAATAAAGCCTGAAAACCTTCTTATAGTTTTGGTGGAGGTGCAGCGATCTTCGTTCTCTTACGCTGGAGCTGCGCACTCGGACAATCGACGCTCCCAGAATGTCTCGCAATGATGACCCCCGGCCTACCCCAACACCCATCGTCTGTGCGGGTGCAATTCGTGAGCGGGACCCTCCCTCATTCAACGGCACCGACGAGCAAGAGGCAGAGGACTGGCTTGCTACTTTTGAAAGAGTGAGTACCCATAACCACTGGGACGACCGCCTCAAGCTGAATAACGTCGAATTTTCCTTGACTGGGCTCGCAGAGCGCTGGTTCTGGAACCACGCGGCAGGTCTTTAAACGTGGCCTGAGTTTAAAGACGACTTCAAAAAAGTATTCGGCCGCCCCGCTGCTCGAAAACTCCTGTCGGAGCAACATTTGCGTGAGCGTGCGCAGCAAAGGGGTGAAAACTTCACTTCTTACATTGTGGATGTCGTCGTTCTGTGCCGAAAGGTTGACGGTGCCATGCCCGAACCAGAAAGGATAAAACACATCCTGAAAGGCATAGACGACGATGCCTTCCATATCCTGCTGGCAAAAAAACCCCAAACTGTAGCTGAGGTCGTTACCATTTGCCAGAGTTGCGACGAGTTGCGGAAGCAGAGGGCTCTCACTCGGCGACCCCTCGCAGAATCAGTTTGTGTCCAGCTTGGCCGCTGATGACGGCGACGGTACCTTGTTTCAACAGATCCAGCAGTTTGTGCGCGAGGAAGTGGCTCGGAAGTTGTCGATCATCAACCATGTGCCCGAGCGTAAATCTTCTCTCAGCCCTGAACTCAGGACCGTTCTCCAACAGCAAGTCACTGACTCCCTTCAAGCTGCACTGCCGTCAAGACCCGTTGTTGCCCCGGTGCCCTATGCCACCACCATACCCCGTGCTCCAGCGACTGCAACCCTGCCTTATGCAGACTCTATGCACTCCGTGACGATGGCCGCTAATTACCTTTCCGGACTCTATCCCTCAACGACCTTACGCTGAAGTCGCCGCCAGGTACATGCATCAGAGCCCCGTCGTTTTCCCGACCACCCGGCTTTTACGTCCGCCGGTGTTGTCTGGTCCCCCGCTCACCAACCCTTGGAGGACGCTGGACAATCGCCCAATTTGCTTTGCCTGCAGGGCTCCTAGACACGTGGCACGCTACGGCCACCGCGCCACGGTGACGGTACGCAACCCTGCCGCAGCTTCTCCCTACCCCAATTCGCCACTCATGCAGGAGGCCACCGCTTATTCGCCGATGACATCTATGCCGCCCGAGAGTCGTGATTTCGAAAGCCGTCGGTCTTAATCTCCGCGACGCCGCTCGCTATCTCCCATGCGTCGTCGTCCTGTTCCAAGGGAAGCGGAAAACTAGGCGCCGCAGTTCCGGAGGCAAGAACTGCGTCGTAGTCGATCTGCCCAAGGCCTCCTCCCTCTCCCGCAAACGTCATTCGTGTTACCATAAATGGCGCTGAAATCTTAGCCCTTGTCGACCCTGGAGCCGCCGTTTGTGTCATGGACGCCAAACTCTGCCGCCGCTTGAAGAAGGGGAGGACGCCGCACCTTGGGTTCTCATTACGGACTGCTACGGCTCACCCCATTGACCCCACTGGCGTGTGCACTGCCCGTGTCGTTATTCGAGACGTCATGTACGCTGTTCAGTTCGTTGTCCTGCCTTCCTGTTCCCGCGATGTCATACTGGGGTGGGACTTCCTTTCTCAACATGGAGCTGTCATCGACTGTGGCCGTGCCGAAGTAGAGCTCTTCCCGTTCATGGATAATACCGTTGGTGAACCGCCCGCTACTTCTGCCGTAAAACTGGTCCTCGCGGTAGAAGTTAGCATTCCTCCTCATCCCGCCATGCTTGCTTCTGTATCCTGCCCATTTCTGTCCAATGCGACAGTACTCTTTACGCCTTCTGGCCTGTTTAACCAGCGACGTAGTCTTCGGCTTCCTTTCTCCCTGCTTTCCATCCGTAACAGACAAACTACACTTCTCCTTTCTAACTACGGCTCGTGTCCGTGCACCTTGGAACGCCGAGAGTGCGTCGGCCGCGTCGAGACCGTACATTCTACTGTCGCTGTGGATGTGCCCGACGATTCAACACCGCTTGAAATCAGTGGACTGTGTGCTCCTATAGCAGCAAAATCCCCCCCCCCCTTCCCCCGTCTGCAGACGTCTTCCTTCGCTCCATTGATGCCGACCTTTCACCGTCCGAATAAGACCAACTTCTCGCACTGTTGAACCGATTTCGGACGTCTTTTGATTGTGTGCAGACGGGTCTGGGACGTACCACCACCGTCGAACACACCATCGATACCGGGGGTCACGCACCTTTACGACAACGTCCCTACCGTGTTTCCCCCAAAGAACGCAGCGTAATCGATGAATAAGTCGAGGACATGCTCCAACGCGGTGTGATTCGACCATCCACCAGTCCATGGGCGTCGCGGGTAGTGCTTGTCAAGAAGAAGGACGGCTCTATTCGGTTTTGCGTCGATTACCGACGGCTCAACAAGATAACTTGCAAGGACGTATATCCTTTGCCGCGAATTGATGACGCCCTCGATTGTCTACAAGGCGCAGAGTTCTTTTCATCAATTGACTTACGCTCGGGTTCCTGGCAGGTTCCCATGGCACAGGGTGATCGTGCAAAAAACGGCCTTTGTTACTCCTGATGGCCTGTTCGAATTTAACGTTATGCCGTTTGGCCTCTGCTTTGATTGATTAATTGATTTTAGGGTTTAACGCACCGACGCAACGCAGGCGATGAGGCGCGCCGTAGTGGAGGGCTCCGGATTAATTTTGACCACCTGGGGATCTTTAACGTGCGCCGAAATCTCGTACACACGGGCGTTTTTGCTTTTCGCCTCCATCAGAAAAGCGGCCGCCGCGGCCGGGAATCGAACCCGCGACCTCGTGCTCAGCAGCGCAACGCCTTAGCCACTGAGCCACCGCGGCGGGTCGTTTGGCCTCTGCAACGCGCCTGCAACCTTCGAGCGGATGATGGACAACACTCTCCGTGGACTCAAATGGCAGACGTGCCTTTGTTACCTGGATGATATTGTGATCTTCTCTCCAGGTTTTTCGACGCATCTTATTCGACTTGAGCAAATATTGACGTGCTTGACGACCGCAGGCCTTCAGCTCAATCTCAAGAAGTGCCGTTTTGCTGCCCGAAAGCTTACCATCCTTGGCCACGTTGTCTCCAAAGCTGGTGTCTTGCCGGATCCTGCCAAGTTGCGTGCTGTAGCGGAAATTCCCAAGCCGACAACTGTGAAGGCCCTTCGCAGATTCATTGGGCTGTGTTCATACTTTCGCCGATTCGTTCGCAACTGTGCATCTCTCATCGCGCTTTTGACAAAGCTCCTCAGCAAGGAAGGCGGCATCTGTGAGTGGTCCACGGCCTGCGACGACGCGTTTACTAAACTGCGCCATCTCCTCACATCTCCGCCAATCGTGCGCCATTTCGATCCTGAGGCCCCTACCGAGATTCACACGGACGCAAGAGGGGTTGGTTTGGGGGCTGTTCTCGCTCAGCGCAAGGCAGGATATAACGAGTATGTAGTTTCTTATGCGAGTCGCACGCTAACACAGGCCGAGACAAACTATTCCGTGACCGAGAGAGAATGTCTGGCCGTTGTTTGGGCGCTTGCGAAGTTCCGCCCGTACCTCTACGGGCGCCATGTCCATGTTGTGACAGACCACCACGCGCTTTGTTGGCTGTCCTCGCTCAAAGATCCTTCTGGTCGGCTAGCGCGCTGGGCTTTGCGGCTACAGGAGTATGACATTCACGTCACGTATCGCTCAGGCTGGCAGCACAATGATGCTGATGCCCTTTCGCTCTCCCAGTTGCCTCATGACAGCGACGGGGTCTCGAGCACCGATTGCTACGTGTCGCCATTGGAGGTTCACCCTATGCCGTCCGAGCAAAATACCCTTGGATTTCCTCCATGTTGAACTTTCTGTCTGGCTCATGGGCGAGCGGTGCATCTCGGACACTACGCCGGCAAGCGTCGCACTTTGCCATTCGTGACGGAATGCTTTCCCGTTGCAACTAACAACCCGAAGGTCGCAAGTGGCTCTGAGTAATTCCGCGCCACCTACGCTCTGAAATGTTTTTCACGAAGAGCCGCATTGCGCCCATGCTGGTGTCCCTAAAACATACCAACGCTTGCGCTTGCGGTACTACTGGTGAGGCATGTACCGCTTTGTTCATCAATACGTCCGTTCGTGTGTTCGATGCCAACGCCAAAAATATCCTCCCCGCCAAGAAACTGAGCCTTTGCAGTCCTTACCATGTCCAGCAAGACCATTCGTACGTGTAGGCATCGACCTTTATGGACCTCTTCCTTGCACTGCAAATGGCAACCGATGGGTCGTTGTTGCTGTCGGCTACTTGACCCAGTACGCCGAGACTGCCGCCCTGCCTGCTGCTACCGCACGCGAAGTAGCCTCCTTCCTACTTCGGCAGTTCATTTTGCCGCATGGGGCGCCACGTGACTCCTCAGTGATCAAGGAAGGGTTTTTCTTTCTGAAGTTATAAAGGCCCTTCTTAAAGCCTGCCGCGCGGTCCATCGCACCACCACGGCGTATCACCCTCAGACCAATGGCCTCACCGAACGTTTCAACCGGACTTTGAGTGACATGCTTGCTATGTACGTCGCAGCGGACCATTCAGACTGGGACGCAGGACTACCATTTGTGACCTCCGCTTCTACCTACTCACGCGGCTCGCTTGTCTGGCTGTGGGTTCCAGTGCCTTCGCCAGGCTTGAGCAGTAAACTGCTTTCGCGCTACCAGGGTCCCTACCGCATCGTCAAGCGGACGTCTCCAGTAAATTATGTGGTTGAGCCTCTCACTCCTTCACCCGATCAGCGTCGCCGCAGCCAAGACATAGTCCATGTTCACCGCCTCAAGCTTTACATTGGCCCCGTCGTAGTTTCATCTCCCTGAGTCGTCAGGATGGCTCTTTCGTTCCCGGGGGCAATAGTAAGGAAGACCGTTGTCTGCACCATACTCATTGAAATAATGGAGAGCGTGGACAGTACTGGTCATTCGCAATGAGTGGGTATGTGACACAGAGGCCACACAGGGAAGAGGCACCAGCTCGTGGAAGTCGCATCGCCATCGCTGGGACGAAGAAGTCTCGTCTCGTTGGCTCTCCGTCTCGACTTACTGCACAGCGCGACTTGGTTCTTCGGTGCTACTGCTGCTGCTGGCATAGAGTTTCATACCAATATATGCTACAGGGAAATCTGGCGCTGCATTCGCGGGCCGCAGTGGGCGGCGCCATTGCAGCTAGCGACGTTCCTCGCCTACTTGGCACATGGCTTAGTTTTTGTCTCGAAGCAAAAAAAAAAAAAGGTAACATTGTTTCATGTTCATCTTTCATGAAGCATCTAAATAATTCCTGACAAATAAATCTTTCTGGAGCTTTTATTTTATAATAACAAAACAAATTTAATTAATCTCCTGCAGTAATATTGCTGCTTGTTTTCAGCCAGAGGCAACTTTCCGGCCTGTTCGTGAGCCATGTCAAGGACAAGTGGAACGTGCCTGCCCGGTACATGACGGAACGCTCGCTGAAGCGCGGCTCCCCTAAGGTCCCTAGGCTCCCCTAGACAGTGGCGCCAAATTTCCATCTAGTGTATATTAGTATGAAACTCTATGGCTGCTGGTGCTGCTGAAGAATAAAGCCGGAAAACCTTCTTAATATATATATATATATAAGAGAAGAAAAACTTCGAACAAGGTAAAAGCACGATTGTGGCCTACGTTTCAGCAAAGAGGAAAGCAAGTTCTCTTTGCTGAAACGTAGGCCACAATCGTGCTTTTACCTTGTTCGAAGTTTTTCTTCTCTTGTGTTCTCTACCATCTTCAAAGTTCTACTACTGCCTATATATATATATATATATATATATATATATATATATATATATATATATATATATATATATATATCGAATTATAATGGGAAATGAGGGGCGCGTTGAATGAAGACAGAAATAAGGGTAGGCAGTCAAGAAATCCAAGGAAACCAAAGGGGAAAATGTGGTAGGTCAGATATATTTTTTTGTAAAAAAAGAAAAAAAGTGGAGAAAAAATGCCCGCCGGGTGGGATCCGAACCCAGGACCTCCACAATACGCGCGTGGTGAGATGACCACTACGCTACCGGCGGGGCTATTTTCCCCTCCTTTCCCCTCCAAGGTAATTTTTTAAATGCAGAGCATTTCAGTAACTCACGATGTCACCCGCGTTGTCGTCCGTAGTCTGCACCGCACCCCTCCCTACTATATATATATAAAAAAAATACTATCCGGCGCCCGGTTTCGATCCCTCGACCCTGCGGGCGGAACGCAATGTACATGGTGCTCTACCAACTGCGCCACAAAGCCGACACAGAGTGGGACTCTACGACCGCGCCTTATATCGTTGACTCATTCAAATTACTGCTGACGAGCGCTCTCTCGTCAGCAGTTGCCACAAGTGCAACATTAACGTAACGCAAACTACTTAACGTCGTGCGCCCCCGGAAATGCTCTGCATTTGATCGTGCCCCTCGCGAGGGGGATGTTTTACTGCGTCTTCTCTCGGTCGCGGGACCCGTGGCGCCATCTGGCGGAGGCGCGGCACAACTCGTAGCACTTTCTTTGAAAAAGCGCCTCGAAAGCGCGGCAAATATGAAATTTTTTTGCAAAACACGTGCACCCGAAACACGTGCAGCCAAAACACGTGCACCCGGCCTTCCCGAAAAAGACTTTTTTCCTGTGCTTGGGGGTGGTAGCCAGCGCCACTCCGACTGCTCGGGGCGAAGGGGACCTTTTTAACTCCCGGGCCGTTATTCGAACGTCTACGGCATGTCGGGAGCGGTCGACCAGCGTTCAACCCTCTTAAGCTACCCATGGCACCAAGACTGCCTGAACAGAGACCCTCGCTATGCATATAGCGAATTAGAATGGGAAATGAGGGGCTCGTTGAATGAAGAAAGAAGTAAGGTTAGGCAGTCAAGAAAGCCAAGGAAACCAAGGGGGGAAATGTGGTATGTCAGATATATTTTTGTAAAGAAAGAAAGTGGAGAAAAAATGCTCGCCGGGTGGGATCCGAACACTCGACCTCCAGAATACCCGTGGGTCGTGGGTTCGGGTCGTCGTGGGTCGGGGGTCGTGTGCGCGGATCCCACCCGGCGGGCATTTTTTCTCCACTTTCTTTCTTTCTTTACAAACAATATATCTGACCTACCACATTTTCCCCTTTGGTTTCCTTGGCTTTGTTTACTACCTACTTTAAATTCTATCTCTCTCTCTCTCAATATATATATATATATATATATATATATATATATATATATATATATATATATATATATATATATATATATATATATATATATATATATATATATATATATATAGCGAATCAGAAAATGGGAAATGAGGGGCTCCGTGAAATAAGACAGAAAATAAGGGTTGGCAGTCAAGAAAACCTCGGAAAGCAAAGGGGAGGTTGTGGTGAGTCATAGAAAGAGATGAAGAATTTTTTGAGTCGAAAAGAAAGTGGTGAAAAAATGCCCGCCGGGTGGGATCCGAACCCACGACCTCCAGAATACCGGTCTGGTGCGATAACCACTACGCTACCGGCGGGGCTGTTTCCCCAGCACTTTCTCGGGTATTTATATTAAGGTATTTTTGTTTCCTGCACTTGGGGGTGGTAGCCAGCGCCACTCGGACTACTCGGGGTGAAGGGGACCTTCTTTTTAACCCCCGGGCCGTGACTCGAGTGTCTACGACATGTCGAGAGTGGTCGACCAGCGTTGAACCCTCTTAAGCTCCCTTTGGCACCAAGACTGCCAGAACAGAGGCCCTCGCTAAGCATGTAGCGAATCAGAAAATGGGAAATGAGGGGCTCCGTGAAATAAGACAGAAAATAAGGGTTGGCAGTCAAGAAAACCTCGGAAAGCAAAGGGGAGGTTGTGGTGAGTCATAGAAAGAGATGAAGAATTTTTTGAGTCGAAAAGAAAGTGGTGAAAAAATGCCCGCCGGGTGGGATCCGAACCCACGACCTCCAGAATACCGGTCTGGTGCGATAACCACTACGCTACCGGCGGGGCTGTTTCCCCAGCACTTTCTCGAGTATTTATGTTAAGGTATTTTTGTTTCCTGCACTTGGGGGTGGTAGCCAGCGCCACTCGGACTACTCGGGGTATATATATATATATATATATATATATATATATATATATATATATATATATATATATATATATAAATATATATATATATATATATATATATATATATATATATATATATATATAGGGCGCCGAAGGTCAGGTCACGCCGTTTGCTAGTTCCTAGCAGTGCCACTCCTGGCACTCCCTGTGTGCTTTTCTGCCTTTTCCAGGCGCCCAAAGCGACAGCCCCAACCCCAGAACATATACATTTGCATGGCGCTACCGCGTCGTTTGAAAACGACGGCTTGTAGTTTTAGACAATTGATGCCGTGGTTGTTGTATTGCTGTTAACATAAAAGGAAGCAAGGCAGCAGACATAAAAATTGCATGTTTATTCATAAAACTGACACAGTAATGCAGAAACACGCAGATGTATACGTACAAGTTAGTGCTATAGGGATACGAGATATTTTCAGATCTTCCAAACCTGGACACATTACACGCAATATTTGCGAATGACACGAAAGGTAAACCTTAGTAGCCGACGTCTCCTTCGCAAAGATTTATTTTTGTGCCCTGAAGATTTGATAATATCCAGAGAGTGTCTTGTAACAAGTATACGCTATACTTGGAACACAGATGGAGCTCTCCGGATGGCGACTAGATCGAGCCACCGTTGAGCTGCGTGGCAGGCTTCATCCTAAGGGTGTTAGGGCTCTTGGCGGTATTATTTATGGGTAAGCTGGTCTCCACTTATTTACAGCATCGAGCTTTAATTATGAGTCCAAACATGTGTAGTTCCGACCAGTGAGGGATTCTCCTTCAAAGCATGCCACGACGTTTCTTCTGCAAAATTTACTAGTGCGGCTACTGAAGCGCGGTGAACGATGGAGGGATGCTTCTAAAACGAATCTAGATTATGAATGAGCAGGTTTAGTGGCCTAATTGTCTCAAAAATAAAAATTGGGGAGTAGCGCCCCGCAGCTATTTCTTAGCAGAGTTGCGCCGTTTTGGCGGTGTACAGAATAATTTACTCTACGAGGTATCTTTAACTTGTTCTGGAATCTCGTACACACGCGCGTTTTCATATTTATCCCCATATAAAATTAACCCTCCGTGAGGGATAATTAAAATCATCCTCGGCGACTTTGCCCGTACTCGGCTTGTTTTAGTGGATAGCTGGATTCAGTGGATTCAGTTTTAGGTTGTAAACATGAGGAGGTGCAGTGAACATGCTGTAGTTTATACTCTATTACCTCACCTTTCAGTCAACACCTTCGTTCTTGTTTCTAGAATTATTTATGTTAGCTATAAAAATGTCAGTTATGTCTGTCTTTTTTTCGCTTTTTGTCGAGTTTGAACAATTGAATATTCATGACTTTGTCTCTATCGGTCTCACTAATTTCAGTCCTTCAACCAGCTCCTACCGCTCGCACGCCTCCTTGACGATGTTCTTTTGCGTGAAACGCGTGCTGAAACGCCGTCACAGCATTCGCTAAGGATTCGTGACTTTAGGGGACAATTTAAGGGTTTTCCTCGAACCCCTTAGGTTGGGAGTAGACAGCGGTGCACTTGGCGCTTGGGTGTTTCAAGTTCGCTGGACGCCGTTCCGAGTGGAGCCGCAAAGCGGTTCTGCTTCCGCCAGTAAGCGGGAGGCGGCGCAAGGGAAGCAAGAAAATCACCCGACAGCGAGACAAAATTAAGCTGGCCTTGCATGCGTGGTCTCGTGGCAAGCCGGGGGGCGTCTTGAAGAGTGCGCCTCACTGGCGCTGTCTTTGGGCGCCGCAGCTGATGTCGATATGGGCGGCGACCACCATGGTTGACGACTGCGGACTCTCCTCCTCTTCTTCGGGCGGCCCGCACTGGGACAGAGAAGAAATGATTTGGCGCAGAAATCGTAACGTAGATGACGAGTGCGGTGCATACAGAAGTGATGAGCACATGTTGTCGCCGGGAAAACATTGCGAGGCCTTTGCGATGTTTTAAGCAACACGGCAACGCAGAGCTGAAGGCCTTAGAAAAGTCTCCAGAGAGCTGATAAATCTTTGGACTCTCTCGGAGGATCTGCATACGTGGAAATAGAAGAACGTTCAGTCTAGGGACAGACCTCATAAAATTCCTATACATGCTATCGCGTGGGACGAGAGACAGCGGGAGCACAGGTGACGGATTCACAAAGGCGTCATATATGGCGCTTTCACTTTCGTGTGCAGAACCAAACATAAAACCGCCGCGATGGCTCAGTGGCTAAGGCGTTGCGCTGCTAAACACGAGGTCGCAGATTCGATTCCCGGCCGCGGTGGTCGCTTTTCTGATGGAGGAGAAAAGCAAAAACGCCTTAGTATACGAGATTTCGGCGCACGTTAAAGATCCCCAGGTGGTCAAAATTAATCCAGAGCCCTACACTACGGCGCGCCTCATCGCCTGCGTTGCGTCGGCGCGTTCAACGCGACAAACAATCAAAACCAAACATAAACACTGGTATTTGGGTTATTTACTACGTGCCATCGGCGCTGCCGTTAGTGGCGTGGGAGTAATCGCGAACACCGATGTGGTGTGCCCCCATATTGTTTTCGCCGTGAAATTGACACCAGATCCCTACGTTGATTATCTCTAAAATATTTCGCTTCCCAATTTTATGGTAGCGGAAGCTCGAGCAGTACCGTTGGAAGTCCTGCAATACGGGAAGAGGCACTCGAGGAGGAACGGCGACGAGTTGATGAGGGGATGAGTTTGACGAGGTGCGTTATAGAACTTACCGCAAGCGTGTAACGAAGAGTATGATCTGCTGGGTTTATAAATGGATCACAAGTAGTGTTCGCAAGTCAGTCGCGGCCGTGACGCCAACTTAAGCAGGATACTACTCGTCTGGTGATGCCGCTCTTAGCACGGGATTCTCGTTGGAAACAGACAGGTAGCCGCATTGAGCGGAACGAGGGCGGCAGCGATAGAAAGCGGCCGTGTTGAAATATCACGAGACAGTGGGCGGAACCAATGCCGGCCGCTTTGTTCAACGAACACTAACAATTTGTTGTCCAGAAAATTCCGGATAAATAGCAAAATAATTCACATCTTGAAGTAATTTTGATGTTATTTGTCTCACACTGACACATTTGTGTACCGTATAATGTTCGAAAATTACCCCCTTAGAATAATGCCGTATGGGTGCTGTAGGAACTTGTAATAAATAAATAAATAAATAAATAAATAAATAAATAAATAAATAAATAAATAAATAAATAAATAAAACTTTGTTAGGGAGGGGCTGGCTCAGAGACCCAGAAGGATGGTTGGCCGGGAAGATGAGGGGTAAAATTAAGTCCGCCTCAGGATGTCAGCCTCGCGGGCGAAACCCCACAGGGGACGCAGAACGCGGGCGGCATTGGTGGACTTAGGTGGCGTTATCCAGTCCTCATACGTGGAGCATGGTCCGCGTTGGCACGCACGAACACCCTCCAGACCCGGACACTGCCATACGAAGTGTTTCATAGTAGGGCAGTCCCCCAAGTCGGCAGGTGACGTCAGGATGGGTGGGTTGAACGTAGTCGGGTTGCTGGCGTTTACGATGCAGAAGGGCTTTCCTTTGTCGGGACACTGATTTGGAGTTTTCACGTGAATCGTACCGCACGTGTGGGAGACCGCTGCAGCTTTCGGGCATATGTCCTGTTTGTGCCCGGGACCATGGCACCGGTGGTGGCACACGAGGGACCTAATCTTGTCGGCTATCGTGAGTGTTCCAAAATATTTGACAATGCGAGGGGGTCGAGGAGACTTAAACGTAATGAGGGCACAGCCACATTTGCCCATCGGTCTCACCGCTAGAATTTTCACACTTTGCGTGGTACGTGCCTCCATGACAGAAGCGCTAGTTTCTCCATGGTCGCAGCCATGCATTACTCCACGAGTCATGCCACGTCCCGGCGCCTGGTGCACCGTGGTTGGAAGTGGAAAGGTACCTTCTGGTATAGGTAGCACCTTTAGTCGCAGTAGCTTGCCTGCCTGTGCTGAATCACATGTTTGAACGATGATCGTGTTAGCATGCTCGATAACTCGTTGACTGCGAAGTGCTCCCTCAAGTCAGTGTTTACAGAGAAGGCGGCAATAGACTTGCACAGCAATTTTGTGCCGGGGGTCTCGACGTCAAATCATTTATTTGGTCGATAAGTAAGAATGTGACTTCCTACATCCACACGCTCTTGGGCCTGCACAGGACGAGTGTGTCGTCTGCGACACCGCTCAACCTTTTCGCTTAGGTTGGGATTGTCATCGTCTTAAGGGATTAGCACTGCAGATAACCAATCAGCCTGGAGATGCAAGGCAACGCGGACTCGCTGGTCTTCATCAAAATGTGAGGGGTCGTCTGTTCGCTTGCATGTGCCGTAGCTGGAAGAGGGTTTTTTGCACCAGATTTGGCTGGTGCAGCGGGACCGTTAGGCTTAACATCCAATTCCCGGCCTTTCATTAAGGAAGCTGGTTACTCGGAGTTAATTTTGATCATTTCGGAACACACTTACATCCGCCACTTACATGGAAAGGCACATAATTTCGGCAAGTCCGGCATGTTTTCAAGAACCATCACGGTGGAAGAGCGATGGCTGTTCTTCCTTCTCTTCCTCAAATAAATAAATAAATAAATAAATAAATAAATAAATAAATAAATAAATAAATAAATAAATAAATAAATAAATAAATAAATAAATAAATAACCAAGCAAAATGTACACGCAAAACATTTGGTAGAAAGTTTGTTTTTTCGCTTGGTTTTGAGGGTGGGACCTCCTCCTCATATTTTATTTCATAATGTGTAGTCATGTAATTGATGCCCCTGTAGTCAATAAATTACAGTAATAGTTAGTGCACGTTCCGTTGCTGAGCTTTTTGTTAGAGAGTTTCAGGAAAACCACGCTCAGGTGCCGGAGTATTTCGGGAATTGCGGAGGAACATTTGTTAGCGGTAATAGGATCTAAGAGGAGCTTCCGTTGCCATCTTGAACCATTGTAACCGAGTATGAAATGGCGACGACGAGTACTGCGAGCCGAGTTTCTGTTTTAGGCTTTGTCCTCCTAGAATGCCAGGAATACCTTTATTAGAAATCATTGTGAGGCTGCTTTCGTATTAAAGTGAAAGTCTGGGCCTGTTGGTTCATGACGTTCAGGGAAAAAATTGGCTGGTGATTACGATACTCCCTAATGCGATGTTTGGGCGCAGCAGCAGTGCGCTGAGGCAGCACTCGTGGGTTATCTCGACGGCAGCGATGATGAGCCTCTTTGTCGGCGGCGCGAAGTGCGTCTCAGGAAGGGACCGCGAACTGCGTCTTAAGCGAACGCCTAAAGGGGCCATGCAGACAAAACACAAGTTTGGGTCATTCAAAAGATTGCCCCGTTATAATCACGCTGACACCACTTTTAACGTAAACTTCGCTCAAATAAGCTATATAATTAGGGAGAAAGGGAATGACCATGCGACCCACTAGCTCATTTCCCGCAACAGGACCTATGCATGATGTCATGCCAGCCCGCTCTGCGATTGACGGAGGCCGGCAAAAGCAAACGCAAATTAGGCAGAGCTTATATGCTTGCCGAACGAGCTATTTGCGCCTAAATTTAGGGCACATTTTTTTATATCAGTAAGAATGGTGGGTCAAACAGTAGAAGCTACGAAAGCACACGTGAACACAGAAGTACCGATGCGTAGTGCTATTGGTACTGCGCGCACTATGCTTGTTTTAGATGCACAGCACTGCCGGGATTTGGGGTTGTTTCAGACGGCACTGGCCGATTGACGCAAGCGACGGTGTCTTACGTGACCATATTTGTCGAGCGAGCAGTATGTTTCACGAAGCGATTATTTTCTCCATCAACAAAAACAAGCCAGGTTTAAATACGGTCACAAACAAATCAAACGCAGAAAACGGCTTGCCGCGGTGTGGTGGGGCCACCTAGGTTGACTAACAGTAAACAAGTCTCCGTTCCACACCAAGTTTAGCTGAAAGACCTGTACTTATGATGTCATTGCAAACGTCGTTCAAACACAAGTTTTGGCGCGAGAATAAAAATTTTAGCCTTAATTGATTAATTTCGCAGTGAATAAAGCATCGTTTGCTTCCGTACAAGCGCTAGGAGCACCATAGAACACGAAATCTTTCGAATAAAACAAACTTGTATTTTGTCTTCGTGGTCCAAGCGAGGCGCCGTCGAGCGCGCCTCGTCCGGGCACAGCATGCTGCCCCCTCCCCTCCCCCACCGCACACTTTCCCTCCCCTCCCAATTTCGCAACACTCTCCTCCTTTGCTTTATTTCATCGCTCGCTTTTTCTTTAACTCATCGGTCTTGCCATCGTTCGCTCGGTTACGTCGACAACGCGGCTCAGCCCATAGACGGCCGCCAAAGGGCTGCGCCCTAAAACCAGTGGAAACACGCTGCAACGAGGAGAGCAAAGATAAGGGCGGTCACTGGACTTGCAACAAAATATTATTGAAAGAACTCCTATAAATACTTTTTATGGGATTTGTTTCGATAGGAACTCCCGAAGGAGGAGCGAAATGCATCAGTGAGCCTTCAGTGGCATTAACTGATAAGAAGATAGCGTTTCTAAATGCAGCCTAAGATGACAAGTGTGTGACAGAGAGTTCTGTGGCGACCTTGGGTTTTGAAGGGGCGAGGGGTGACCCATCTGCGCCTGCGTCGTTTTCGATGAAAAAGTATTTACGGGGAGTTTTTTTCAATAAAATTTTTGTAGTAAGCCCAGTTACGGTCCTTGTCCTTGCCTCTCCTCTTGCGTAGCGTGTTCCCATTGGTTTTTCCCTGAACTGTATTCGTATCCCCGGTTCTGAGACCGAAACTCTAGTTCCATATGCAAAGTAGGGTGTGACGAGGGTGTGACGAGACCGAACGTATTTCGTCCCACATGAACGACTTCATCAGCAGCGGGGTCTATGTTCTTGATTACGCTCTTAACGAAGCCAACATCGCTTATGCTCTCTCTCCCTCTCTCTACTCTCTCTCTCTCTCTCTCTCTCTCTCTCTCTCACACACACACACACACACACACGCACACGCACACGCACACGCACACACACACACACACACACACACGCGCACGCGCGCGCACACACACACACACACACACACACACACACACACACACACACACACACACACACACACACACACACACACACACACACACACACACACACACACACACACACACACACACACACACACACACACACACACACAGCGCCTGCGGGTTGTTAAGAAAGGGGCGGGCGAAGAGAAGCAGAGAGGCAGGAGGCCACCGTTCCGAGCAGTTCCTTCTTCTTCCATTTCTTTATTCCTCTACTTCTTTTTCTACATTCTCCCCCCACCAGAAGATGGAGGTCCCATTTCTAGGAAATGAAGTGTCTGCACCGGTCTCTTAATTATCTTCCCATCCTGCGTCTTCAAGCTACAGGCCCGAGTGAGCCCGTCTCGTTCAGGAAAAACTTCTTCAACACGGCCCAGCAACCAAAGGCTCCTGGGGGTGCCAGTTGCCTCCACCAAGACCACGTCCACAACTTGTAAACTTCGGTTGGACGCACTTGGATGATGATGAAAGGACCTCAGCTCGAGGATATACTCTCTTCTCCAGCGATTCCACAAGTGGTCCAAAAGCTTCTGCCGGTACCGAAGCTTGCTAATTCTGTTTTCACGTGTCACCTGGTTGATGTAGGAGTCGTCCCCATTGCCTGGGCCAGGTGTGCTCAGCAAGGAAGTTCCAATGAGAAAGTGCGCAGGGCATATAGGCGAGGGCTCCTCCGCACTGGTGTACGTATAAGTAAGAGGCCTTGAATTGATGACAGCTTCTACTTCTGTAAGAAGCGTGGTCAGCTCTTCTGCGCTCAGGCTCGTCTTTCCAAGCACCTTCCGCAAGGCTGACTTTACAGAGCGAATCAGCCTCTCCCACCAACCTCCCCACCACGGCGCTGCTGGGACTATGAATTTCCACTTAATCCGGTTGGTGGCGAGAAATGAGGATAATGGAGAGGTGCCCATTATCCTCCGTGCCTCTTTGACATCTCTTGAAGCTCTTCTGAATGCGAGCGCGTTGTCGGAGTACAAAGTGCACGGTACCCCTCGGCGCGCCAGGAACCGACGAAAAGTGAGAAGGAAGGCGTCCGAAGAGAGTCCGGTTGTTAACTCCAGGTGCACAGCTCTTGTGGTAGAGCACGTGAACAGCAAGACATAAGTCTTTGAAGTAGTTGCGCCCGGGGTGTTTTTCACGTAAAGTGGACCAGCGAAGTCGAGTCCAGTTACCTCAAATGGTTTGGATGCCAGTAGTCTGTCCTCAGGCAGCGGAGCATGTTGCACGTTGACAGGTCTGCTGCTGAATCGTTTACAGAGGAAGCAAGCACGAATCACCTTCTTCGCCTCCTGCCGAGCATGAATAACCCAGAAACGTTGACGTAACTGGGCCTTAGTGCTCGCTACGCCACCATGAAGTACGCAACAGTGGGCTTCAACAACCATTAACCTTGTGAAGGCATGTCGCTTGGGTAGTATGACCGGATGCTTTTCCTCGTAGGCAGCTCTCATTCCCTGAAGACGACCACTTAAACGAAGAACTCGGTTGTCGTCGAAAAATGGGTGGAGGTTATGCAGGACGATTGTTTGTCGACACACTGGCCACGTCGAAGTTGCCCGATCTCTCGGTCGAAAACTTCATTTTGGGTATGCCGTATCCAGAAAATCTCGGCCCTGGCCATCTCCTCGGCGGTGATCGACGCAAGAAACGACCTTTGCGTATGTCGACAACGTTCCATGAAACTGAAGACCTGTGCCGTGATACGCAGCAGCTTTTGCAGACTGCTAAATCTCTCGAGGCATAAAATGGGCTCTGAATTTCCCTGTGTCTGAAGAAGCAGCCCTGCAAATTGAGAGTTCTCATCCCCCGGCTGTGGGCCATCACCCGGCTGTGGGTGCACCATCTGCTCCCCGCAGGCGTCTCTCAATCTGCTTGGGTCAGTAGGCCAGTCAGAACGCGGTTTCGGCAGCCACTCTGGGCCTCTCCACCTTATTCGACTCTCACGTAGAGTAGTCGCAGACACACCTCTCGAGGGTTATCTGCAGGGTTATCTTCACCTGAGCAATAGTCCTCTGATTTGGTTACAGTTGTGATTTCAAATATTCGGTTCCGGACAAACTGGTTTTGTTTGTTCAGATACCCTCGGATCCATTTGAGTACTGTTGTAGAATCCGTCCACATGACAACGCTCGGCGAAAACGTATCCTACGATGTTCGCAGGTAATTCACCATTCTCGTTCCTACCACTGCGCCCATCAGTTCCAGTTTCGGAAGAGTGAAGGCTTTCATCGGTGCCACTCGAGATTTGGCCATAATCAAGGAAGTGACAACATGATCATTGGTGTCTGAAGCCTTGAGGTATACGCAAGCTCCATATGCTTTCAAGCTGGCGTCTACGAAAACATGAATGTCAGCAGCTTTCACTACTGTGTCAAGTCCATGTCTCACGCACCTTGGAATCCTAATCGAAGCCAGCTGCAGTAAATCGGCGCACCAGGCTTTCCACAACATGGCTACATCTGTGGGTAGCTCAGCATCCCATGACACCTGCCTCATCCACAATTGTTGAAACTGGATCTTAGCTGTGACAGTAAATGGCGCGAGAACTCCAAGTGGATCGAGGATCCTGGCCGCCGTCTTCAGCAAAGAACGCTTCGAGTTAGACGTGACCGAAGCCAAATACTGGATTACTGCTTTGGGCGATAAGTCAAAACAATCATGCTCTGTATTCCAAAGCATTCCCAGCACGGTCCCAGAAGTTGGTGCTCCGTCAACGTTTTCCTCTTTCTGGTCAAAAACCTTCTGAAGCTGCTTGTCATTAGTTTTTCATTTACGAAGATTCATAGCAGCTTTACTCATTATAGATTTCGATCTCTCGTAAACGTCCAATCCTTCGTTGTATGTGTCCGCTCCTATGAGTACGTCATCCACGTAAAACGACTTCTTCAGTTTTCCTGCCAAGTCATGGTCGTCCTCGCACACCGTATCCAGGTGATGGTGGATAGTGGCCATGAGCAGAAAAGGACTAGAGGTTGACCCGAATGGCACTCTCGTCATTCTCCATTCGACCATCTTTTCCGTGGAACTGGTAGGAATGTTCTCAAACCAGAGAAATCTGAAAGCGTCCCGATCCGTTTCTTGCACTTCGATTTGAAGGAATGCCTTTTAGATGTCCGAGTTTATAGCTATGGGATACCACCGGAACCGCAGCAGAACCTGAAGTAACTCTGGGTTGAGGTTGGTTCCTTTGTCGAGACAGTCGTTGAGGGATGGTACACCTTGTGAATGCGAGGACGCGTCAAAAACAACTCGCAGCTTGGTTGTCAGTGACTCCTCGCGCACGACCTCGCGATTCGGCATGTAGTAAACCACCCGATCATCAGGAACTACTTTGGGTACGACTTCAGCATGGTTGAGCAACAAGTACTGTCTGATCACTGTGTCGTACCTCTGTAGCAGCCCTTCTTGGTGGGAAAGTCGCGTTACTAATCTCTGCAGCCGGTTCAGTGCGATGTCATGATTGTCCGTCAAGGAATTCTTCCGGCCTTCTTTCCAGGGGAGTGCAACAGTGTACCTTCCGTTGTTCTTCTGAATTGTTTGTTTAAACTGTACCAGGCAGTCAGTAGATTGTTCGCACGAGTCCGCTATGCCCATTGATTCCAGTTGCCAGAAAGCCTGCAAGAGCTCTGACGCAGATTCGTCCTCCGTGACGCTGCTCCCCCTCAGAACGCAGACCATGAGGTGAGTTCCCCCATCTAGGAATGCCTTCTGCCGAGACGGACCTTGAAGCGTCCACCCAAAAATAGTGTTTATCGCCGCCAGGCCTTCGATATCCGGGCTCCGAATAACTTCTCCCGTTAGCAAACGCCAAATGTAGTCGGATCCAATGAGCGGACCGAGGCCAGGCTCTGAATCTACTCCTATGAACATCTGCTGGTCAGCAAAGACCTTGCCCTGCCTCCGCAGATCTTCTACGAAATAGATATCAGCCGATGGTGCTGATACATCTTGGCAGATGACAGGTACCACTATCGCTTCAATGGAGTGGACATCTGTAGCGTGTTGGCTGCGCAGGGGGACTTGAACGACTTTTCGCTTCTGCGCACACGGGGTAGAAGCACTGCCGAACGTGTTGAATGCGACCGTCGTCTCGTTCACAACCTTCAAACGCAGCTTGGTTGCGAGGTCTTCGGTGATGAACGACCTCTGGCTTCCGCTTTCGAGTATACCTCGAACGAGTCGGCTCCTCCCGTCGTGGCTCAACCATGCTCGGAACGTCTAAAGGTACACCCCATTGTCTTTAGAACGATCGTTCGACTGTTCGTTGCTGCTCTCTCCTGACGCTTGAACCGGGGCCGATACGCAGACCGTT
Source organism: Haemaphysalis longicornis (assembly GCF_048455015.1). NCBI lineage: Eukaryota > Metazoa > Arthropoda > Arachnida > Ixodida > Ixodidae > Haemaphysalis > Haemaphysalis longicornis. Next base: position 466,871,819 of record NW_027526203.1, read on the forward strand.
GTTCCCGGTGCACCCTCGGTTGCATTATTGCCTTTGAACGAAGGGTCGCACATGCTGGTTGCATGCCTCCCGTGGCACGACGCGCAACTCAATCTGGCCCTGCAGTTTCGCGCTTGGTGACCCTTGGTCGTGCACCTAAAACATCTTCTGTCCCTCGCGAGATGCTCTTTCTTAGTAGCCAGCGAGATGTCGGCGAGCATGAACGCGTGCTGTGCTTCTGGGAATGGCAAAATAATCACTATTCCTTTCGGTCTTTGCGGTCAGTGACGTGTAATGCCGACGCCGTGAAGGGGGCAACTTCGCTGCTTCTCTGGTCGGTTGCCAGCAACTTGTCGTTGGGGCAACTCGCAGCACTGCTCGCGGCTCTCCAGCTCCATCCTCACAAAGGTGAGCAGCTCTTTCAACTTATCGTCCGCTTCAGCTGTCGCTGCCAATGAGCGGGCTGGGAGCGCCTCGTCTGTTGGGGAAGGGTTCAACTCTCCCGATGAATTGGCTGGAGGAGGGCCGTCCTCTGGGGAGGAGGTCAGCTCTCGATGCCGCTTCTCTTTAGTAAAATTCAGCACAATATCGTGTGGGAGCGCGTGCTGCAATATATCTACGAGCATGGCAGAGAAGCTGCAACTGGGCACCTTCAGAGAGTTCAAGCAGCGGCTATGCAGCTGCATCGTAGAGCTGCCTGAGCCCCCGTATGTCAGCAGACGATTTTACAGGCGGCAGATTCCTCAGTGCGGAAAGATGCTGCTGCTGAATCCTTCGGTTATTCCCGTATCGCTGCTTGAGGATTTCTATAGCATCAGCATAACAGGCGTCTGTGGTCAGTAAGCCTGCGATTACTGCTGCCGCCTCCCCCATCACGTAACGGCGCAGATAATAAAACTTCGACGTGGGCGTCAGAGCGCTGTTGTTGTGGATGGTTTGCTCGAACTGCTCCCAGAAACCCGTCCAAAGCTGAAGCTCACCTCGAAAGACAGGTACGTCCAGCGGTGGAAGCCGAGGTCCCGAGTTCGTGACCGCACTTTCCTGTCTGAACGGGACCAGTTCGTTAACAGCCGGCGAATGTGGGGCGTTCTGAGCGGGTCGTTCAAGAAAGTCGATCTTGCATCGAATTTCCGCCAACGTGTTCAGGGTCCTATCATTGTATTCCTCGGCCGCTTGATACTCGATGTCTTGTTCCTCCGCCGTAAGGAAGGCCTCGAGCTCCTCGCTGATCTTCGAGAGCTCGGCGTGGTTGGCCACGAGTCGATCTTGCAAGCCCGTGAGCTTGGCGATGTCTTGACATCCAGCGTCGAGCAACGAGCGAGCTTCCTTTATAAGCCTCGTATTCTTGGCTCTTCGCGGAGAAATCTTGCTCTTTAGGCGCTCCATTACGCGGTAGGCTGCACCTAATCGTCCCCCCAGCCGTGACGTTTCAGGACCACTTCGTTAAACGATTCCTCCCCCACTCGCAGCGCGAAGTGGCGGAGCAGATGAGAGACGGGCCCTTGACGTCGTGCGTTGAAGTCAATCGTTTCCGCACGGGGTTTTCGGCACCAAATCTTAAGAAAGGGGCGGGCGAAGAGAAGCAGAGAGGCAGGAGGCCACCGTTCTGAGCAGTTCCTTCTTCTTCCTTTTCTTTATTCCTCTACTTCTTTTTCTACACGGGTAATTCTGTACGCTGTGGGTATACGTATCCCTTTGCAATAATAAAAGCAGCAGCCGGCGGGTATGCGCCGTAGCTAACGTTTCGCTTCGAGGTCTTACGACGTGAACCGGTACCCGGAGCTTGACTCTTTTTTAGGTTGTCGGTGTTCGACCTCAAGGCGTGTAGTTAGGCCTACTGCTTCTGGCTATGGTGTACCTGAGTTGCCTCCTCCCTGTGGTGCACATCAACCTTTGCGCAGACGAGGTAAAACGGGAGAACACGGGAGGCGTCAGGAATGATTTTCCGTGAGTGCGTTTTCAAACCGCTCATGCGAAGTCGGCGGAGGTGGATATAATGCGGCGCAGCGACAACCGGTGGACCACCAAGAGAAGGATGGGAGGAGCGACCGACAACACGATCGGGGGATGATATAAAGGAAATTAGGTAGATTCCAACAGCGCAGGACAGGAAGCCTATGGGAGACGTCTTCGTAATGCAGTGCGCAAAAAATGGCAAGCCTAGTGCGGTCCATGGGCTGTCGAAGGGAACACGAGAGCATGTTTCAGAACGCCGGCTAAAACTGGTGCGCAGACGTACAGAGAGGTCGTGGTTGGAACATTTGGTAGTCAGCCCGACCGCCGACACTTGATACGCTGGCACTTTAGCAGGCATTTTGCGAGAGAATGCAGCCCGCTCCCGTGTTGTATTTCACAGTAGGCCGCACTGTACATATAAGCTCGCTTACATATGGTAACATGGATGATATACAGGGTGTCCCAGCTACATTACACCAGGATTTTAAAAAAGAGTAATGGCGTTACTCGAAGAAAACCTAGTGCGTAATGTTTGCGGTACTGTGGAGAGCGGATAATACTTTTTTGTTTATGAGAGTTAATTAATTAATTGTAATTAATAATCTAACTCGAGAACTACTGTCCTAATCACTAAAGTGTCAACGAGGCGCTTGTAGGTACCCACGAGGGGCATCTAACTGCGGTATTTTCAGCAGCGAACTAATTGCGTACTCATTTATTCTGACTCATAAAGAAAACCCGCGAAATACGAAAAATCCCACGTGACGGCGCTCCTGCGCGCATCGTAAAGCACTGCCCTCAAACAGACTGTCTCTGAGTTAGCCAGAATGAAATAAACAAAAGTAAGAAAGAAGAAATGCGACCGAGTTTGTGCCTTATCTGCCACATGCGTCCCGCAAAACTTTCTGCTGCTGCTCCTTTCATACATATCATTATCAATGTGATGCGCTGTCTCTTGGGGCGGGGGACAGGCAAAGCAGCTGCTTTCAATAAACTTACTTGGGGGCGCTGCTTTACGATGCGCGTGGGAGTGCCGTCACGTGGTATTTTTCATATTTCGCGGGTTTTACTTTATCAGTCAGAATAAAGGAGTACGCAATTAGTTCGTCCCTGAAAATACCGCAGTTAGATGCTTCTCGTGGGTACCTACAAGTACCTCATTGACACTATAGTGATCAGGACAGTAATTCCCAAATTAGATAATTAATTACAAATAATTAATTAAATCTCATGAGGCGCTGTCAAAACAGCACACGACGAAAGGGCACGCGACAGAAGAGCACCGACATAACAGCATGGCGTCAAAAGGGCACACGACAAAACAGCACGGCGTCAAAAGCGCACGCGACGGAAGAGCACACGAACAAAACAGCACAGCGTCAAAACAGCACAGCGACAGAAGGGCACGAATTTTATGGAATGCCTAACTGGGCAATTGTTTAGATTTTAAAGCGTATACAAACATTATAGAGGGCGCAAGATGCTCTGTAGGAGTTTCTCTTCACGTTCCGCTGCTCTTTCTTGTATAGAACCAAAAAAACCAAAAAGAAAAGACGAAAGGTTGGGCTATATGAAACTCAAAATGGCTTTTGTTTCCTTTTCAACATCAAGGTTTATAGAAACGATCCCTTACACTAATCGTTTTGAAGTAGCCCTTCAATTTTTTGGGGTTAATATCAGAGTATAATAATAATAAAAATATAATAATAACAAGATATTGCCGTGAGCCCCCTTACAAAAATTATTGGAAGTCTCTGCGTATCACAGTTCTTTCGATTCTATTCAAATATTTTCTAGCGTTGCAGTTCCGATTGAATGTAGAGGTGCCACAATATGTGGAAGCTCTCTTCCACCTTATGCGACTCGGCGTTGCCTACACATTTGTTTTGTTTAAAAAATGGCGCAGCGTGCACTGCAAGAAAAAAAGCAGAGATAGCGGCCCCCCCTCATCGTCGGAGACCAGTCTGTTGCATCTCACATTTATTTCCGAACTTGCCGCTGAAACGTCTCCAAGACTGGCAGGGCCGGATCGTTTCGTCCGCAGGCTTCCACATCTTTCCCAAAGTGGGCCGCCCGCGCTAGAACTGGCGGCCGAGTCTAAAGTCAACGCCCGCGCTACGAACCCAAAGGAAATGCGGTGCGCCCGGAATGCGATGCTCAGTCAGTATCCATAACGCGAGGATCCCAGGTTCGATACCGACCGCGGGCAGGGGCCCCTTAGGGGCTGGGGATGTTGGCGTCTCCTGTCGTCGTCTTTGTCGTCGTAATCGTCAGCTCACGTAGTCATGGTGCTAAAAAACAGGAAAAGTCGTTTACGCCTCGCGCGAGAACGTAACGCGTAATAAAAAAACCGGGACACTCGTTTACCCCTCGCGCTGGAGCGCTTCGTAACGATTATTAAAAAAACACCGGTACACTAGTTTACGCCTCGCGCAAGAGAGCTTCGTGCTTCAAAGACAAGAGACTTTTACAGCAAAGCTGTGTACCTCTACCCCCAGTGGTTTCATCTCCGTTGGAAAAACGCCAAGGCGCCAAGAATACACTTTTCCACTGCATGCATCGCCCCACCTCAGGTTTCACGTTAGTGGAGATGGCCCGGGATTTTTTTCTTTCCAATTATTGTTATTGTGTTGTTCACTGCCGCCGCTACAACCGTGCCACCCTCGGGCCTTTGGGGTGGCACAGTCACAGTGTTAGGTTTCCGGTTTCATGGCGTTTCTGGTTTATGGTTTCATGCCCTCCCGAACCACAGTTATTTCTCAGGCTTCGAGGCTTTTTGGTAAGACTGACGGACAAAGCTCGGCCTCGCCAGTTCTGCTGTGAAAGTGACTGGGAAAATTCACCATCCCGCGCATGCGGAGAGCACAAGGAAGATGTTTCCACCGTGTTATTTTAGACTGCCCAATATACTCCAGGCTAAAACGTGAACTGTACCACAAACAATAGCAGTAGCTAACCATATTATGGTGGGTCCAGAAACTATTAGGTATATGGCCTGACGCTGGACGTCAAAATAAGGTTGTCCGTGCCTTCAATGCATTCTTTAACTCAACAGGTGTCCCTTAGACCTATATCTGAACAATATAAATATCTTGACCTAAAAAATGTATCTTTACGGAAAATATTGGTAAAACAGGCGCTGCATTTGCGACAGTCTCCGAACTTAAAGCACAATGAGGATCGCTTAAATGATGCCGATAAAAGTGGATATTTTTATTTATGCATTTCTTGGACAGATATGCCACGTTTCGTTATTTCATTCTATTCGTTTCCCAAAGAACTCTTTTCCTACTTGTTTTTGACGCCAGCACAGTCTGCCGAGAGCTAGTTTAACTTGTACTTCTCTCAATTTAATTTGACAAGGTTCGTTGTCGGTTTGCACCAGGTGTGTATCCAACCTAAGTTCCTCCCATGCTCACAAAGTTTTCTACTCAAAAAGTCGCTTTATGGGAAAAAAGGTATTTGTATAAAAAGCTTTAAGAAAGACACAAGGGTACGTTAGCTAATCTTTGGTGTTATGGTCTGCACAAAGTGCAATGTCCAGGTCACATTTCTTCCTTTTTTTTAGTTTGAAAAACAGAGGAAAGAGACGATCATGTACTCTACTACCAGAGTGCTCTCATTTTCTGACCCGTTCTCTCCCACTATGCTGATGAAGCCCATACGTTTTCTTTTGTTGGCTTGAAGGCTTTCTGAGTGCAATACGTCATTTTGTAATTTTTTTAGCATCGCCACGGTGACAGACTGACAGCACTTCGCTTTTTTTGTTTTCATTTCACCCAAATGATCAATGAGCCGAATTTTTTGTTGTCAACATTCTCAATTTGCGGCCCACGACTGCCGGTATTCAGGGTCTGCCCGGGCCGGCTCGGCCCAAAAAGTGTTTTTGTTCAAGCCCAAGCCTCGCCCGGGCCCGAGACAATGCGCGCTGCCCGGCCCAAGCACGGCCCGTGGGCCGGGCTGGGCACGTCCTTTTGGACCGTCCCGGGCCCGAGCTGTGCCCTAACTAGAGAACTACCCGGGCCGCAATTTCTAGGCCCGGCCCGAACCTGCCCGATAGAGACACGGCCCTGGCCCGGCAAACTTCTAAAATGTGGGCCCGAGCCAGACCCGAGCCCGGCAGAATTTGATAAATTAAGCCCGAGCCCGCCAGACTTGTTAAATGCCCTCCCTAGTCCGACAGGCTATAAACATGAACTCGAAGAAGTTTGCTGTTAGCTTAAAAAGCGCAAGCACAAAGCGAATACGACTAATGTGGATTTAAATTTCCATTAAACTTGGACCGAACTTTGTACAACTTCAATATCCTCACTTAGAAACTGTTCTTTTAGTAGTCATGAACTCAAATTGCCACTTCGTTTGCGAGTCTTCGAAATAAAGAGACACCGAGGATACTTTAAATGATTCGGAGCAAGTGGATAATTTTTTGCAATATTAAATTCCTCAGCAGATACTGCAGCTTTTGCTGTTCCATTACTTGCTGAAATTTGAGCTGACGATGCGTCCGGTTTCACCACTTCATTTTAGTATTTTCCTCTAGTTACGTTGGCAGCAATATTTTATTGGCACTTCTGTTCTTTTTTGCCTCTTTTCATGGGTTTGAAAAAATTCTTCCCAGAAGAAATCATGGGCTCTCCTTCAAAAATTGGTCCTTCAAACTCTGCACATAGTCCAAAGTCCAGGTCACATTTGTTCTGTTTGTGTTTGTTTGAAAAGAAAAGGGAAAAGACAATCGTGTTGTACTGTGTGGCTAGAGTGCCATCGTTTTCTGGGCCACTCCCACTATGCTGATGGGTCCCAGATATTTTTTTATTGATGTAAAGGCTTTCTAAGCGGAATCGCCTTTTATCATGTCTTTTAACAGCGCCGTAATGAATTTACACTTCGCTTCTTTTTGTTCTCACTTAACCTGAAACATCAACAAAAATATTTTTGTTGTCAACAATTCATAATTTGCGGCGCAGGATTGCCGGGCCTGAGGGATGGCCAGGGCGGCTCGGGCTGGCACGGCCCGAAAATTTTAGTTCAAGACCGAGCCCGGCCCGGGCCCGAGAAAATGAGTGCTACCCGGCCCGAGCCTGCCCCGCCAGTGCACTACGTCAGACTACCTAGCTACGCCACCGCACCCGACTGTTGCAGTGTGCTGTTTTGTCGTGTGCTGTTTTGTCGCCGTGCTATTTTGTCGTGTGCGCTTTTGTCGCTGGGCTATTTTGTCGCTGTGCTTTTCTGTCGTGTGCGCTTTTGACGCTGTGCCCTTCTGACGCTGTGCTGTTCTGTCGCGTGCTGTTTTGTCGCGTGCTCTTTTGACGCCGTGCTGTTATGGCGGTGCTTTTCTGTCGCGTGCCCTTTCGTCGCGTGCTGTTCTGTCGGTATACGAAATCTCATTAACGAAAAAAATACTGTCAGCTTCTCCACAGTACCGCAAGCATTATGCGCTAGTTTTTCTTCAAGTAACTCCATCTCTTTGTTAAAATCTTGGTGCGTGATAGCTGGAACACCCTGTATATGAAGAGCGGTTCGAGACCAACGGGAGGAGAGGCCTTCGTGCTGCAGTTGAGATGATCAGGTTGCAAACTACGGCTTTGATGATGCCTGTGCGGCCGGTTACGATGATTATGGCGGTTGCGAATGAATACGACCCCATGTCTGCAATCAGAACCCCCCCCCCCCCCCCCTCCCCCCGCCAAAAAAAAAAGAATCCAGGCTGCATGCCTGGACAAAGACAAGACCTGCAGATAACTTTGGGCAGCATTTATTTAAGTATAATTTTTGATTTTTTTATATGGTGAATTCGCGTTTTATGGAGACGGAGAAAGTGAGTCTCTTCGAAGCTTGCCGCGGGCACCCAGTTAACGCGAACGAATGGCGCGATAGCTATTCGTCCGCTCGCAGCTTCAGGCTGCGCGAGGCCAAGCAGATACGGCGCTGCCCGCTTGTGCCCGGCCGGGCCGGTTTCCTTTGGATAAAGAAAGCGCCTTAAGAAAACATGGTTTTATCCGGGCCGGTCGCCGAGGAAAACACGACGGAAGCGGGCAGCGATTTGCCGCACCTGTGCTGGCGGCCCCCATTTCGCACCGCGTGCCGGCGTGCGCGCGGATCGGTAGCTCACCGCAAAGGAATAAAAGAAAAACGCCGCAGAGGAAGAAAACAAATCGGCGCGCCGTGTAAACGACGCGCGGCGTAGGCGACGAGCGAGCGACGGCGCCTACTCGCTCACAGCGCGAGTCTTCTCCGCGGGGAGCATACGGGGCCGCCCTCCTCCGATTCCCTGCCCGAATTTTCATTCTGCTTCTCCGGGCCTCGCTTTGTGCTTGCGGAGACCGCCGGGCTTTCTTTACGAGTACGGGTCTCAGCCGGCCTTTGAGCTGTTCTAACGCTCAACCTGGGCCGCGGCAGTAAACTTTACAAGCGCTCGCGCTGCGGGCTGCGCGGCGCAGTGGCGCGCCGCCGCCGCGCGCGCTCGTCGGAGGGACGACGACCGTCTTGGCTGCTCGAGGCCTTACGGCGGCGGCTCCGCAGAGCCCCAGGCTCTAGGGTTATTGTCTTGGCAACTGCCTGGCCGCGGCTGGCCGAGCTATGGGGCGCCCTCGGGGTCGTTCTCGTTTGGGCAGCGCGTCTGATTCAGCTGGCCGGCGGCTGTCCGTGCGCCTCACGACGAACGTTTTTACGGCCTCGGCTTGGGGCCCTCGGGGATGCTGCCGCCTACCGCTCCTCGCCTTCATCGCGCAGGCGCACCTGTAAGGTGGCAGCTATGCTTGGCGGAAGTATTGCTTGTACTTGTAGCCTGAAACAGCGCAGGGGAATCTCAGTCCCTTCTTCCGTGGCAGGTGTACCGAGCGCAACCAGGAGAGGTGTTTCGGTGTCAGAACACCCCCCAAAATTTTCTGATCGATGCATTCCCCCTATGCCTCCCTAGCATTTCGCCCTTTTTTTTTTCGTCCACGCTTCACACTCCTCGTTGGTATATTAACATGTAAAAAAGAATAGACAGGAAAATGAATATCGAACTATGTTTGAGCGCAGGCTATCTTTTCTTTTAGGTTTTTTTTTTCGCCAGTGGCGTATAAGACCCCCCGAAAAATATTTCTGGCTACGCCACTGCTCATATTCGATTTAAAATGATATAGAAAACCTACAGGCAATAAATTGTGGTAAGTCTCTCCTGTGAGTACGTCCACAAGGGGAAAAACTAACAGCTCGGAGTTTGATTCGAGTTGCGCGCAGCGGTCAAGAACGGGCGATGCGACCTGGTGGACCTTTGTGGAACATAAAACTCTTAACGGCTAAGCAAGTCTGCGCGAGAAAGGTCACCATGAACAATTCTGTGAAGGAATGTAAGATCTGCCCGCATATATACGGCAGCAGTTCAAGGAAGGGATGGAAGGAACTATGAGTAAGTCAGAATCAGGACCCAGACTGTGATTGTGATGACGGTGCTCAAATATGGATAAAAACTTCTGCACACGTTCTATTAATTCACTACTAGATTTGGAGATGCCTTTCCAGGCAACAAAAGCATATTCTAACTGAGGGATACATATTGTATTGTATAACATTAGAAATAGATCTGGAGAAAAGAATTCCTTTGAAATCCAACACACATTTCCAAAACTGCGGAACGCTCGTCGTGTGATGAGCCTAATATGAGGAGAAAAAGAGAGGGTACTGTCTAAAAGCCCCCCGAGGACCCTAATCTCGTCAATCCTTTCCAGAGGCGCTCCCTCAATGCTGTAGGAAAACAGTCGACGATGGGTTTTCCGGTTTTACGTGATAACCTTTGTTTTAGCAGTGTTCAAAATCAAACAGTTCTTGCTGCTCCAGACCGATAATTCCGACACATCCCTCTGCAAGGCACAGCAGTCCTGAACACCGCTAATGTGCCTAAATAGTTTGACATCAGCAGCATAGAGAAGAAATTAAGATTTTGTTAACACTGTTGACACATCATTGATAAAGATAGAAAACAATAGTGGACCCAGCACGGAACCTTGAGGTACACCGCTTGTTGCAGTGTACACACCAGACGTTTTGTTGTTTACATCTACGTAAAAGGACCTGTCAAGTAGATAGTTGGACAACAAGGCAACAAGGGCTGCGTCTACACCGGACGCAGTAAGCTTGTTAATTAATAATTGATGGTTCACCACATCAAACGCCTTCCTGAGGTCAAAATAAATGACGTCCAACTGGCCGTTTTCACAAACTGCAGCCGATGTCTGTGTCATAAAGCTTGCAAGATTTGTAACCGTCAATTAACCCGAGAAAAAGGCGTGCTGATTTGGGATCAGAACGTTCTTGACGCAGGGAGCAAGAACGTTGTGCAGAGCTGACTGAAAGAGTTTTGAGGCGACACAAAGGAGTGAGATTGGGCGATAGTTAGTAACGGCTGACTTATCACCAGACTGAAATATTGGAAAAATTCGAGCGATCTTCCATGCACGAGGAAATTTGCCGGAAAGTAAACAGTTATTATAAATGGAAGTTAAGACAGGCACAAAAATGTTGCCGTAAGCCTTTATGAGGGCTGCTGGAATTCCATCTGCACCACAGGAAAATGATGGTTTCATCCGTTGAAGGCTATCATTGACAATTTTTTCATCAAACATAAGTGTGTTAAAATTAGAGTTATTAAACGATAGGTGTTCGTCGTTGCCATCTGGCAGTTGAAAGACAGAATGAAAGTACTGAGCGAAACTGGTGGCAACATCCTCAACCTGTTCCCCATCGGAATTAAGCAGGCTAATGTGTTCTTTAGACGCCTTAGAACGGCCGCGTACATACCTCCAGAAGTCAGCCGGTTTCTGAGACGCAGAAGCCTCTAACGACTCTATATAGAGCTGGTGGTCACGCCGGTAGAGACTTTTACAAAGTGAGCGATACCGACTAAACTCCGCTTTCCACTTAATTGTCATAATCAATCAATCAATCAATCAATCAATCAATCAATCAATCAATCAATCAATCAATCAATCAATCAATCAATCAATCAATCAATCAATCAATCAATCAATCAATCAATCAATCAATCAATCATTTATTTAACGTGCCCAGGAACAACCGAGAGGTCTTGATGCTGGCGCACAAAAAAAAGAAAAAAAAAACTAAGAATAACACAATAGAAAAAGATGACTGTTCAGAAGAAAACTATAAGAGACACAATGCGTACAGAAATATTAGGACGACAGGACAAAAGTAGATTAACACAGTATGAGAAATATCTAATGATAATGATGAAAAGTCAGATAATATACATACATACATACATACATACATACATACATACATACATACATACATACATACATACATACATACATACATACATACATACATACATACATACATACATACATACATACATACATACATACATACAGCGAATCAGAAAATGGGAAATGAGGGGCTCCGTGAAATCAGACAGAAAATAAGGGTTGGCAGTCAAGAAAACCTCGGAAAGCAAAGGGGAGGTTGTGGTGGGTCATAGAAAGAGATGAAGAATTTTTTGAGTCGAAAAGAAAGTGGTGAAAAAATGCCCGCCGGGTGGGATCCGAACCCACGACCTCCAGAATACCGGTCTGGTGCGACCGGGATCGCACCAGACCGGTATTCTGGAGGTCGTGGGTTCGGATCCCTCCCGGTGGGCATTTTTTCACCACTTTCTTTTTGACTCAAAAAATTCTTCATCGCTTTCTATTACCCACCACAACCTCCCCTTTGCTTTCCGAGGTTTTCTTGACTGCCAACCCTTATTGATATCATACTCTATGGACAGAAGAGTTAGCCACAAATAATGTACTCGTCAAGTGAACATACAGCCAATTAGAAGATAGTGAGGTAAGTATAAAAGCTATACAAACGAGAAGTTGAATAAAATGCAGTCACGAGCAAACAAAGGAAGGTGGCATAGCAAGATTGTGTGAAAGGAGTAAGGCATATACGTTAGCTACAAACAGCACTACTCAGCCCTGCACGAAATTGGGCGAGGGAGCCATTGAAAACATCCAGTTTGTCACCAAGAAAGTTGTACAGGCTTTGCAGTCGGTGGATAGGCGAGTGACGACTACTAGTTGCACCAGTATGGAATGGATGGCGTGATTGCGTGCACTTCTGGGGAATTCGGAGCATAAGCTGGGACAGAAGTTCTGGGTAGGAAATGACTCCGTGTAGTAGCTTGTGCAGAAAAAGAAGATCAGCTCGATCACGCCTAGAACTCAACGAAATAAGCTTAGGAAGCTGATGTTGACTACAGGACAAAACAGCACCGCGTCCTAGCCGGTGTTTATATATTGACAGGAATTTTTTCTGCACTCGTTCAAGATACTGGTGGTTGGACTGGCAGGTTCCATTCCAAACGACAGATTAGTATTCTAATTGGGGGAGGCATACTGATGAGTAAAGCTTTAAAAAGGGAACAGGAGAAGTGAAATCTCTTGTAAACCTGCACACCGCACCCAGAGAGCGGAGGGCCCGCCCGACCACCTGTCGTATATGGGGAGTGAAACTGAGGGAGCTGTCGAACAGCACTCCAAGGTCTCTAACCTCGGAAACTTTTGACAGACGAGCATTATTAAGCGTGTAAGAGAATTGGAAGGGATGTGTTTTCCGGCTGTAGGTGATAACTTTGGTTTTATTAGAGTTAAGAATTAATCCACTTAATGCACTTCTTAAGCGAGCCTGAAGCGTCCGCCGCCGTCCGCATTCCGCCGCCGTCCGCATAGCAACAGCTGCGGGTGCGCGCGCTCCTCGTCTTCCTTGGCAACGGGGGGAGATGGGCGCGCGCTGCCTGGCCGCTGACATGGCACATACCCACGTGGGGGATTGGCCAGGAATCTCCTCGTCTTCCTTGGCAACGGGGGGAGATGGGCGTGCGCTTCCTGGCCGCTGACATGGCACATACCCACGTGGGGGATTGGCCAGGAATCGGACGTGAGAAGGGCTAATGCACCCGCTTAAAGGAGTACTGACACGAAATTTCAAAGCTGAGATCCGCTCTAGCAATGAAGTACAACGACAACACAAATAGGTGTCTGTGCATGGCACATACCCACGTGGGGGATTGGCCAGGAATCGGGCGTGAGAAGGGCTAATGCACCCGCTTAAAGGAGTATACTGACACGAAATTTCAAAGCTGAGATACGCTCTAGCAATCAAGTACAACGACAACACAAATAGGTGTCTGTGAATAAATGCATCTTTCTTTCTTTGTAGTTGTGTGTGTGTGTGTGATCTCTCTTTCGCGAACATTACCGAACCGCGCAAATTCAACTCCTGCATTCGCACTTTCACATTCTTCCCCTCGGGTAAATGCGGGGAATTTTTTTTTGTTTATGAATGCAACCGCAGTCATGGCAACGCGAAACGATTTTCAATGCCAGCGCAATTCGGCGCCTGCAGTTACCCCTCCTTCGTTATGTACAGAAATGCCGTTTGTACCAACTGGACCAACACTAATATTTCGCACAAGTCCAACGGAAAAGTTATCGCTTTTGAATGTATGAACAGGGTGCAGTAAATATATGCGCACGTCGCACGCATCACGCATCAGTAAATCAAACGTAGAAAAGGAAATGGGAACACGAACACACAAATTTAGTTATCATTTGCGTGTAAGCCAAATGGTTGCGTGATCCGTTTTGGAATAATCACATTCACGATTCCGGCACGTGGAATCAGCTTGCCTCAATTAATCGAAATTTTGATTTCTTGTGAGCAGCATCATATTCTGTTTTCTGTTTCATTTGTCTCTGACTCTGCTTACACTCGAAATGCATCGTTTTTGTTTCAAGAAACAAGGCCCGTCCCCGTAAAGAGCGGACACTACCAGGAAACCAACGTGTTTGTGTATTTCGCGGCATCTTTCAAGTCAGAGGGGTGAGAGACAGAATGGATCACACATTCTGTGGGATTCGTTCTTCTCGTGTAGCTGCGCACGACGAGGGGCACCTCGATTAGGCGCAAAAGTGACGCGTGTGGTCGGTGACTGGCGGCGCCGTGGCTGCAGCCGGTGGGCTCCCGCGGTCGATGGGCGCTGGACGCAATATTGGCCCTATCCGCTGTCATCCATCCAGCCGTTTGTTACGGGGCCCGTGGCTGCTATTGTCCGCTGTCCGACGCCCGGTGACCGTCTCATTCTCGAGCGCTGCTCGGGGCGGAAGTGCGGCGCACTGCTCCGATGATGCTCGGCTGCGGTCCGGCTCGTCGGCGTCGGCTCCTCGTGGCTGCTCCTGTTCGCTGCTCCGATTGTCGATGTGCGGCCGCTTCACCGCCGGCAGCCGACAGGAGATCGACTGGCCTGATTTATTGCGCTGTCCCAAGCAACAACCCTGACGGCATCCCTGGACAGCTGCGCCTGAGTGGCTTAGGCCCAAAAGCTGCTAATGAAGTGTGATCGTATGCTCCTACCACGCTATCCTAGTTTCTCCTCCAGTCCGTTAAGTAAGCGACACAAGTCTGAAATCCGAGAAATCCGACTAAGGTTTTAAAAACACCAGCGTTGCCAACCAACAGTTAGGATTGCACTGAGTGAGACCACGACATCGAATTGCGAGCGCACCCTGCGGCCCTGGCAGATAAGCGATCGAACTAAATAGCATTTTATAGTGTGGGGACAAAAACCTCCGTTAAACCGCTCTGTCAGTGGTGGGTACTTGTCACGACAACACTGGAGAGGCCTCATGGTTGTGTCCTTGCCGAGCCCTGACTCAGGACTTCAACTCCAGGCACCCAGCCCGCCAAAGCGTCACTCTACCTGCCCTGCCGAGCGTGAAGTCAAGCTTACGCCTGGCCCGCGTGTGGCACAAGTGGCATATGGGGTGCCGTGTACGCTCATAGCTACACACCACCGAACGTAACAATGCGGAAAACCATCTTAGCAGGTAAGTGAGTTGAAGCTCGCTCCATGAAAAACCAGTACTCAACATGCATCCCCCCAAATAAAAAAGAGCTGATTACCCTGATTTTGTCACTGACTGTTATGGCTGGCCTCGATAAATATCCGCATGTACGCCGCGACCTGTCCTCATCATCATTGTCAGCATTGTCAAAACTGCTGGTCATGATGACGCCGAGGCCGATTAATCGTGATGTATGTGCGTACTCCCGCACGTACGTCACGACGCATTGTTATCGCATCGTCATGATAATGGCTTATCATCACAATAAACGAGCCCACATCAACATCAACGTCATCGTCGTTGCCTGCGTGGGTAGGGGTTTGGTGGAGAGGCGGGATGCGTAGCCCTCCTCCATCGTAATACACAATAAATTGAGAGCTATTTATTTGTTTATTTATTTGAACAAACTGCAGCCCTTGACAGGAATAAAGATCGATTTGGAAGTGTGGTTGCCGTAACCGCTCTCCGAATGCTTCGCTTTTTTGCCCGTTTTTACCCTTCAATACCATCCTCCTTCGCGCTGCCTACTCCTAACATTGCTTCGATCACCAGGAGGCGGACCACCGCATCAAGCGGCTTGCTTGCAGCCGTGAGCGGACCCTCTGGCGTGGCGGGGTGCCGCCATCGCCTGCGCTGCATGCCGCCATGGAAGACCAAAGCAGGAGCGTCCCACACCAGTCTCCGTCTGCTATACAATGCAACACAACCACATTGCCCTCCAGCCCTGAAAAAGCGGGCAGTACGCCAAACTCCAGCTGACCTGCAGACTGATTCCAACGTGGTTGAATTGGACCAGGTACCATTCACGCCTGTCACGTACAAGAAGGAACGAACCACCGGAATCCCGTTCGTGTTTGAACCGACAGTAGCAGGATGTACGCTATGGAAAGTCATTCCCAACGTCTCGGCTGCGGGCGTTGTGGCGACGGCACAGGAGAAAGTCTTAAAGGAGTACTGACACCAAATTTTGACGCCTAAAAAATGATATAATTGGCTTCAGTAGTTTGTACAGATGCCTCACAGAAATTTTTGCAGCTATCCGAGGCCGGAATCACATCTAAAATCGATTTTGATTATCCAGGCCGCGAGCTTCCACAAATCGGCAGCACTAGCGAAATCGCTTTCGGCGTGACGAAACATCGGCCTGCGTGTCTGGCCGGTTCAGGCTGACGTCATATAGTCGTTTTCGGAACCGGAAACGATATCCTGCGCTGCTGTTCCCGGTGGTATTCGTTTGGGCAGGAGACGTGGGCGTAGCTGTCTGAGCAATGCTTGTAAACGTTGCGTGTTCGACGTCTTTGCTCTTCAGTTCGTGGCCGGCGCATGGTGTTCCCTTGCACTAGTGCCGATAACTGCGCGGTGCCGGCACCGCGTGGTGCGCTATGTTGACGGGCACCGCGGCGACGCGGCGGTGCGCGCCGCCGAGCTCGCCCAAGTTGTGCTATGGCAAGCTCGCGGCATGCGAAGTACTGCTCGTGGAAGCCTGTCCGAGCAAATAGACGACGACGCCAAGATGCATTATTTTCCACGCGACGACATACAGCGCTAAACGTGGACTGAGTTCGTGCGCGGCGGCGGCCGCAAGAACTGTCGCCCAAGCCAGCGGGCTCGGGGTTGCACGGGCCACCTTGGGTGTTGGGAACTTCAGGCTTAGTATCGTGGCGACTATTTGATCGCTGGTATCTGTACAACTGCGAATGACCATCCCTTACACAACTTTTCACCACACTATCATCCCCTTTTTCGCATATGGAGCTTTATTTTGGCAATAATTTCCGTTTCAGCGATCGGTAACCAAGACATCTGCCGCGGCCTGTTTTGATTCTAGCGCGCAGGTGGCGCCATCTTTCGGCCGCTCGCCGCACCGCGGTGCCGGCAGTGCTGGGTCGGAGCGCCGAACCTACGCCGCCGGTCAGCGTAGGCTTACCATCGCGGCGAATATCTGAACGCCACTTTTAAATTCAGCGCTGATAACAACCCCTAGCACAATTTTTCAACACACTAACATCTACTTTCTCGCATGTGGAACTTCTTTTTCGCGATCAGATTGATTAAAAGAGTGGCGACAAGCTGTTGCTATCACGGTCTGCGCCGGTTCGAGCCGCAGTGATATTAAAAAACGGACGACGGCGAAGACATCGCCGGCCTAATCGCCTGGCCAAATAAAGTTGTTCTGTCTGTCGCGGCTGTCTGTGGTAGCAGCGACTCATCCGAGTCTGACGATTCAGACGACATGTCGACTGCGCTGGCGAGTGCGGACCATGTGCAATCGTAGCAGACGATGCGGCGAACGCATGGAGGAAAGAAAAACGTCCCTGACGTCACGGGTGAGACCGTGACGTAAGGCTGGCCCGCTTGCAGGCTGGCCTTCGAACGGCCATTTTCCCGCGCGGCGACCAAATTTGAAATTGGTTGCAATAAACGTGCTATAATTAATTCTGTGTTGGCAGCTGACGGCTTTCGGTTCGATTTTCGTAATTGCTGTGCCAATAGGTATTCTTTACAGCATAAAAACTGAAAGCGAGAAATTTCGTGTCAGTACTCCTTTAACGCATAGACTGAACAAGGACAGCAGCCTCACCGTCACGGTATCGCCTCTTGCCGCGGTGAACCGCATTCTTAAGATTTCTACTCTCGCTGGCATAGCTGTCGAAGCTCATGCACACAATTCTTACATGGCTACGTACGTGAAAATCCAAGGTGCTCCCCTCGAGTACACGGACGAGGACCTTGAAAACTACCTACGCGATCAAGGTGTGGTATCCCCTCGAAGGCAAGCTTCCTGCCTGCATAATTATGACAGCGTGATTACTGAATCTTGTGGAGGTTTTGTCATTTTAGAGCTTAAATCAGGTTAACGCCTGCCGTAACGTATGTTTCTCGGCCTCTGCAGCCTTTCGGTGATAGAATATATGGGGTCAGCAAGGCAATGTTTCAAATGCCAGCGACATGGTCATATCGTCAAAAACCAAAACTGCAGAGGACCAGCGCGTTGCCAAATATGCTCTGGTGCTCACTCGCCCAAGGACTGCACTTCCCGGCCCAACCTCAACGTGCGAATTGCGGAGGTCTACACCCAGCGTCGTGTAAAACTTGCCCCTTCCCCCCTACCCCCCCCCCCCCCGTAAAAAAAAAACCCGCCCGCATCTTCCCACGGGGGGAACTCGAGTAAATGCGTCGCAGAGTGGTGGGGGTATCGCGTGAATGTTGCGTAATTGGGTATGGTTTGGGAATGCTTAATTGTTATTTCGTCTTTATTATTCTTATTTATTGAATGAAGGAGAACCGAAGGCAAGGAGTGTAAAGTTAAAGTCTGTCTTTATTGCTTGGTGCCGTCAAGCAAAGCGTCAAGTCAAGCGAAAGCCAAGCAAAGACGCCCTTGACTGAATTCCGAACGCGTGCTCCGCCACTTATATACACACCGGCCGTGTTCGAGGGAGAGGAGTACGGGGGAGAGACGCGCATGCGCACACTTCCGTACCCAGGCGCGCGAACGTTCCACGCACCCACCACGCCGTTATCACGTGTACACGCCCTGCCCCCGTTACTGTTGAGCGCGACGCAGCGCACGGGTAGCTACGACGCATGCGCGCACAGATGCGCTCCCCCCGCACCGCCGCAGCTGTTGTTGAGAGCGACGGAGCGCATCCCCCGTACCCTCCTCGCTCTCAACAACAGGTGCGGCGGTGCGGGAGGAGCGCGTGTACCCCGTGCGCTCCGTCGCTCTCAACAACAGCTGCGGCGGTGAGAGACGCGCACCTGCGCCTCGACGCGACGCGCATGCGCAGTGAGCGTGTGGACGGCGCCGACAACATCGACGAGTGCCATCGCGAGCCTAAGAAATGCTCCGCATTTTAAAAAAAGTTGCTATTCTTGCTCGCAGTGTGCAGAAAATCCAGGACAAAACTACCAATCGATGTGAACATCCGCCGAACAGAGGTTGTTTTTCCAACGGTGACTTCCTCATCCAATGACGCACCGTTTGGAGGCGCACCACCGGCTCTCCGCTGGTTCGTCGGCGTCCCCCGAGAGATGGCACCACCGATCTGTGCGGGCATAGGCGCGCGGGCGCGGGCGGCGGGAACGTGTGCGCGCGGGAGTCGGGATAGTTTCGTCGGAGACCGGGTCGGAGACCAGGCGGGGAGAGAAGGGATCAATTATGTCGAAATTTACTGGCACCAAATATCGATGTTGGTGCTGCCCCGAAACCGATTGCAGGATATCTCTTACTTGGGAAGGTTAGCAGCTCCGGTATCAACACCCGATTCAGTTGGCGTCACGGAGCAAGAATATATAGGAGGCGAAACGGCCCGTTTCAACAAGCGCGGGTGAGCGACCAGATAATGTCACAATGAAAACCAAGGCGGACTGCAAATCTTCGTAGCTGCGACGGCGAAGGAGAGGGTAGCGGCACCTGATGGACGAAGTGATAGCGGCCGCACTTATTCCGCGGCTGAGCAGTGAAATGCCGATTGCGGTGGCCGCGCAGTTTCCTCACCCCCGGCAGATGCCGCTAGCTTAACGTATGACGAGCGCTTGTGACTTTATCTGGCCGCGCTAGGCAGCCTAGTTTCGCCTCCTATCTTATTCTTGCTCCGTGGTTGTCGTACATCGCTTATTCTGGTGCCGAACGGACGCCGCGTTGCGACATACGGCCGCAGGGTGACGTGGGTACAGCCGATTGGGAGTTGGGCCTCTCAGAGGCACTTGCAGGGGCTGCTCCGTAGACACACCCGCAACAGAAACACTACTCAGTCTCCGCTTATGTAGACGCCATGCCGACGCCACACGGCATCTCATGCTTTTTGCTCAATATTACACGTGATCCTTCGCCCTCACGCGGGCGGTCCCACGGTTACGGGAACCGCCGCGTATGCTAGGGAATCGCAGCTTGGCTCCAGCCGTATGCTTCCTCCTGCCGCCGCGAGTGCTGTGGAACCTGCTCGACAACTACCATCGCGGATGCAGCAAAACATCTACGACGCAACTACACCGTAATACAGTCCTTAAGTCGCCGCATAAGGAAGTGCTACTTATGTTTTAACACCCGCCGCGGTGGCTCAGTGGCTAAGGCGTTGCGCTGCTGAGCACGAGGTCGCGGGTTCGATTCCCGGCCGCGGCGGCCGCTTTTCTGATGGAGGCGAAAAGCAAAAACGCCCGTGTGTTCGAGATTTCGGCGCACGTTAAAGATCCCCAGGTGGTCAAAATTAATCCGGAGCCCTCCACTACGGCGCGCCTCATCGCCTGCGTTGCGTCGGCGCGTTAAACCCTACAATCAATCAATCAACTTATGTTTTAACGCTGCGTACTGTCTCCATTATTTTTAATCACGTTAGCTGCTATAGACAGGTGCGTACATTGCACTCAGCTGTTATTATATTGGGGGCATGAAAATAAAAGAAAATGAAGCTTGGTGCTTCCCATTTCTCTGACCTAGACATGAATGGTGAGTGAAGCAATAAGATGTTTTATTATGTGGTTGATTTGATGATACGAATTTCACTAAGAATTTATCTGTTCGCTTCAATGTATTTTGGGCTGCAGCATACACCAGGTTCTCCGACACACTGCTGCTTCCCTGCATTGCTTATACACCACAGCTTAAGGCGTCACTGCAGGTGAATGAGGCGAAGTAAGTATGGCATCACTTCCACCCCCTTCACCACAAACCACGTCACTGAATTACGACGTTCCCGTCGCCCGTTAAACATGCGCAGCAGACGCTCGAAGAGGGACATTAAGACAGAAACCATTCCATTGGTAAGTGGGCGGCTTTGCTTTAAAAATAGATTTCAGTATAAAGTTCTGTTTGCCACAGTGCGCGTTAAATGCTGGTGACGTCACTTGTGACGTTGAGGTCACTCTCCGTTATTCTGCCACGTCGGCCGCTGAATGTTGTCACGCATCCTGCCCATCATGGACGCTAATGAGTGCAGTGTGACCTTGCAGTGCCCTCGAAATGGCCTTCAGCTGGTATGTTTGTCTGCGCTACTCCAACGATCACGTACTGTACGCTACGTAAGAAGACCAGCCCTCAGCTTTTTTTCACTCATTTAAGCTCGCATGCTTCGCGACTTAAATCGTCTTTGTCAAAAATGCGATTCTTGTTTCTGCAACAGCATTGAATGTGAGGATTTTTCAAAATTTGCGAGCGTTACGACATCCGCGTGTCTCGCAAAAACGAAATATGAAACAATATTTTTTTATTGTCACCCCTTTTCGACTTATAAATGGCACAAATTATGATTCCTCTCGCTTATAAAAAAATTAAATTCCGGCGTATGCGGATCAGTAGCCGCTGCAAATTTCCGGCAAATACACAACAATGAATGCTATAAAAATTATCCGGCATGCTTTGAAGCCAAAGATGGTGTCCTCGCAAAGAAAAAAAAAACCACATGACCTTTGCATAAACAAAAGTTGCAAATATTTGACTTCATCTTTTCCGTCAAAGGGTTAAACTACGTCATAAATTTGCAGTTACTCACAGAGCGAGCACTGCTTCAGGTTTTGCGCATGTATTTTTTGGGCAAGAGCACATGAAAGTTACATCGCTCTTTTCGGTGCATGTAGGCCAGTTTGTAATCGCCGTGAAATTTTTAGTGAGAAGCCAAAAATCTAGTGTGCATTAGAAACGCTGCCGTTAATTTTTCTCTCTGCAAATATGTAACTGGACAGTTAGTTCATTCTGTCAGCCGGAAGCAGTTGACAAAATTATAGGACAATCAGAAAACGTATCTGGTGAAGACGGCAAATCCACAAAAATCTACCCTCCGCTCGCTCGCTCGCTCGCTCGCTCGCTCACTCACTCACTCACTCACTCACTCACTCACTCACTCACTCACTCACTCACTCACTCACTCACTCACTCACTCACTCACTCACTCACTCACTCACTCACTCACTCACTCACTCACTCACTCACTCACTCACTCACTCACTCACTCACTCACTCACTCACTCACTCACTCACTCACTCACTCACTCACTCACTCACTCACTCACTCACTCACTCACTCACTCACTCACTCACTCACTCACTCACTCACTCACTCACTCACTCACTCACTCACTCACTCACTCACTCACTCACTCACTCACTCACTCACTCACTCACTCACTCACTCACTCACTCACTCACTCACTCACTCACTCACTCACTCACTCACTCACTCACTCACTCACTCACTCACTCACTCACTCACTCACTCACTCACTCACTCACTCACTCACTCACTCACTCACTCACTCACTCACTCACTCACTCACTCACTCACTCACTCACTCACTCACTCACTCACTCACTCACTCACTCACTCACTCACTCACTCACTCACTCACTCACTCACTCACTCACTCACTCACTCACTCACTCACTCACTCACTCACTCACTCACTCACTCACTCACTCACTCACTCACTCACTCACTCACTCAC
The DNA here is from genome assembly GCF_048455015.1 of Haemaphysalis longicornis. Lineage (NCBI taxonomy): Eukaryota > Metazoa > Arthropoda > Arachnida > Ixodida > Ixodidae > Haemaphysalis > Haemaphysalis longicornis. The sequence goes on from NW_027526203.1 coordinate 466,894,084, forward strand.
TCACTCACTCACTCACTCACTCACTCACTCACTCACTGCAGGTGCTTCGTATGTATACTCTCGGCTGTGCTGCTGCCGGCGCTAATGCTAAAACCTGACCTACCTTTTTCATGGCTTGAAACGTTCCAACCATGATCCAGTGGCAGTGGCAAATAAGCGATTGCATGAGCGTCACCACTCCACGCCGATGCGTTTGTGCTGTAGCCTCAATTAATATCTCTGCATAGGCGTCGGGAGTAAGTATGTGGGAGGCAGTGAAAATAAATGAGGGCAGTAACAGTGAAGAAATGCGAGACGAAATTAGTCAAACAAACGATCATCTGCCTCCCTGCTCTTCCTTGTTCAGATGTCGCTGCATAGGCGGAGAGCGTGTAGAAAAGCTTACGAGCGTGCGAATCAATCGCACACGCACACGCACACACGCGCAATCGCGCACGTACAAACGCTCAAACAACAAATTCGTTATTATCAAGCAAAAGCTCTGGGTTTTTAAGGTGATGCGAACTACAAACAGGTGTGAATCGATATTCCGCCTCCACGACATTTAAGCAGTTAACGACCTTTAACTGCGCATAAAGCTCTGCAGTTGTACCACGAACCCTGCTTCGAAAACAGCTAAGGCTTCGCTGGATTCGCAGCACAGTTGATAGATATATTTTTGAAAAATCTCCACCGAAAATGTGGACAGGTTTAGTTCTGCGGAAGGCATTTCATGCGTGGAAAGAGCGTGTTCCAGCCTGACGGGACGTTTTAACGTGACCGTAACAGGACTGCCATTAGTGTGCGTGCTCAGTACGAATCTGAAAGCGGGCGCTCGCATCGGCTACGCTCACGGCTGCGGAACATGGTTTGGAGCAATTTTAAACACACCGGAAAATGACCTTGGTGCTTCATTTTGCGCGCACGTGGTGTGTTTTGGAAGCCGACAACTAGCACATAGATGACGCTTGCGCGTGACCTTTAGGATATGGGGCTCGAAAATATCCGTAATAATTTATCCACCTACAACCCTCCCTCCCCCTCCCTACATTAGGCCCGTAGAGAAAATGCTCATTCTCGATTAGGATGATGGCGCAAATGTAGGATGAGGGCGCAACTGATGGCGCAACCTAGAAATAGATGACGGTGCTTGAAATCCCCGTAATATTTTAGATTGAAACAATGATCAACAGACGACCGACGCTCACGCGGTAAAAGCACGGTGGTTTATTCTTTTATAAAATAGAGAGAGCGGAACGATAATGAGAAGGCCTTCGTTAAAGTTGCAGTTTTTGGTAACTTTGAAAGGCTTTGTTGTGTAACATTGTTACATTGTTGTGTAACTTTGTTGTCTGACTTTGCTGTCCACTGTGTTTTATGTTTGTAGAACGCAGTAGCACGTTGTGAGCCGGGCTGTACTTGGCGACAGGTATATATATATATATATATATATATGTATATATATATATATATATATATATATATATATATATATATATATATATATATATATATATATATATATATATATATATATATATATATATATATATATATATATATATATATAGCGAATCAGAATAGGAAATGAGGGGCTCGTTGAAAATAACACAGAAATAAGAGTTGGCAGTCAAGAAAACCTCGGAAAGCAAAGGGGAGGATGTGGTAGGTCATTGAAGCAGATAAATAATTTGGACAGGACAGAAAGAAAGTGGAGAAAAAATGCCCGCCGGCTGGGATCCAAACCCATGACCTCCAGAATATCGGTCTGATGCGATGACCACCACGGATTTTCGCTTTTGTTGGCGCGGCTGTTATCGCAACTCGTTAGACTGTCCTAGGGTGTCCTAGTGGTTAAAGTTAGAGTAGTTAGAGAATGACAACAGTTGGACTTTAAGAAAATTGTTTGAGAGCAGTAACCCGCGTGGCTTGTTGCTGAATTCCTAAAGGTTTCAGAAAATGATTGCCGTCGTTTTGAATTCACTGACGCTTGAACGCATGCATCACTTAGCGTGCTTACATTCTGAAGCGCTGATTAGTATGAGACGCTAATTGCTTAAATAATTGTGCTTTTATTGCTCAGATTATATACGATGAAGAATAAAAATACGCAAAATGAAGCACAATAGACATAAAGGACACCGAAACGGTTCCTGTGTCATGGACAGCCTTTGCAACGCACCTAAAAAACAGTTCTTACGGTTACTCAGAACGCTGTAGTGTTGCGCATCTCGATGAACGCTGTAAGGGGCCCCGTTGTTCAGCTGTAGGGAAATATCTTGTAGCACTTGAAAACAAGTTCTCACTTTAAATAATAACTAAACTGCGGGAAATTTTGGCTCAAATTTGACATCGCAACTATTCACATATAATCTTAACCCTATCGACAGTGGTTAAGCGAGTAGAGACGAGCATTCGAGAACTCTGGTGTGTTCCACTTAGCTAAAGTGACCTTGCAGGCAATGGACCGCAGTGACCTTGCTGCCTATGTACAAGATAGAAGGATGCAGGCCAATCTGGCACTTTTTGGCTCAGTGGCTAAGGCCTTGTGCTGCTGAGCACGAAGTCGCGGGTTCGATTCCCAGGCGCGGCGGCCGCTTTTCTGATGGAGGCGAAAAGCAAAAAATTACGCCCACCTACCCTCGCGCGAACCCTGGTGTGATGCGACGCTGGGGGGGGGGGGGGTTCAAGCGCACGCGGAGAGCAACCGTCGACCAAAAGGCCGCCGGAGAGCGGCACACCGGTTATATGCGCAGCGCGCCCGAAGGAGAGGAGACCGCGGAGAGAGAGAGTACTGCACATGCGCAGCACCGCGCGCAGCACCGCCCACCGGCGGAGTGAGAGCGCGCTGGGTCGCACACGCTCTCACCTGGGCACGCGCCCGCGCCAGTGCGTCTGCCGCGGCTATGACGCAACACAATCCAACACAATCCACTTTAATCCAATCCAATCCAATCCAAGTCAAGCCAAGCCAAGCCAATCCAATGCCTCTCGCGAGAGAGTGTTCGCTATCAGAGAGGAGAGCGGGAGAGTGGCTGCGGACAACAACGGACGCACGCGGACAACAACGGACGCACGCAGGAAGGACAGGGCCGCCGACAAGAGATGCTCTGAGCGTCGCATCTAAAACGCCCGTGTGTACGAGATTTCGGCGCACGTTAAAGGTCCCCAGGTGGTGAAAATTAATCCTCCTCCACTCCAATCCTCCTCCAATCCTCCTCCTCCTCCTCCAAATTAATCCTCCTCCTCCACTACAGCGCGCCTCATCGCATGCGTTGCGTCGGCGCGTTAAACAATACAATCAATCAAATCAATCTGGCACTTTTATGGGCGTCATGAGCCGCTTTATCCGCATTTTCGTTTTCAGTAATGCTGCAGTGTATTGGAAGCCACTGGAAAATATTATCACGTTTATACCTGGTTGCAACGTCAGTTATGCACCGGGTTTCAGCCACAAGTTGTTCGTGTCGTATTCGAAGGGCAGACTGGATGCACGGAAGAGCAGGCCTCGAGTCGCAGAGCACAGCCCACCTTTCTGGTGACTCCTCGGATATTAATAGAAGAGCCTTCAGGGTAGCTGTCAATTCACAAGCGGTTGGCGTCGTCAAGTTTGGAAATTTAAAAGGAATGTCGATAGACTTTCATTGCTTACTATTTCACTATTGGCATGGCGAACAACCCTCTTGTGATGTGTGCGCCACCGAAGAGACCATTGAACACCTGTTGTGCCATTGTGACCGATTCACAATGCTGAGGCAGCAGCTCTCCATCACACTCCGCCAGCTGGACGACCGTCCCTTTACAGCACAGGCCATTTTAGGTCATAGGCGTTCCCCGTCACAGTCCCAACAGGCTACAAAAGCCTTACTTCGCTTTTTGAAGGACACGGCCTGTCTGAACGATTGTAGGGACATTACCTCAGTGCAGCGTTCTTCGGTCGCCAGGTTTGACAGTTTGCCGCTTTAGTTTTATGCATTTCTTTTGTGCGTGATTTGTACTGTCTTTGTACTTACCATGGTCACGTCTTGCGTTTTTGTACCTTTCTTCCTCTTTTTCTCTTTTGAAATATGAACTGCTGTCATTTATTTCCTTTTATATTCCCGTGTCCCCATCCCGTGTGTAGAGTTGCGATCCGGACAGTTCTCTGGTTAAACTCCCCGCTTTTCGTGTAGTGTTCCATCCTTCTTTCGACAGTGGTTAAAATAGTGGTCACCGACACACGTCGCGAGGACGACTTTTCTAGCCGGCTCCTCCTCGACGCCCGCTCATCAGCCGTCAGCGCCACCTCCGCCCTTGTTGCAAAAACTTTTGTTCAAATTTTCGGTGTCTGACGCGCCGAAGCTACACCTGGGCTACGAGGCGCGGCGTAGTGGAGGGATGATGGATGGATGATGGATTGATGGGTTGTAGGGTTTAACGCTCCGACGAAACGCCCGCGATGAGGCGCGCCGTAGTGGAAGACTCCGGATTGATTTTGACCCCCTGGGGATCTTTAACGTGCGCCGTCTCGAACACACGGGCGTTGTTGCTTTTCGTCTCCCTCAGAAAAGCGGCCGCCGCGGCCGGGAATCGAACCCGCGTCCTCCTGCTCAGCAGCACAACGCCTTAGGGGCCGTAGTGGAAGGCGTTATCATCGACACGTGTTTATACGGCAGGTGTCCACATAACTGCTGGTCATTAACCAGTGCTCCAGGCGTAGAAAACAAACGTGCTGGTTTCGGTCACACGACGCCAGAACGTAGGCATCGTGGAACTCTGCTCTTTACGTTACAGCTGTACCAGGCAGCGGACCATAGTAGTCATCGTGGTCTCTGTCCACACACTTTTGAAATCGGGGCAGCGTAGTCACACCTCACCTTGTACCGTACTTCACAGCAAACCCGTGACACCCTAAGAATGACGGCTTGGGTTTTCACCTCTCCCCTGCCTAAGACAAGGAAAAAATTCTCTTATAGCTCTACCGTGCATTCGACCGGCGCATTTTATGGAACTTGATTACTGAGCACTCAAGACAGACTTGTACACAGCTTCTCTCACACTGTTTTAACTTATCTTGTGCGTTGTTCATTTCCTGCCATTTCCTTTCGTGCATACCTACTTCTGCTTCTCGCTTTTCCTATTGTATTACCATGACACACAGTCCTAATATCGTGCACCGTGTTAGCGGGGGAGCTGTGTAGCGTCAGCATCGTCATCGCGGATATAGCATCCCTCATCGAATCATTGACTGTCGTCATCGTTCACCGAGTCACGTGACGTTACTGGGCCAGCCGAGCCACGCCCGATGACCTATTAACCTCACTCTCAACCATAGTACAGCAGCACTACAGCAACAATGTCGCTGAAACACGCGTGGCTTATCTTGCAGATGATGCCGCTCGTGCTCAGTGCTCCAACATCGACCGACCAAGTCCCGGCCTTGCCTAGCTCATCACCGACATCATCCCGTGACGTCATCGAAGCCAACCTATGGAACTGGAGAACTTCAGGGACGTCACCCCGAAAATAAGACATAAATCCCCGTTCGCTTCAGCAGCACTTCAGTGGGAGCGGCGGCACTACAGCAACAATGCCGCTGAAACATGCGTGGCTTATCTTGCAGGTTGGTTATTATGCTCTTCTATCTTATTATCGTTCTGGCAATCCTTTTTTGATAGTGCTGCCGCTCCCAGAGAATTGTTTTGACATTCCGTTCAAGTTGTGGTCAGAATTGGTGCTAATGCTTTCCGGGGACGTTAAACTCAATCCGGACCAACTGTACAGGAAGTTCTTGAGGCAATTTTAAAGACACAAACTGAAATAGAAGCTAGGTTAACTCAGATGGAAGAAAAATTGCAACCCTTGTTTGAATATGCTGCTAAGATAAAGAACATTGACATTGATTGCTGTTGAAAGCCTCCAGCGCACGATTGAACAGCAGCAAGAAAGGTTAAATGCATTGGAAGACAGTGCTCGAAAAAATAATTTTATTGTCTTTGGTGTCACTGAAACTGATAAGGAAGCACCACAGGACATTGAAGAGGAAGTGTTAAAAAACATTCTCAACGCGCCTTGGTGTTACAGTGTCCTCAGTAGAAGGAATTCACCGCATTGGCCAGAAGGAGAGCAAACAGGACAGACCATGCAGTAATTGTAAGATTCTACGACTACAATGACAAGATGGCCATATTTCATAGCTGCAAAAAATTGAAAGGTACGAATATCAGTGTCTCCGACGACTACTCAAAAGTTAGAAAAAAGAAAATCCCTCTGGTGCTCTGCTCATGACGATAAGCGTAATGGTACGAAGGTGAAGCTTGTTCGTGTAAGCTTTACATCGACGACGTTGCTTACACGCGGGATTCCCGTTCCAATACACGCGTGAAAGTTAAGAACCCTCAAAGCGAAGCACGCCGCCCGGACTGACAAAAGAAGCAGTACGACATAAGGCTGATAAACGTGAATGCACGAAGCGTTTTGAACAAAACATAACTAAAATCGCTGACACTAATTCATGACCCTGACTTCGGGGCTGTAACAGAAACTTGGCTGACAGAAGATATTGCAGATACGGAGTTTTCCCATTTCATTTCATGTACTGCGTAATGACAGACTAACCCAAGGCGGGGGCGTTGCTTTACTGATTAATAAAACGCTTCGGTATGAATTATTGTCGCCCATTAAAGACTGTGAGGACGTGTGATGCAAATTATTTAAGGGAAATACCACGTTACTTATAAGCGTTCTCTATAGGCCCCCAGGAACTTCAGTTGATTTTTTTGAGAAATTGGATGACTACTTGCTAACAATGACAAACAGAAGAAGCAGAGTAATAATCACAGGAGATTTTAATTTACAAGGTGTTGAGTGGAATGCACGAGTTACGGGGCCGCTGAACAGGCCCCTTGCAGAAAATATGCTTGACATAATGATCAAGCACGATCTGGTTTCAGGTAGTTGACAAGCCCACTCGAGTTCAAGGACAAAGCGAGGCATTGTTGGACTTATTATTTTTATCACAGGAAGTGTTTGATTATGAAATAAGTATCGAGGAAGGAATCTCGGATCACAAGGTGGTTGCACCAACTCTTAAACCAAATAATAAATTAGAAAAAATAACCAAAGTAAATGTGTACAATTTTCAGGCAGCAGATGATACCTCAATTCTTGACTACTTAGAAATGGCTTTTGACGCTATCCCGCCTACAGATGATGTAAATGACCTCTGGGAATACTTTAAGAGGATAGTAAATGATTGTCTGTCGCGTTTTATTCCCCAAAGAGAAAAGCGAACGGCTAAAGCCAACCCCTGGATTATCCGAAGTATCGTTCACCTAAAACGACGGCTACGTCGCGCCCGTCAGAAAATATCAAGAAATCCGTCTGTTATTTCTCATATTAGTGCTCAGGTACGAAGGGAAGTAAAGCAAGCTGAAAGTAATTTTCAACTAATATATTGTCGGAATGCATAACCATCTCTCCCCAGAAATTTTGGCGGTGCCTGTCTAGCTCTGAGTCTGAAATAACAGGGCTTTCTATAAACGGGATCTTCTATAGTGAACCGATTCAGATTGCTGAAGCACTCAATCATTACTTTAGTACTGTTTTTTCTCCAAGTATGGATGATTAAAAAAAAAGGCCGCGCGTTCGATGATACTAGTGCCAATCTTCTTACCGTATCTAAAGTTAAAATGGCATTAAAATCTAAAGTTAAAATGGCGTTACTACTTGAATTGGATCACAAAAAATCACCTGGTCCGGATATGATTCCCAAAGATTTTTTAAGGCGCTAGTCTGATTGGGTTTCTAGTTTTTTAGTTAAAATTTTTAATTTATCTTTGTGTATTGCCGCTGTCTCGAATGATTGCTTATTGGGAAGAGTTGCGCCTATTTTCAAAGCTGGTGACCACCCTAATGTTTGTAATTACGGCCCGATTTCTATCACATGCACGGCTTGCAAAGTCATAGAACGTATAATTTCAAAATAGTTATTTCAATATATAGAAAACAATAATATGTTTTATAATAAGCAACATGGTTTTAGAAAAGGCCTTTTAATCGTAACTCAGCTCTTTGAAACCGTGCATGCTTTCTCTACTGCGATAAACTCAAAAGAACAAGTCGATATGGTAGCAACTGATTTCTCAAAGGCCTTTGATAGAGTATGTTACCAGAAACTTATTCAAAAAATGTTGAAACTTGGTATTGATTACGATATTGTAATATGGTTTGAAGCCTTCTTGGGCTTGCGATGGTTGCAGTTTGTTGAAATAACCGGCGCACGTTCATCTCTTTTAAGTGTATCCTCAGGTGTGCCACAAGGCTCTGTATTAGGACCTTTACTCTTTTTAATTTATGTGAATGATATTGCAATGGTTGTTCCTCCTTTTATTGATGTAAGACTAAACAGATGATTGACTCTTGTTTTGTCATGTAAAAAGTGTTTCGGATCAAATGCTCGTCAATGATGCTCTCCGATGTATTGATAACTGCTGTGAAAAATGGGCCAGGAAAATTAATCTCGATAAAACTGTTTGCATGACAATTTCAAATAAAAAATCCCCCCTAAACTATAAATACACGATAAGCAATAGAGAATTAAGAGTTCCACTGAGTTTAAATACTTAGGTGTTACTCTATCCAACAATTTAAAGTGGGACAAGCATATTGACAATATTACGGGAATGGCGAAGCGAAAGCTGGGTTTTCTGAGAAGGAAACTAAGAAATGCAACACCCTCTGTTAAATTATTGGCCTATAAGACGATTGTTAGACCAACGCTGGAGTACGCAGCTATCATCTGGGATCCGCATACTAAAACTGAAAGTCCAAAGATTGGTAGCGAGGTTTATTTATCCAAATTACAGGAGAACACAGTCTGTATCACTTTTGCTTGCTGGGAATGACCTTCAACCATTATCTACACGTAGAAAAATAACTAATCTAAAATTTCTTTATGACCTGTATCATAAAAACTACAAACTGGATCCCGGAATATACCTGCGCCCCCCAGGACGTGTGTCGGTTCGTACAAATAACTCACTTGCTGTTCAGGCATATGTACCGGGGGTGGATGTATTTAAGTTTTCGTGTCTGGTGCGATCTATCGTTGATTGGAATGCGCTTCCTCCCGAGGTGTTTACGGGATGCAGATCCTCACAGGACTTTCAACAACGGCTGGACTTGTTTTTTGCTTAACGTTGTGTATTGTTCACCTGTTCACCTCCCACCCCTGTTACAGCCCGCAAGGGCTAGCAGTATTGCAAATAAATAAATATATGCAAAGGCAAGTCTCTTTGCTGAAACGTTGGCAACACTCGGGGTCGCTACCTTATTCGAAGTTTTTTCCGCGCTCATATATATATATATATATATATATATATATATATATATATATATATATATATATATAATCTACAGTTGAACACGGATATATCGAAATATTGTCTATATCGAACCGTGCAAACATCCCCTTGAAAATCCCAAGCAAAAGTATAGGGCTGTTGTGCGCGTGTATAGAACTCCTGATCACGGGCAAATTCGATATATCGAATTCCGCCCCGAAGGTGTCCCTGAAAGTTTGCTTCCTCCGATGGGGTGGAGTTGATGATAATGTTGACTCATCGCAGGAGCTGCCTGGCTTGAGGAGACAGAGGCGGCGTCGGTGGCATTATGTCGCTTCGATGGCCTTCAACAGCTGTTTTCACGCTAGCACGACGGGCAGCTCCATGATAGCTAGAACGCGGATAGTGGTTGGGGTGAAAGGACATAAAAGGAGCAAAAGAAATTGACCGGAGGCACTATTTTTCTGTGATTTAGCTGTTTGGTGGCTCGTGCAGGGAGACCGATGTTTGTATGTATGTTGTATCGTTGTATGTTTGTTTTGTCCAAGGCATTAATTTCGGAGCAACTAAGGCGAGAATTTGTCGGGTGCAGGCTGCTGAAAAGATGTTAGCATAAAAGGCGTTCGGAATTCCTTGCAGTAGTTTTGAGGGCGATGCACGCATCAACGTTGAGGTAAAGGCGAATGCAGCACAACCCGCCCCGGCTTTTCCGGAGCGTGTCGGGCGCCAAGCGGCTTCGTTGCACGCCTCCAGATGGGGGAGGTGTTCGGTTCGGATACTGTAGTTAACGGCCCTCAGTGCCTGACAACGTTCCCAACCACCTACTGCAGCCGAGGTTACGTCAACGTTAATCGCGTCTGTTGTGGCACAGTGTACAGCGTTGATTTTCTCATTTGGGCGTGTTTGTAATCTTGAAGACAATTTGGCGAACTTTACGACGCAGGAGAAAAAAACAAGCGAAGCTCAACGACATTTCAATGATAAATAAAGTGCGGTGGTCATCATGCTGCGGTTCGGATTTCCCGTGCTTTGAGGGTCAAAACGGTAAGCTACCGTTTTCCACGACTTCAGAAAACTCTCAGTGATGTGCGGAGTTGTCAGATATTCTCCGGATAGGCGTATTTTATATATCGAATTAGCGATATATCGAATTCTTTCGCGATCCCCTTGGAGTTCGATATATCCGTGTTCGACTGTATATATATATATATATATATATACATATATATAACACAGAAATAAGGGTTGGCAGTCGAGAAAACCTCGGAAACCTCGACTGCCAACCCTTATTTCTGTGTTATTTTCAACGAGCCCCTCATTTCCTATTCTGATTCGCTACATATATATATATATATATATATATAATGGTTGCTCCTTCGGCGCTAGCTCGTGGAGCGAATGTTTCTTCCCGAAGTATTCGCAAGAACTGTTAGCCGAGAACAGTGAAAACACACGAGAGACGGACGGGAGTGGCGCTTCTCCTGTGCTTGTGTCTTTACATCTGGGCTGACATTATTTGCGAGTACTATGAACGAACCAGACCACTCGCAAATTCTATTAACGCTTTCGCCTTAATAGAACTTGCGTCCATCAACTCAAATGGTACCAAAATCGCCACCGCTGTTAAGAGAACATAAATGAGTAAAGGGACATTTGGGCTCGTGTGGGATTTGAACTGGATCACCGGAGCAGGAGTCAAATGCGTTTCCACTGCGCAGTCTGGGCTTTTCTTCATTGCCTGCTTGCTCTTGTGCGCTAACTCGGCTCCCTGTCAGAAGGGAGCAAGAATTAGCCCGATGAGTGTCCCCGGACATGTGAGAGAGAGAGAGAGTAGACTTTATTGAGTTCCAGCATGCGGGATTCCCTCCGGCCGCGCAGGGCGCGGGGTTCACCCTATCTCACGTTACACTAGGCAGGCGGCTGCTGGAACGAGTGGGCCTGTCCCCCGGATATGTGAGCTTGGCGGCCCGCGAGCAGCAAAGCCTCTCGTGGAGGATAGCTCTGACTGTGGCGAGGATGCCACATGAATTGCGGCGAAGGAACAATGGCGGAGAGGCACAAACACGATGTAACAGTAACGAAGTCTTCGATAACAGCTAGGCTTCTGCCTTCAAAGCGCGCAAGCAGACCTAAGTTCCCGAAGAATTTTTTTTTTCCAAAAACTTCCGGTGCCCAGAATTCGTGCTGGAGCGTTCGTGCATAGTCGAGAAAAACACGAAGATGTACTTGGCTCCTAGAAGCCCTGATATAGCCTCGCCATGCAAATTCTATGGCTAGTTTTCTTATTCTCGTGCTGCCATGGCGAGCACGTAGGTACGGTCACACGAGCCTGCAGTCATCAAAATGCATTTCGCATTCGAAAGACGTCGCAAAAACTGCCTTCACTCTTTCCCTGTGTAAGGTGCCTGCAGACCTAAAGCGGCGTGATCGCGATCTCCAAATGGAAATGACCATGCGCAAGTGACATGCGAGACTTGCGTGCTTTGAAGCTACGACTGTTCCTACAGGACGTCTGCGCACGCTGCGAAAACTGGGCCAGCGCGTGTCGCGTTTCCTTTGCCGCCCACGTTCGAGCGCGCATGCGAGAGCTCCCGGAGCGTCTGACGTTCCGTCATGCTGCTATCACCGCCTTGTCGCTATGGTAGCAGCTCTGCTAACACGCACCGAGCGGCGGACCCTGGGGTGTGGGCGCGGAGAGTTGGCGCTTTTAAGCGCGTCAGCGGCGGATCCGTGGCGAGCGAGGGAACCCTTTGCGAGGAGCGCGTGCAGGGAGGGCGGCGCCTGCACGCTACATTGCCGGCGCTTTCTGTCTTCTCCTTGGGCCGGTGGCGCGGAAAATGACGTTTTGAAGCGGCGGTAAGCACGGCGTCGGCTGTGTCGCCGCGCGTGCTCCCACCGCGCCGGCAGCGCCGTGCGCGCTACCCTCCCAGCGGCGTTCGCCGAGCTCTCGTCGTCCCTGCTTGCCTGCCACGGTCGGCTGCTCTTGTCACGTCTTCCGTGTCGCACGGGCTGTCGCGGCGTTCTGCTCGAGAGGCCGTGAGCCATGAAAAATGACGCCGAGCCGCTTTTCCTCGCCGCCACCCACTTCCTCACCCCATTCTTCGGGCCTTCTTTTTTTTCCCCTCGCTGCCTAAACACTTCACCGAGTCGTCGTCGTGCTCGCTGTCTTCTTCACCTCTGTCGTGAATGAAAGAGAGTGAAAGGGAAAAGACAGAAGGCGAAGTGAAAATCTCGGACGAACCTTGGTCGTCTTTTGAAGAGGCGGTATTGAAAGACGAGTGCGGCTGGCTCCCGCGCCCGTGGCTTCGGGACGAAAAATGCCAGCCAAAAGATTGTTTTCCGCTGCTCGCCTTGTGTACGGTCTCTGGCAGGCGGCCTCTTCTCCGGCACCGCGCACACACGAGCGCTGTGTGTCCCGCGCGCACCAATGGACGGAGCCCAGCGCTTCGGTCCGCTTCAGCGTCCCCCTTCCCGTTTTTCCTGCCCTGCAGGGGGAGACTCGTTTCTTCTTTCAACAGCCGGAGAAGAAAAAAATTCATCGTTGAAGAGGAGAAAAATGGCAAGCGGGGCTGGTTTTTGGCGACGATTGAACGGGATCCACCAAAACGCTGTCTCCCTGTCCCTTTTCTTCGATGGCGCGAAGGAGTTAGAAAACGGTCTCGCCCCGAGAGGAGCGTAAACCGAGGGTAACGGAACGCATGACTTTCAACGATCTCCTCTTTTATGCTTTTCAGGTATATGATCGCAAGTAAAAAGAACGGCCCAACGTTCTAAAGGGTCCTGGCACGGTTGGCATGGAACGAGCCAAAGAATGTTTGGTTGCGAGAAACGCACCGTAGCATTTCACAAAGGAGCTGTGCGGTGCCTGGTCACACGCACGCACACATGCAAACAAACACAAAAAAGACACCAAAAATTCTCGAGTGCAAAGTGTTTTTTCTGCTTTCGTTTATCGGCGTACTGGCGTGATAAGAAGGAATGAAATACCCGTGCCTTTATTTCGCAATTTCGTGCGAATGTGTTTTAATCGCGTGGCCAGACTAGCACGGTTACAACGAAATTTCGGACTCTGGCTCTGTAGAAGGCAAACGCAGCACTAAAAAAGAACCACAAATACAGTTTGCTAATTCTAGTAGGGAATATATTACCGACACTCTTAAAAATGTCCGCATGTCTGCTTTGAAGCTTGTATTGCGCAGACCTCCGCAGGTCTTCTTTGCCACAGTGCACCTGAATGACCAATCGCTTTGATCAGAGGCAAAGTAGGCCAATGACAAGATCCCAGCACGCGAATTCAGTCGAAAATGTGAACTGCATGCTCTGACATTACGCAGTGCAAACATGAGGGCTTGCGCGGTAATGCAACATAGGCTGGATGACTAGGGCTGATCTGGTTAGCTGCAGCTCCACCCACGGCTGGGGGTAGTGGTAGCTGCACTTACGTCGTCATTTTTCGTGCATGTCAAAGAAACAGCGAGCACACGCGACCCGCCGCCGTGGCTCAGTGGCTAAGGCGTTGTGCTGCTGAGCACGAGGACGCGGGCTCGATTCCCGGCCGCGGCAGCCGCTTTTCTGATGGAGGCGAAAAGCAAAAATTCCGGTGTGTACGAGATTTCGGCGCACGTTAAAGACCCCCAGGTGGTCAAAATTAATCCAAAGCCCTGCACTACGGCGTGCCTCATCGCGTGCATTGCGTCGGCACGTAAACCCCTACAATCGAGCGAGCACACGCGCTGCCTGGGAAGCAGGCTTTTCTGTGAGGAAGGCGTGTGTGATGAAGTAGCCACCGACATGCCAAATTAAGGAGACGTGGGACATAGGCGAATTGTGCGAATTACTTCCCACTTCAAAAAACAACAGCAACAAATGATTTCGCCCAGTGTTCGCACTTTTCCACAATGGACAAAGACACACCCATTAAGGGTCCATGCACACAACTACGCGTAAACATTCCATCATTGCACTGAAGTGTTGCGGGGCAGCGCTCGAGTGAAAAGACTCAAAAGTTGTCAGCGGACGCATTTCTTGCGCCTCGGGTGAACCGTTTGCCGATGCTGGCTGTATGGCTAAACAATTAATTGGCCTTTATTATTGTTTCTTGGGAAGTGGTGAAGATCGGGCCGGCCCCAGACCATGGCTTAACTGGGTTGCACAACGAAGCAGTCTAAGACCGGAGAAGAAAAGAGTGGCTGCTTGCTTCTGTACAGACACTAGCCGCTATCAAAACGAGGAATCAACATCATGTAGGAACTGTCGTGGCCTCTGTCAGCTTTATAGCGTTCTACGTATCGCTGCACCAGCTGGATACACGATCCCTGTAACACAACGTTTACGATAATCAACACACCGCAGTATGTACATGTTAGAAAGGAGCTATTTGGTTTTGAAAATTATAAATTTTACGCAGCCCAGATTAGGTATTATTATTATGCGAGGGCTTATTGAAATTATTTATACGATTATTTAAGGTTTTGACACCAGCCGTGTTTAGAAGGAAGCGCTTCCTGTATCTGCGTCTACTCGGTGATCCCTCCAAAATAATTCCATTCCACAGAAATACAACGCTCCCAGCGCTCCGGCCACTCCTAGAACGTGTCTGTAAAGTTTTCATTTCAAAAACCGTCAAGCAACTTCTTTGGTACGCGGTGGATCTCCGTAGTGGTGTGCAAACGACGACCTGGGCTTTGAGCTGAATCGTCATATCTCGGAAGAGGGCAAAGCACGTAGGAGCTAAAAATTACGAGAACACCTAAGCACTGCTTACGGTGTAGTGAATGTGGAATCACTAACGTCCAAGTGCCGAACGTCTCCTCTCATTATCATCACCATCACGCTTTTCCCTTTGCCTTTCTCTTCTTCGTTCCGCTATTACGACTCGGAAAATACCCGCGACCGTATCGCCAATCAAATAGGACATTTAGCGGGAATGTAGTTTGCTACCCCCCTAATTGCTACTTCTGCAATTAGCGGGCTCAAATTACTCATGCAGATCTCAGTAGTACATGTCCCTAACACAATTTTCTAATGAAGTCACGCATTCACTAGGCATACCTTTAGTCAGCTAGTCCGAGCTGCGGTGATGTTGGGGGCCCCTAGTCTGAAACCCACCCCGGCCAAAATTTAGCTATTTTTTTTTCTTAACTCAGTTACTTTAATTTGTTACAGGAGCTTCGCTGAAAAAAAAAAAATGAGAAACTTGCGCTAAGTCGCCCAATGCTCGAACCAAAGCGAATCTGGAGGATTTCTTTCTATGTAAGCACTGAAGGACACACCACCACGAAATGCATTTAAATTGTTTATTTACACGTTTCGTCGTCGCTTTTCACTGTGGCAGTAGGGGTTATCGTCATATCCATCTGTATTGTCGTCTTTCTCACGCATGACTCGCGGGTCCGGATAGTTTTGCCCGCAGGCTTTCCCATTTCTCCCAAAGCAGAACGCGTGAGCGCGCGCTAGAACCGGTGGCAACCGGCTTCGGGAACATTCCTGCGCCTGAAAATTCTGGGCTTTTCTTACGGGACCCGGATTAGCTCACATCTCCATGAGAGCACCCATGCCTGTTGGGAAATAAACCATTGAAAGTCAGGCATGTCTGATGACCGGCCTATAACGTGAACGAGAATTAACGTCTGTAGCGCGAGCGATCTTGTGCTCCCTACTTGAGGCGCAGACACACGTGAACTGTTTCTTTTTGTATTTTTTGGCGAGTGCCCCACGCAAGTCTGGACGACGCCGGGCGCTTCTCGTAAAACGCGTGCTCACGTGAGCGGTAAACGGCAGGAGTAACTGGGACCCAGATTTTTTATGACGCCGCACACCGCACACATTACGGCCAGAAACAACTTCGCTGTTAAAATTTGGCTTCAAGGCGAGAAACATTTCCCGTGTTCTTTTTATTCTTTGAGCATCTGGCGTTGGCCGTTCTGCGTTTTGTAGCTTATTTTAGGCTGTGTAGAGACTAAGCGCCTGCCAATGTTCAACATTTCTGCGCCTGAAAATTCTGGGCCTTACTTACGGGACCGTGATTAACTCACATCTCCATAAGAGCGCCCATGCTTGCTGGGAAATAAACCATTGAAAGTCAGGCATGTTTGATGACTGGCCTATAACGTGAACGAGAATTAACGCCTGTGAGAAAAAGAAGAGAGATGGCGCTGCGTAGGTATCGCTTTAAGTAATAAAGAGAAAGAAAGATATAGAAAGAACAAAAAGTAAGAAATACAGTGCGAGCACGAGGTCACCTAAGGACTCCTTGCGATGTAGTGAGTGTGAAAGCATTAGTGTCGAGTTGTCTAACGCATTCACATCATCATCATCATCATCATCATCATCATCATCATCATCATCGCCCTTTTCCAAAGTTGAACCTTTTTCTTCCTGAAAACGTAGAAACCCGCTTTTCTCACTGTCCCTTTTTTCCACTTTGGCCTGCACCATTTTTTAAAATAGAGTTATGTTCAATGCAACTGAATTTTTCAATGTTCGTATTGCTCGCGCGCCATTCGTTAAAGGAGCCATGAAGAGAAAACACAAGTTTGGTTCATTCGAAAGATTGCCTCGTTAGAACCATACTGACACCACTTTTAACACAAACTTCGCTCAAATAAGCTACATAATTAGGAAAAAAGGGAATGACCATGCGACCCACGAGCTCATTTCCCGCAACAGAACCTATGATGTCACACGAGAACGCTCTGCGATTGGCGGAGGCCGGCAAAAGCAAACGCAAGTTAGGCAGGGCTTACCAGTTTGCATAGTGAGCTATATGCCCGTTAAACATACTGCACATTCATTTTATGACACTCCCGGCCGCGGCGGCCGCTTTTCTGATGGAGGCGAAAAGCAAAAACGCCCGTGTGTACGAGATTTCGGCGCACGTTAAAGATCCCCGGGTGGTCAAAATTAATCCGGAGCCCTCCACTACGGCGCGCCTCATCGCCTGCGTTGCGTTGGTGCGTTAAACCCTACGATCAATCAATCAATCATTTTATGACACTAAGAACGGTGGAGTAAACGGTTGAAGTTCCGAATAAACACGCAAGCGTGCACGCCAATGCGTACGAAACTACCGCCAGCCGAACTCGACATCTTGCCGTCGCCACCGTCTCGCAGACGAATTTTCGGGTTCGAGGCTCTTCGGCGCCAACGAACCGTTCCAGCACGCACAGCTGCGACCTTGCTTGGTATCGTAATCCCTTCACAGGAGGTTGGCCGTCATATCGCCAACCAGCAAAGGTAAAAATAGAAACGAGGGGAGTAAGGAACAGCAAGCAGCGGCGAGATAGTGACAGTCGTCGCAGTTTCGGAATGGTGTTGGCTTGCTGCTGTTGTTAGGAGCTCGTTTCCAGTTTACAACCATTGAAAACTTCAGTTTGTTCGAGTACTTTACAATGAAATTTCGTTGCTACGTTTTGAAATGCCCATGTAGTACGGGCAAATCGTCGAGGGAGTGCGACATCCCCGCCGGTGAGGAGATCTCCTTTCATGTGCTGCCCAACGACGAATAAGCAAGTGGCTACGTTTTGTGAACTTTGCAAACGGAGGAGAAAGAGAGCTAAAGGAAGTAGGAGTGTGCTCGCTTCTATTCCGAGGAAGTGATTACGGCAGGGACCCTTACGTTAGCTCACTCCTGGGACATGCTGGCGCTCGTCGCCGAGTTCGTCAAATCGCTGTGAAAGCGCTCTGACCTTCGGGGAAAAAATGCCGTACACACCGCGCATTGACGCTCGTATCTTTCTGGTCGAAGCAGAGAGCTCGCGCGAGCGGCTTTCCATACACGACACCGGCCAACTGGCATAAGCGATACTGCTACTGAAATTGAACTATTATTAACCGTAATAAAAATACGGCACATACGTACCAGTCTGTATTCGTCTGTCGCGACGGGGCTGACGAGGCAGCGGTGCCGACGGCTGGGCGTTCGTCTGTTGTGGCTATCGCGGAATGGTCGCTTTCCGGTCCATCCGCGTATCCCACAACTCCTGCCGCTGGTGCACTTAGAAGCATTGAGCGTTCAAGTGGTGTGAGGTTGTTAAATGCAAGCCCGAGCTTCTCGGCGAGAGTTTTGTTCTCCGGATCAGGCGATTCCATGACTAGGGCTGCGGGTGCACTAGGTTTTACTAGTATTTTTAAAATGGCCGCCGTCTCGGTTTCGGCACGATTTCCGGTTCCTGTTTGATTCCCGCGTGTGGGTGCTATATGGAGTCGACATACTAAGTATCTGTTTCATGGACTGGCTCGTATGACGCCATTGTTCACGTCACGAAATGTGCAATTTAGCGGGAGATTTAAAATTTTGGCTTAAATTGCCTTATTTCTCAGTGAATAAAGCATCATTTGCTTCCGGGAAAGCGCTTAGGGTACTATGAAACACCTAATCTTTCGAATAAAACAACTTTTGTTTTCTCTTCATGGCTCCTTTAAGACAGCGTGGATCCTTTTCTTTATTTTTTGCTTATGTTGCGCTAGGAGCAGCTCGAGCTGAGCTCTTTGATTTTCGTGTTTGCTTTTACCTCGCCTCTCCATTCGGCGCCATTTTTATGCTGTATTTGTATTTGCTACACAAGAAGAAAACAATCAAATTACTCTTAATTACAGAAGGCAAGCGCTCTCGTTTACGTACTAGTAATGTTTCGCTTCAAATATCCCTGAGCTTTTGTTTTCACTGAAGAGTGTTGGCATGTATGAGCCCAGCCAGCAGTTTTAGTAGTTCGGAACTAGTATTTTGTAAGTACGGGCTCACGCATTCCCCTGTTCTTTATTCTTTGAGCCGCCGACCATTTTCTGTGTGCCTTACCTTCGCTATTTTGTGGGCCATCTCGTGTGCACGAGGCTAGATTTTCACCTACCGAGGCAACTCGGGCTTTCGCAGTAAAAAGCAGGTGGTGCGTTGGGTCCATGAAGGGTTGCCCTATGCTAATTATCACTTGATTGCGTGTAAGTGCCATGGCCTGGCCCGGTGGCTGATGTGATAAAGTACCCGCGTGTTCTTGCAATGACCTGAAAGTTGGCTCAGGTGTAAGCTTTACTTGTGAACAGTAGACAAATACTTGTACCGCGAAAACTGTTGGAGCGCAAGTAACGCGTCTGCTTGTCGTGTATCACAAAAGCGGTTCCGGTGACAAAAACAATCCTAACCAAACTGAGCGCCAAAGGTCTGCGTGGACGTGACAATGTGGCTTTGTCCTACGTGACAAACGCTTTTGACAAAAAAAAACAACAACTTCAAAATAAGCTGCTCCCGCGCACAAGCACGGCCGCTTTTATTCGCTCACCAGCGTCGCAAACCTTCCAGGGTCCTCCCCGCCGCGGCCCCTTCGCAAGCACAGCGCTGCTCTTCCCCTTTGTCAGCTGCCCGTGTTGGAGATACGCTATCGCCTCTTTCCGGTGAGCAGTGTCAGGGCCGATATTTTTCTACGTCTCCGGCTAGGCAGGCGGGCACCACAGCACGTGTCGCTATCGTCACAATGGCCGCCGCCTCCGCTGCTTTGCAGAGCAGCGGCAGTGCGCGCCGCTCAGAGCGATTGAAATTGCGCCCCGCGCAAGATTTATAGCTGGGCCCGTCCTTTGGTCCCGCGGTGCCGTGATGAATTGACCGGCGCCACTGAGAGGCTGTTGCAGTGGACGGGGTGAATCTGCTTTCTTTCCCCTTTCTCCGCGTCCTCACTGATAGTGTTTCCTGTGCGCGAATTTCGCGCGCCCGCCGACGTGCTGCTTGGCGTGTCAACGCGGTGAACACGGAACGCGCCCTTTTAATCCTGTTCTCTCGCCCATTCTCCGTTCCGTGTGTGTAAAAAGCGCGGCGGGCTCGCGTAAAGTACGACATGAATTTAGTGTTGTTCCGAGACTGGGGCTCGACTGCTGGGATGAACTAGACAGGAGAAACACCGACGCCCGCCTGGTTCTTTTCGTTGCTCCCAACCCCCTTTCCCCCATTCGGAGGCCATGAAACGCGACCTGGTTTTCCGCTGCAACCAAGAAGCACTAGCCCAGCTGGGACCTGCACGGCGAGGGCAAGGAGGATACAAGAAGGGTGGTCAGCTTTCCCCCCGGGTGACGTGGAACCACACACCACCGACTGCTCCTTACCCGCTCTCGGGAACAGATGCTCAACCATGCACGTGAAGTCGGGACAAAATTAGCTTTAATGCGGATCATTTTTATTAAACTCTGAATATCTGAGAGAACGAGCTAATACGAACTTAAAAAAGGAGTATCAGGGCCGAACTACTTCCCTACATACTGTCCTGACGTTCCGCGCGTCCTGCTGTTCCTAAATTTTAGGGTCAAAGCCTTACATAACCCCTTCCCCTGGTACGGCTCAAGATATATGCAGAAGACTGACGTCCCCTGTGGTGTAGAGAGAGAGAGAGAGCGGCGAAGTCGTAGAGATTTGTTCTCAGGCCCAGCTGCACGGAAAGTCATCTCTGCTGCATGTAAGCATCCTTTACAGCACCGGTCGATTGCCACATCACTGCCTCCCGCAAGGAACGAGTCATCGTACGCCACACTCGGGCAGCCGCACAGAAGACTCCGTGTCTCTGCCAAAAATTATTTCCCAACGACCCCAACCAACGTGACTGCGTGAAATGCAATACACCTGCCGCGAGTTTCACGTACTCCCTTCAATGACACTTTGGTGAGAAAATTCTGGGATCACGTGGGGCGCTGGGCCCTCGGAAGTGCCGCCCGTGGTTTGACTTCACTGGCCGGACGAGGAAGAAGACTGCGAACACAATGCACGCATTCGTCTACTACATCGCCTGTCCTGATGAAGCGAGCCGCATGCATCCCAACATAGTCTCTCTTCCTCAATGCTATTTCTTGCCTTTATCCCTTTTTATAACCCTTGTCGAGCACATGCCTTCAGCCTCGACAAACAGGAAAGCAAGCAAGCAAGCAAGCAAGCAAACAATCCGACCGACCGACCGACCGACAACCGACAGACAGACAGACAGACAGACAGACAGACAGACAGACAGACAGACAGAAAAACAAACGAACAACAAACAAAAATATTCAACGAACAAACAAACAAACAGAGAAAAAGAATAAAGGAACAAGAAAGCAAACAAATTTCAGTACACTGCATTGCTTTATTTGGATCCTGTTTCATACTAATCACCAATCACGAGCGTCAATTATTGAGCTACATTCAGTCAAAGAGGCTCCTGGCCTGAAAAGGCGGCACTCTTGAGGTGTGCACTTTCGTCTGTTGACACGCTGCTGGGGGGATTCGGCCTGGTCGTTACGCGTCCAACTGCAAACGTCCGAGCAAGGGCACAACACCAGCAAAGCTTGATAAATAATTAAAGACCAGCAAGACGTCCTATCCCTGGTGGCTCTAGGAGAATTTCTTTCCGGTGTGTCTAAAAAAGTGTTCGCAGCCGAGTTTTCATATAAATATACGCATCCGGCGAAGCCCAACGGTCCAACCCTTTTATACAGTGCACGGTCTGTGAGTGGCGTACTGCACACCACCTTGCAACGGCCACCGTACACCATCAACGAGCTCAGCGTGTTTTTCTGGCATACATTTTGCTTGCTGCAAGTGTAAAGGGAGAGCCATGGGGCTCATGCGTGCATCACGTAGTACTATAACGGCCATTAGAGCATTGACAAGTCCATATAATACAACGAAGCCGTTGAAGCATTCGTAAATGGTCGTTGAAGCATTCGTAAAGATTCCCCTGTTAGTAGGAGAACGCATACCCGCAGCGTCCACCAACATTAGATGACAATTTACAGCAACAGCAACAGCGCTCAATTGGCATTTTTATAGGGGTTACTTTTTGTCGGCGAGTAGCAAGGCGCATGCGCTGCCCAGCGTAGATCTGAGAAACAAATTTCTTTTTACACTTCGAAAGTTTGGGGGATCGAACCCGGTTTCAAATACCTCAGGCCGATTTCCTCATGTCGATGCATGGAATGTGCCATCACAGGGGACTGGCAAAGGGTAGATAGAAGCTGTGTGGCCCGAGCTATAGATGCTGTCTTCGTTGCTCGCACGTTCGCTGACGGTATCCTGCGGAAGTATGGACAGGAGCGTATAGGTTCCATACACGTGAACAGGTACAGGGACATGGTACTTATGGGCGTATAGACATGGCCATACCGGTAAAGAACATGTGGAGAGAAGAATGTCGGCTCCAAACACCTGAACAGGGACATGCCGGCATGCTGCTTTGCTGCAAAGCACACTATGAATGGAAGATACGACGAATTCCGCCTATAGTGCCATAGACAACTTTAGGCGTAAAACTGCGTCATCGTGGTTACATGCCGTACTCCGTAAGCAGGCAACACGTGCAGAGCCCCGATCTCTAGAACATTGTTAAGAGGATTATGGCCCTTTGAGGCACTTCCGTCATTTTTGTAAATAAATTTTGGTGGAGTTCAACTGCCAAATTAAGGTGAGAGGAGGAAACTCAGACTTTCCTCTGCGGAGCTTGTCTCATGTGAGCCCCGATAAGAACGAAGGATAACGAAAAACTCTGCGTGCCTATCTATGGAGTTTCGCTCATTTACAGACCTGACGTACTGTCAACAAAGTAGTATAGTGTTGTGATAGCGGGTGGCTGCGTAAAACGGAATATACGGCACTGCGGTGCCTTACTCGGGCTTGCGGCCGTACCGACGTAAATTTAGAGGCTTGAGGAAGGGGCGAGCTGAAGTGTCAAACAGACAGGTTGTCTTGCAAAAAAAAAAAAAAGCGCACATTCCAAAGTCTACAGTTCCGAAAGCGGCTATTTTTTGCTGCTCCTTTTTGATCAAGACACATACGCTACTAAGAGCCGACTGTGACTCATGCTGCATTCGCTGCACCGTATGCCCTACAAACGGGAGCTTTTAGAAGCGCTGCCCGTTCTCCGCGACAATTTCGGCGTTTCGTTTTTCACCCCAGAGTGCTCCATTTAGGATGTGGCACCGTCAGGCGCCAGCAATGCAGGCTCACGTACCGAAGGAGCGCCACCTCTTCTCCCCGAACTCACATCGAAGCCCTCAACCGGCCCCGCACACACGGACGCACGTCTGTCGTGACTGTTGTTTCTCCTCCGAGCGAAGCGGGGTTCACGCCGTACGGCAGCTCGTTCTCGCTCCAGTGTTTACACGGTGGGGGCCGCGTGCCGCCGCTAAAACTATTTCGAGAGGCCGCGCTGCTGTTCGCACTGCAGGCCCATCAGCGTTCGACTCACCTAAAAATGCACGCTCGTCTTCCCGCCCTCAGAAGGCGTTGATGTGAGACGAGCGCGCAGCCCAAAACATCTCACCTATGAACTGGCCGTGGAGGGCTCCGTCCTCTCAAGCCCTTCTCCCCAAGCGTCAATCTTTGGGAGAATAAAACCACGAAAAGCAAGTAAATGTCCTTGCCGTCGAGGGAACCTATATCGTGCCCGATGTTTTTCTTGGATTCCCATCAGACGCCTTCACAGGCTACAAAAAGTGTTGTGCGTTAGCGCCGAGAGGATACCGTCACACTTTGAAGCTTTTCGTGCACTCAGTGAGCAGCGCCATATTTTACATGTAGGAGCTTTTTGCGGTCGCTATTGAGCATGCAGTTAGACACACGAAAAGGAATATACGATGTGACGCGTCATTTCTTTTACGTCAGGGGCAAAGGACCCAGCAGGTGGAGTGGCCGGTGCAACAGGGGAAGTGCAAATATACAACCAAACATCTGAAGAGGCCAGCTTCAATAATGGCAGGAGTTTCTACATTTATGTGTAGGTTAACAAAGGCAGGTGAAAAAGCAGGGTACCAATGGAAAACCACAGCGAATTTTCGTCGTTTGAACTTGAAGTCTGGCTTGTCGGAGCGACTGTGTCTGCCCACAAGCATCACAGAATCGCCTGCCTTGACACCGCGCGTGTACAAGTCGAAACTGACAGTTACATTTTAGCGCTTTTGAATGTAGAGTGTAGGCTTGGAATATCAAGGCCCGGGTTAGTCGCGTGGTAGTTGAGCTAGACCTCTTATGGCTGGTAGGCTGCTTTGAAAGTGTAAGGGTAGCTAACAATGTCTGCCGTCGGTTAGTTACTTCGTTAGTCAAAAATATATAAGGTTGATCGGTGGGTGGACAAAAAATTACGTAGTGATGTCAGCACCCAACCTACCAAAATCAAGCCGCACAGAGCATTATTACCTCCTTTTTTGGAAAGTAGCTCACAGCCGCTAGAACACAATACCAACCCAGATCGCACTTTAGCTGCATCGCCTCTCCATCTACAAAAAAATAATATATACTCAAGAATAAATGACCAGTGACCACGCCACCGTACGCCTCACGGCGTCTAATATCTGAAAGGCATAAAAAGGCAACCCTAGACACGCACGCACGCACACGCACACCCATGCACACATACACGCACGCGCTCACACACACACACACGCAGAGACACAATCACATTCACGTAGCGCGCACACACACGCACGCACGCACGCACGCACACGTACCGTACAGACAAACACGCGCGCACGCACGCGCACGCGCATGCGCCCGCACACACACTCCACTTATCTCACATCACTCCAAATACCATTTCGCACTTCGACCCCACCCTTCTAATCAGGACTAGTCCTTTGGGACTCCCGCACAACTGTGCACATCCACAAAATCACACCAAAGATTGGCTGGCTGTGGCCAGAAGTCTCCAAACCAACGTTAACTGGCGGCCCACATCACCAGTGCCCTCGACGGCAGCCTGGAGCGAGGCGGCTGATTCACCGCCACCATACCGGGCAGAATAAGGCTTCCATATCAATCAATCAATCAATCAATCAATCAATCAATCAATCAATCAATCAATCAATCAATCAATCAATCAATCAATCAATCAATCAATCAATCAATCAATCAATCAATCAATAAATCAATCAGTCAATAAATCAATCAATCAATCAGCCAATAAATCAATCAATCAATCAATAAATCAATCAATCAATCAGAGCCACTAAGAAATTGGTGCATTACCACTTGGTAGCTGTGAAATGATGTTCTAAATATATAAAACTGCTAGGAATGTTATTTTACGTAGCGATGGTGTCGTTTAAGCGGTTAAGTTCATAATCGGTGATAATTCGATTAGAATTTAACCGCTTGTGCTAATCGGTACTGTAATTACCGCAGCAATTGACTCTCAACTGGGAAGAGCGCACTTCTTCGTCGGCAAAGTACATTAAAAGAAGGCTCCTATAAAATG
The DNA here is from genome assembly GCF_048455015.1 of Haemaphysalis longicornis. Classification (NCBI taxonomy): domain Eukaryota; kingdom Metazoa; phylum Arthropoda; class Arachnida; order Ixodida; family Ixodidae; genus Haemaphysalis; species Haemaphysalis longicornis. The sequence continues at coordinate 466,919,585 of NW_027526203.1, forward strand.
CACTACGGAAATAATCAGTTTTAACTTTCTTGTTGTGGAAATATTATTCAATCAGCATGAAGGGACGTGTACTCGGAAGTCATAATGCGAACCGTCGTACACCGCTTCATCGCTACGGGCGTCAGAGTACAAAGAGAATTATACCTTGCAACGACTAGCACACAGCAGCAATAAGCAAAATGGATTGAGCAATATGGTCGGTGATATACCAGTAGCAGCAACAGGTAGACAATTGATCACGGCTGAACTAGAGTTTAAAAATCTCCAAACGAAGAAGGTACTTTCCTTCGTTCTTATTTTTTCTGGGGTAAACTTTATCCATTATTGCTACGCAGTTGGCGGACCGTGATTCTTTTACGCATCAAGCAGAACTCTACTTTGATAGCTCTATGAAACTTTGGAAGTACGATCTCTACAAATTTCGAAAGCTAGCGAGAAGGATAAATCTTTAATCAAAACTGAAACCTAGCTAATGGTATGGCTTGCTACTGCTTCCCGGGTAATGTAAATGAAGTTATACTACTCCGCGTTACTTCCCCTTTTTATTAAAGATTCATGGTGTGACCAAACATTTCCTAGCAACGATTGATAATGGAGTTTTGCAAGTTACATTGTTTTTAGTTTTGAGGTGTATGTTTCGACTTAGCCGGAGTAAGGAGAAATCTTTGGCATAGACGTTTTAAAATTCATGGCGCGAGTGCCGGACGACGATGAATTCAACTTAGTTTCGAAAATCTGGTATCAAGTTCTGAATAAGCAATTCTGCTGAACCGTCGCTTTCGTCTCGGCGTGTACGTGTGGTGTCGCGTAACATGGGCAATGCTCCGTCGCCAGTCGCAGGGCATTCGTATCACGACTGTACTACGCCAGCCATGCCGCCGCGACGGCTCCCCTTGAAAGCTCGATGGGCTTTTATTGAACTGTGCGCTGTATTAAAAAAGAAAAGGCGTTTGCCATCGGAGAACCGAATGTCTGTAATCCAATTACTCGCAAATCGCGGTCGAAACGTAGGCGGAATGATTTTATTCGCAGGTTGTGGCTTTAGACAGCAGGCTTCATTTCAAGCGTACGTCCGCTTCTAAGTCAGCGTCCGAGGGCGGGTCCCATTCGGAGCAGGGAAGGTGACCCCGAAGTCCGTTCCTTTATCTCGATGAGCATCGAATTACCTTGGTCAACTTCATCCTTCCTTCCCACCTGCACCGCAGGTCTTGTCGTCTTCAATTCATATTTATAAGCCTTCCGTTGGCCTCACCTCAAAACTAAGCATTAAGCTAAATTTCAAACTTACCTCACACAGACGTGAGCAGAACACTGAGACAACTCACAATTCGATAGCGGTCTGTTCTTTCTTGGCAGGCGGATTTATGTTCCTAAGATAAGTTCATATCGCCTCGGCCAAATGATCCTGATTAGAAAGGAACGCCAAATTGTAAATCATTATGTACGCTCTTGTGACGGTCGTGTGTGTGCCCGGGCTACTCCGAACCAGATGGAAGAACTTTGGCCGCATGAAGTTTTTCCGTGGGAACGCGCGGCGGCTTCGCCAAGGGCACATGGTTCCTTTTTGCCTCGGGGCGAGCCAGGCTTCCCTCCGCTCGACGAGTCCTTGGCGGGAGGGAAGACAGCCACGTCGTCCACCGCCGCTTGATGCCGGCCCTTCTCCCCCTTTTTCCCGCCGCTGCTCGGGCGTAGGAGGAGGAGGAGATAAAAAGGAGCGAACGGAGGGGATCGAGGTTAGACTTGGGGCGACCGTCTTGCCATTCGGACGCAGCCGTAGGAGCAATCCGAAAGCGCGTCCCTCCCAGGAGCCCGCTCGCTGCCAGCGTTTCCTGCCCCTGTCTACACCTCGAGCTCGCCGAGCTACCGGTCCTGCCCAGCCTCCCCTTCCTGACCGCGGCCTACAGCTCGAGCTCGCCGAACTACCGGTCCAGTACTGCCTCCCGTTCCTGCCCTCGGGTTGACCGCGCAGACTTTTCGAGCCACCGGCCCCGCACTGCCTCCATCTCCTGGCCCCGAGACCCACTTGGCCCGTCCGCCTCCCGTCGACGATTGACCCCCCCCCCCCCCCCCCCCTGCAACCAGAACGATTCCGCCCAACCTGGTGAGGAAGCCGGCACCACTGAGGAACCCCATTAAACAAATTGTTACTGTTTTTCGCCCGCCTCAGTGTGTCTCATTTCCTCCAAGCTCTGCGTGAACCCACTTTGTGACTAACCCATTTAACGAGCGTCACACTCTTATTGCGAATGTTAAGTAAATCGTTTCATTAGCGCTCAGCTAAGCCACTTTTCTTTAGTTGTTTAATAGTTTACGAGCAATATCGTCATTTATCAGGAGCGTAAAGCTTCACTTTTTACAGTGAAGCTGTTATAGAATAATTCTTCCTTTTTTTGCGTCCGTAGGACAAAAAAAGCCGCTCGTTCTCTCGGCTCCCGTGCCGGTGTTTTCTGCACATGCCTTGGTTCATTGATTTACTGGGGGGTTTAATGCGCCGACGCAGCGCAGGCGATGGGGCGCGCCGTAGTGGAGGGCTTCGGATTAATTTTGACCACCATGAATCTTTAACGTGCGCCGAAATCTCGTACACACGGGCTTTTTTGCTTTCCGCCTCCATCAGAAAAGCAGCCGCCGTGGCCGGGAATCGAGCCCGTGTCCTTGGGCTTAGCCGAGCCACCACTGCGGTTACCGTAAAAACCCGCGTATAATACGAGGTTTTTTTTCCAAATTTTACTATGTGAAATTTGTGCCTCGTATTATATGTGGATCCCAAAGTTTTCAGCCGAAAATTTACACTTTCGGTTTCAGCGGAGGGTACGCCACCTTGCGGTGGCGTAAGCTGGCTTCTCTCAGCCGGCACCATTTTGATTGTTTTGACCACGCGAAGGATCTCGGCACGTACACCTCAAGTCTATCACGATGTCGGGTGCACGAAAACAGTATTCGGCTGCAATTAAAAGAAAAGTTATTTTATGTGCCGAGACCATCAGGAATTGCGCCGCAGGACGGCAGTTCGGCGTCACCGAAGGCAGCATTCTTGGGTGGAGAAAGCAACTGGTGCTTGACTGGATAAAGTCTGTGTGGTGTCGGCGGCCTGGAGCACTGTTGGGGATTCCCGTCAGTGCTCGTGTTGGACGCATTTCGCTGCCACCTGGCCGATTCCGTGAAGAAGTTGTTGCGCGAACTCCGCACCGAACTCATTGTCAAGCCAGGAGGAATGACATCCCAGCTGCAACCGCTAGACGTTTCCATCAACAAGCCTTTCAAAGACTGCATCAGGCCCTGCTACCAAAAGTAGATGAGGTCAGGAGACCCGTAAGTGACAGCCACCGAATGGCTGACGCGGGTTTCTCCACAGGTGCTCTGTGGCTGGATCGCGGATGCGTGTGCCAGCATCCCAGAGGAGCTCGTCAGTCGCTCTTTTAAGAAATGCGAAATTTCGAACCCCCTTGATGGCACCGAGGACCACTTTCTGTGGGAAGACATTTCCGACAAGGCGACTTCAGGAGACAGCGGCAGCGAACCTGACGATGACTAAACGGAAGTCGGGAGACAGTGCCAGCGAAAACTGACAATGACTGAACGGTAACTGCAGTGCAAATAAATGTTTTCTGTGCTCTTTACCTCGCATTACATGCGGATGCAAACTTTTTTTCTGATTTTGCTGTCCCCGAATTACACCTCGTATTATACGCGGGTCCGTATTATACGCGGGTTTTTACGGTACGTGCCGTCAGTGTCCCGTCTCGCGCTGCATGCATACGCGCATACACGGCATAGTGGGCTCCTTCTCAACTGTGCAGGCAGGTGCCGCGTAGCGGTGTTTCCGCCTGCAAAGACGCTCCGTGTCTTTCAGCGTTATTCATATCTTGTAAACGACGCGCTATATCTACAAACTCAGCTTAGCTTGTGTGACGGATGGCAACAAGCGACATTCGTCCCTACAGAGATGCACAGTGCCGGAAAGCCGCTCGCCGGAGCCGCCGAAACGTGCACCCGCGTTTCCCCCAGAGACCGGAACGCTGATCGGTTGCAGCATTCAAGGGAACCTTCCAACAGCGGCGCCGTACAGTCTTCAGCGCCAGCTGCGTCATAGAGGCTGCGTCAGAGTCGCCAATTTAGCAAGTCAGAATGGCGACGAGGATAAGCAGGTAAACAAAGATATTTCTTGCATGTTTGTGCGGCCCCCGCTTTACGCAGGGGTGTAATATTTGGTACATGTTGTCGCGAACACGTAAGGGTATGTTCGAACTACCGACGGAAAAGCCATATCGTGATCTATGGACGTAAAAAAACGGCATGTCACGCAGTTCGGTTGGCTGAGACGTGAGATGACGTCATTCTTTAAAGTTACTATGACAGTTGCGGCAACAGTTTGAACCCGGCCTAATCTAGAGATTACGCGCTTAAAATCGCGACCTTCCGACGCCTATTTAGGGCCTATTTAAGAAAATTGCTGTAGGCGTTCTCTTCGGGAAATTCAAGGCTGTGCAGCATTCGTTTGGTAAGGGCAGTTTGGTGAGGCTTGGTGACGCCAGCGAAGATCTCGCAGGAGCGGCCTAGGGTGCCTTGATGCCCGCGAGGCACTCTAGAGCGGCAAAAATGTGCCACCATCTTGGAACAGGTGTTGAAAATTTACGTGCAATTTATCAAAAAGTTTACGGTCGTATCGTTTGAAGCTAATGGCGCCAATAATACCTGTTTTCGGCACTGGCTCTTTCATTCAGTTAAACCTGGATATAACGAACCTCTATATAACGAATTCCTAGATTTAACGAAGTTTTCCAATTCCCCATCGCCAGCCCCATTGAAACCATTGTGTTTGCGACCTCTATATATCGAAGACGTTGCGACGTTTAACCTTGATGTAACGAATTCGCCACGCTGATGATCCATTGTCTTTTGGCCCTTTTTCTGAGAAATCTGCTAGAGAAGTGCACTAATTTATTGAACTTCGCCCGCCCCGGAAACCTGTGAGTGCGGTGCCAGTTAGGTGCTAGGCCTGCCTGTCGGCGTCTTGTCGCGCGTCTCCACTGCTATCTGTGGCGTCGGTGCGTCGGTGATGAGTTCTGCTGCTAGGAAGCAAAAGGTGTCGTCTTTTCAAGTCAAGCTCGCAATTTCAAATGCCGTCTCCCCGACGAGAAAGAAGAACGTCGCCGCCCCGTACAGTATCCCAGCTAGTACCATCTCAACAATCTTGAGTGCGAAAACAGAGCACCAAGTTAACGAAAAGACGACTTTCAGAATAATTTTGGTCCTTGAAACGTGTCAAGGCAGCGAAAGTGTCAACATTGAGAAATGACACTTAGGTTATTTTTGTGAACAAGGGGTTAGGTGACCTAGCTTCTTTGGAGTGCAGTGTAGTGACCAAGTTCGTTGGAAAACAGCTGGCGCAAATCACGCAGTTTTTCACTGTCAATCAAATCCTTTAAGGGTGAGTTCACAATCACTGATGTCTAGCATTTTGGTTTCGTTTCTGCTTTATTCACGCCAGCCTTCACTCGAAACCCGCATATAACGAAAACCTGCATGTAATGAAAAATGGCGAATTTATATCAACTTCGTTATATCCACGTTTAACTTTATGCGTTAGTGGCCAACAGGTACGACAGGAACTACGCGTAGGAACTACGCGTAAAAAGTGCGTTAGCCGCGTGTCGTAATTGTCACCTGTTCCTACTCCTAAAATGCTGGCTTGTTGGAATATTTGCGTCACGGTCAGGAAAAAAAGTAGGGCAAGTTTTGATAAATCGGTACTCGCTGTTTAGACTTTCGATCTTGAAAAGCGTTAAAGGATGGTTCGTCAGTTCCATACTCCTCCTCATTATTTCCATTTAGGTCCTCGTGGAGCTCATCTGCTTTACAAAGGCTCGTTCCATGGCCGAAGTGTGGTGTGCGCACCGTCAGACCTCCATCACTGTCTTAGTGGAGTTTCAAGTGCATTACCAGTGTGCGAATTATTCCTTTTACGCTGTTTCACCTGTTTCTTCAGTGCGCCGGAAATAAAGCCGGAAATAACGGACCGGGCGGCCGTTCTATGGCACCACCGTCGCTTCAGCGAACAGCGCCGCCCGTGGCGAACCGCTCGTCAGTGGAATGCCGGTGGCGGTCAGCACAGCGGAACTGTTCATGCCTTTCTGTCGTTTTTCTGCGGTGCGGCTTGCAAAGCGTACGTAACCCTACGTGCATTTTTCAGATCGGTAAATCTTGAGCGTGGATGTGACGTTTACGAGGCATGCCATGTGTGTGATTTACGCGCATACTCAGTATTTACAAATAGCAGACGACGCTCAATGCGCCAAGCTGGAAGTCAAGCTGGAAGTGAAAGTTCGTTGCTTCATGCAATTTTTTGATGCCCGCATGCAGTTTCGCGTTTCGAGGAGTATACTGCAGCTAAATGCTCCCACAAAGCCGGTGTGTGCAACCGATCTAGGAATGCTGCTGCGCTGGCCTTGGGCAGTTGATGACGAAACGGCGTCGACGTCGTGCACCAGCGAAATACAAAGTTGGGGATGTCTTCTAAGATTTACCTCAAAACAGAAATTGTGATGGGCGACGCTTCCGTAACTTCATTACCTACGGCTGAAACGTGTTTAATTTCACAGAAATGCTCTTACTACAGTCATCGGGAATCGGAATCGTTCATAGAATAAATACCGCATGATAGTAGAACGTAATTGCTTGTCGTGGAGAAGCATTGCTTTACAAGAATTGCAATGGTTGCTGGCTAGTTGGTAAATGGTTTTTCAAAAACCAATTCCTGCGTGGCTGAAGGACGCAAGACAGGAGGGGGCCCGAAACCTGTACTCAGCTTCACAATTGAATGCTGCGGTCGGTTTACAAGCTGCCACCACGCTTGAAAAATCATGCACACCTTCGTCTAACGACGATGAGGGTTTATCGCAAAGCTCTATCGTATGGGTTTCCTTGGTTGCCTTCTGGATTTAAACTTTGACTATTTGAGCGTCGAATTTGACCAGTACGCAGTTTGGTCTTTTGATCGCAGCGTCTTTGACTTTGACCATTTCCCATTCGATTTCGCAGGAAGAAAGATTTGCGTTCAACCATGGTAATAATTAGACGGAGGGCTAGATGATTTTGCTGTTTAATTTTGAACTTCCATGCCCCCCTCTCCAAATCTAAACTTTGTCCAGCGTGTCGGAAATGTGTCTGTGGCTGGAGGACTCGGGCTGATGCACCCATATTTGAGGCAACTAATCGCGCGTTTTTGGTGTATTCACCAGGCATTACACGATTTTTTAGGTACTCTGTAAAGAATACTTAAGCATTAAAAAACACCGACTGACGTTAACGCTGCCACATCTTTAAACTATCGGTGCCAGCCTTTATTCTATGCAGGTGGTAAAACGGGAAGGGGAGGAGGGATGGTGGATGGTTTGTAGCTTGGGCTGTTGAGTTGGTGAATAACTTTGGCTCTTTATAAAATGACCACCACAGATGTGGGATTTCCACTTCGGCTTTCAGGCTCCCATGCTGTCACAGTGTCGCTCACCAAAACCGAAGGCACAAAGCTCACGGTTACAGAAAGTGTAAATAACATTTCTACGGCTACACGGTAATCCATCTCGTTTGCAGGTGCATTTTTATTTAAAGCACACGTATCGAGGTATCCTAGCGCTAAGGCTGGCGTGGAAACCGTAGTCACTGAAACCAGTGAAGATAATTTAAAGTGGTAGAAATGAATAATAATATTGCTAATAGTTTTATTCCTACTCATATCGCGCGGAGCCAGGCGCGGAGCCAGGCGCAGAGCGCTGCAAAAAGCGCTCGTGTCAATGTAGCCCATTCCCAACCTTACAAGCATCCAATAACTTTGCGTAGCCGTTAGTGCCTTTACGAAGAAAATAATACTACTAATAGTAGTTTTATTCGTACTCAGAACGATGTAGCCAAGCGCAGATCGCTGCAAAAAGCGCTCATGCCATTGCAGCCGATACCCAACTTTAGAAGCGACCGAGAAGTTTATGTAGTCATTACTGCGTCCAAGAACCCAACACATCTGTCTAGACTTTGTTTCACCGCACATATACGCTCACAACACCACCAAAACATTCAAAGCACGACAAAAACAACGGGAGGCTGTGTAGTCCACTGCACCCGCTCATTCCACTGACGCGGGGAGCGCCGAGTGGTGGCGCCACCCGTCCAGCTGCCCGGTCCCTATACGCCTCGAGCGCGGCCTGTAGGGGCGCCACTGAAATCCCCCTAGCGGCCCGTTTCGAAAGCAGGAGCGGGAGTCCCCGGCCCGCTCCCCCCTGTCGCCGTTGCTTTTGGGGCTCGTTCAAGACAGCGATTTACCGTTTGTCCCCGTTCGAAATACCGAATAACATGGAGCAGGCACTCTGTTTGCAAGCCTGGTGGGTTCACGAGAGAATAAACGTTTATGACGCGATCTTAGAAAGATCTGTATGAGCGCCGGGCGTGTGTCACAGGCCAGCGTCCCGAAGCGAGCATTTGCATGCAGCTGATTGCAATTCCGCTGCCCAGAAATTTAGTGGCAGTGTCTCTGTAAGCAGTGTTTCCTCCGATGGTCATGTTGCGGCCATACACACTATGATGTAAATCGACTTTGTGCACTACAAAATCTAGCGGAGCACTCATACCTGACAGCACGCAAGTTACGCCTGCCAATATCACATATCAGATATTGCTCAGTACCCTGAACAAGCCAATGCGGCATAAATTTCGCAAACATTGTACCAAAGAAGTACGATGGATAATACAACATTACACTCCGGAGTCAGCACACGACGACAAATTTAATGCTGGGTCGTCTTGTCCCGAGGTGAGCGCTCGCAAAGATTCATCTGTTACATTTATCCTCCACGAGAAGCGCGAAGATGTGCTTATAGAGTAATCCGCGACCGCGACCAAACGCTTCTTCGAAACATCGTCGTATGACACAGGGAGACTGCAGAATCTAGCATAAACCGAAATCAGAGACCCTTATCATATACGACACTCTTCAAACGAGCCCGTGTGTACGAGATTTCGGCGCACGTTAAGGATCTTCAGGTGGTCAAAATTAATCCGGAGCCCTCCACTACGGCGTGCCTCATCGTCTCCGTTGCGTCGGCGTGTTAAATCCTGCAATCAATCAATCAATCAACTCTTTCAACGACACCTCGTATTTCTTGTGAACTGCCTACCCTGTATTCTTCGAAAAATGCGTCTGCCGAGCGATCAGCCGATCGTTGAAGGCGAAAAACAAACGAAAAGTGAACACGCAGCTTGTGTGTGTGATTACTAAAACGTTCATTCGTTGATTTCGCTCCGCATTTGTAAACAAACGATAGTTGAGCGCCCTCCTCCTTACCCCCCCCCCCCCCCCCCATGTCTAGCGAAATATCAGTGCATTTCGCATCTAGTTGGTCTGGTAAATACTACCTTGCTCAAACAAACGTCTTTAGCATTTCAGAAGCTGCTCTCGGTTTTTTTTTTTCATTCCCGTACGACTATTCTATTTATTCCTGACTTGCAGACCATTCATTTTCCCGTGGTTTCATTAACATATACCTTGGTTCTTACTATACGCATGAGTGGGCACATATCTGACAATGCACAGCCTTTGAGTGTACTTAACATCTTCGCGTGGCTTATATTCCCATAAAATGCACAAGTTTTTGTCAGCTATTGGGTTATCACATCCCCGAAATATATTTTTCTACGACGTACATATTCGAAGCAAAGCCGCATTTGTTGTTTGCGCTGCAAAACGAACCAACCTCTTACAGTGCCAATGTCAGGTCTAAACGAGGTGACAATAAATAGAATTCACTTGTGCTGACGTGTTCGAAGGCGACAGCGGTGATATGCTGCTGCCGTCGCCGACGACCGCAAGAGCGGCCAAGAAGCGCGCAGAACCGCCTCCCCGGGTAGCTCTTGTTGGCGTTCGAGCGCTCTACCAAGACGCAGCTGTTTTTTAAAGCGCCCTAAACGTTCAGTTAGCTTACAGACGTCACCATAACAAGTTATTTAGTGCGCGGAAAGGCAAAGAGAAGCGAAAGAAAACCAAAACACTGCATGATCACCTATCAGCCACGCAGCGCTAATCCCGCAAACGCCGCGGAGAAGCGGCGGCAGGCGGCGCAGCGATCGCGAATCTCGAGGCGTATACATGCGGATTAGTGATCAACGCGGTTCTGTAAAGTTTGTTTACCGTGACGTAGAGGGATTTGAGTTGAACGTGATGCGTTGTTGTCCAGATCGTGTCTTGTGCTCGCCAATTCAGGAACAAAAGTGCCACCAGTGCTTCCTTCTTTAGCCATAACAATGTATTTGACTGCTTCGGTTGCATCCTTTCTAAGACAACCGATATCATACTGGTTTGCGGCATGCATAGTGGTTATAGTGTGCATATGACTTTCTTTATTTTTAAATTTTTCTGATTTCTTTAACTTCTCTGAAAGTGGAACTGCTCCTTTGTGGCGAAACATTTGTGTCCAACTGACTCTTACGTGTTTACTTAGTATTTCCTGCTCATTCATGCTACATTAATTTGTACTACAGTTAAACCCGTATGTAAGGAAGTTGGCAAAAGTTCGCAATTTTGCGTTCCGTACAGGTTTTCGTTACATGCAGGTTCCCAGTTGAGGCTCGCGGGAATGAAGCTGGAACGAAACCACAATGCTAGACATCAGTGAAGGGGAACTAATTCTTCAACGCTTTATTTCACAGTGAAAAACTGCGCGTGTTGCGCCTGCTGCTTTCGTAGGAGCTTGGGCACTAAACGGCACTCCAAGGTAGCGAGGTTACTTACCCCCGTATTCACAAACGCAACTGAGGTATCACTTTTTCCGCACGCTGAAAAGGGCGCCTTTCGCGAACTCGATGCTCTTTTCCGCGCTCAGAATTGTTGAGAAGGTGCTAGCTGGGATACTGCACCGGGTGGCGACATTATTCTCTCTCGCCGGCGGAGACGGCATTTAAAATTGTGAGCTTGTCTTGAAAAGACAAAAGTTCTCGTTTTCTGGCAGCAGAATTTATCAACGACGAACCTTTTCCACATATACCAGTGGAAACGGGTGACTAGACGCCGACAGGCCGGCATAGCACCTCAAAACTTGTCTTGAACCGGCACCGTACTCACACGTGGAAACGCAGTTGGGGTATACTTTGCTGTGGGGAAAAAAAAAAAGGAAGTGCCGTTACTCTTTTACTTTTATTTATTCAAAGTACCTTACAGGCCCAGCTGGGCATTGGGTTAGGGGGGACGGGCAGAGCAAATACTCACAAAAGAAGAACAAACGTTATACAAAAACTAAAAAACTAGATATATAATACATAAATACGTCAGTGCGAAACAAAAAAAAACATTATTATAATAAGCGTGGCAAGAGAATTAATACAAGCAATAACAACATCAAGTGTTACACCTTGTGGTAGCCGTAACTGCAAAAACGCAAAAAAAAAAAGAAAACATGGTGCACACAGAAAGGAACGCAAGCGTTCCTGTTTGGTGGTTTTACGCGAAAAAATGGTTGTGCAGGTGGTGGCGAAATGTTTCTGGGTTAGTCAGCGGCGCGATATTATCAGGGAAATCGTTCCATAAACGGATAGCAAGCACGTGGGAGGGCAGATGAATTGAATGAGTTAGTGGCGCCGTAGATTCTGGTGAAGCTGCGTTGATTGAATAATCTGCGTGAAGTGGAAAGAGGGCTTATAGGGGGTAATGGGGAGGGTCTGGTACGATAAATGTATTTCTGGAACACGCACAGAAGCGCGATTTGCCGTCGGATATGCAATGGTTCTAGTGAAAGTTCGTGTTTTATTTTTGTTATTCTTGAACTGAAGTCATACGATTTAGATATGAACCGCGCCGCCCTATTTTGTACGGCTTCTAGTTTGTCAATTAAATAATTTTGATAGGGGGACCAAACTGAGGACGTGAACTGGTGTGGTGTCACGCTACAAAATCAGAACCAGAAGCGGCTGCTACATTAACCACGGGATGGCACTAGCCGCTCAGTTCATAATTATCATCATCATCATGACAAATTTCGTTTTTGGCCGATTCTAGACGTTTTCGTAGCTGCTGGCTTCCTACCGTATAATGCTAGTATTCGCTAAATTAGTGCAGTTTTTCAGCCGATTTATCACTGAAAGTGATAAAAAACTGTGATTGATTCCTCGAAAAAACACGAAAGTGAACTGTGCAGCGAAATCTGCAGCTGAGCATAATTTGCGGCTCGGCGGCTGTTTTGTAGGTGTGCTTGGCGAGCGACGTGCTGCTGGTGGGTCGCTTTGGCAAAGGTGTACTGGCATCATTTTCGTGACGGATATGACGTCAGTGAAATGTCAGTGTGTCCCGGCATAAAAAAAAACTTTCGTGTTAAAAATATAAAACCCGAAAACGAACAACCCTAAGTATAACGTACTGTTTAGTACTAAAGGTTGCTTCCCAGCAAGAAAACCGTGTGTGCAGGGGTGCACCATTTAAAGGCCACTTGCTTCGTTGTACCGGCGTCACTTCCGGGACAGATATGACGTCACTCAAATGTTTGTGTATCTCGGAATAAAACGCTCTCGTGTTAAAACAATTACTGATCAGCTTATGGACTTCGTTGTATCAAGGTTCACCATCGCGCGGCTTCGTTACATAGAGGTCGCTAACACATGGGGCTTCAATGGAGGTGGCAATGGGGAAGGAGAACAACTTCGTGTAATCCAGAAATTCGTTACATAGGGGTTCGTTACATCCAGGTTTAACTGTAGTTTATTTTGCTTTCCTCCTCTTATCCAGCGTAAAGGTTTTTTAATCTTCAAACTGGCTTGTCTTCAAAAGACGTATTGTTGGCTTTTAGCCCCGTTTGTTTATATTCCATTGGCTTTAAACCTGCCATAGCTTGGATGGAGGGGGGTGTGTTCCCCACATTTCTTCTTCTTTTTTTTATTCCGGGAAAGGGGGGACACGAAATTTTAAAGGTTAAAAGGTGGGCCCTCGCGTTTGCTCGCATGCATGCATCTGTAGACTGCACTTGTACACAAGACGAAAGAGATTCACCGAAATCCAAAGTGAAGAAAAGCCGCGCTGAGGTATCATTGTCATAACGTTTGCTAGCCGAGGTTTGTGTCTTTTAAACTTAAAGCACACGACCAGAGGAAAGTTTTCGCATCCATTTAATTTACATTTGGATGTCTTTGCCGCCTCAGTGTTCGTTTCAAGAAAACGCTTAGGTAAGGTCCACCAGTCCTGTCTTAGCATGCGTTCGAAATTTGTGATGTGAACTTGTGAACTTGTAGGGGGGGAAGTGTGCGGGGCACTGACAGCTGTTGAAGAAGAATAAGAATAAAATAATAATAATAATAATCAATCAATCAATCAATCAATCAATCAACCTTTATTTTCGGTGCCCAGGAACAACCCTAGGGTCTTGGTACTGGTACACCATATACAAATCGTACATAAAAACAAACTAAAATCAAGACAACACAACACACAAAACCGTATGCATGAAAGAAACAATAAAGTAAAGATAGTTACAGTAATCTCAGAAAGCAAAACAGCAAAAAAAATAACAAGAAAAGAAAAGAAACAGGAGACCTAGCGTTGCAAGCCATGACACTCGGACAGCGAAATGTTCAAGGCACGTGAAAAACAGGAAATACTCACTGAACATGACAGAGAAAAGTTATACGCATAACACGAAGGTTATATAACAAAATGTTCGGAAGTTTCAACTTTGAAAGAAGTTCAGCATTACAAGCACTGGCACTCAAACCTACAGAAATTCAAGCAACGCAAAACCAGGAAATGTGAAAAACAAACAAACAAGAACATAATTTGCCTAAAATAAATACAGCACATAAATTTGCAATGACTAAAGGCACTTAAGCTACAACAGTTTTCAAGTCTTTTGAGAACAAAGAAAAAGAGCTCTGAAATATATCAAGACGATCAGAATATTCATTATATGCACATTGTATTCTGCAGATGGACGAGCGTCTTCTACTTAAAGCATCTGTTCTAAAAGTTCGAAATGTTCGGAAAAGTTTGTTCGGCAAGTTGACATTGATAAGTGTAACCAAGTCGTCACACAGAATATCCCCATGAAGAAGTTTATAAAGAAAGATAATATCAGCTCGCATTCGTCGACACCGAAGGGAAGGAAGATTTTTCAGAAAAGGCACACTGCCGTTAGCGTCTTCTAGCACATGACGGAAGCGGTGCTTAAAGATAAAGAGGAACTTATTTTGAACTCTTTCGATACGGTCACTATTGGACTTGCAAGTTCCATTCCAAACAACAGAGCCGTATTCGAGAAGAGGTAGGCAGATATCCGAATACAACTTTAAAAAAGGAAGAGGACCTTTAAACTCTCTAGAATACCTGCAAACAGCACCCAGACATCGAATAGAGCGACGGGTAATTTGTGTAACGTGGGAAGAGAAAGTCAGAGAAGTATCGAATAGTACTCCCAAGTCTCGAATTTCAGTCTGAAACTGAAAATCGCCAACTCCGCACAGAGAACCAAGAGCTCAGAAGCCGCCTTCTTGACAGAACAAAGCCTCCCGCGAAGTCTAACTCCAAGCTCCGTCTGACCTCCCAAAACCGACCCAGCCGTAGCCCCAGCACCAAGCGCACACCAACCTCCAAGTCGTCCTACGACTCCCCTCTTCAACTTGCCCTCGAGGCTGTCCGCACGGACATTCATTATGAGCGTCTCGCGCGCCAGGCAGATCGAAAAAAAGACCAGGAAAACTTTGACAACCAACTCAGCCAGATCAGAACCCTAATTGAATCTGTTATTCAGAAACTGCCCAAGCAAGAGCCCCCCAAAGAACCCCCTCGCAAAGTCCCATCGCGACCCACCAAACAGCCACAATAGGTACACCCGCGACTGCCCTACAGTGGAACTGCAGAAGCTTCTGCCAACAAGAAACTATCTTCAAACAGAAAATAAAACAAATTCAACCACTCTATATTCTTCTCCAAGAAACGCGCTGTACCCCTCACGTAGCTGGGTATGTTACGTTTTCTAACCCCTCTATACCTCATCACATCCGCCGTGGTTCTCTTACCACTTCTGTTCTCCCCGGTTACGCTGCAGTTCTGGTGCGTTCCTCCGTAGGTACCCAGCAAATTTTTTCTAGCGAATTTAACTCCAGCAACCATGAAGTCGTCGCGGTGCACACCCGCTTACCTAGCGGTAAGGCTGTTAACGTGGCCACTGCCTATTACAAACCTGTCAATTCAACAAAAACTAACGTCTCTTTCGCCTGGCTTCCTGCTCTCATGGCCCAATTTCCCGGTACCCCAATCCTTCTCGGTGGTGACTTCAATGCACACAGCACCACATGGGGCTATGCCCACACTCATTCTCGTGGACAAGCGCTAGAAGACGCCGCCGAGGACTCAAATCTCATTTTAATTAATGAACCAGGCATGACCACTCGAGTTGGCCTTCATTCTTCGCAGCAAGATACGACCCCTGACCTAACCTGGGCTACTCCTGGCCTTACTCGCAAATGGTTACCGTTCTCTACAACTTGGGGCAGTGATCATCTCCCAATACTTATCCATCTCCGTGGGAAGAAGATCCGCCGACGGAAGACCATGAAGCGAATTGATTGGGATGCCTTCCGGGAGGCTATAATGAGTGCATCTCCCCCAGCCTCATTACGGGACTTCTGCTCCTTAATCACCACAACATTTATCCGGGCACAGGAGGACATTGAATGTGCTATGGAAACACCGCACATGGACAACCACATGGCTAACCTTTGGAAAAAAGTACATAAGCTCACTCGCACCTACAGATCTAATGGAAAATGCCAGAAAGATCTCCAAAAGATTCGTAAACAGTACCAACTTATTACCGCTTATCAAAAAGAGCTAAACCAATATTATTAGACAACTCTATGTGACACCCTCAGCCACGCGAGAGGCTTACCGGCGCTTTGGCGTCTGCACCGCAGCCTCACTCAGAAGACTGCCAAACGAACCCCTCTTTTCGCTACCCTAACCCTCAGCGCAGACCCTTCAACAGTGGAGCAGCGACTTATAAGTACCTTCTTTCCCCATGCTTCCACCTCTACCCCCGCTCCACTTCCAATTATTGATATTCCTCAGCCTGACCCTGACTTGGAGCTACCTTTTACAATGGCCGAGTTACGCATCGCAATCCGCCAGGGACGGCTTCATTCTGCGCCTGGTCATGACGGTGTCACGTGGCAGCACCTCCGAAACCTCCCGTCTGAGGCCTTGGAACACCTTTTATGTCAGATCAATGACCTCTGGGAACACGGAGAAGTTCCAGAACACCTTAAACTAACACTTATTTTTCCTATTCCCAAACCCAACAAGCATTCCAGTGAAATCAAGAACCTTAGGCCGATATCCCTCACGCCCGTTATTTGCAAATTGATTGAGCGCCTTATCAACAATCGGCTCACACATTATTTGGAATATGTCCAACCGTATTTTCACCCTTCCCAAACAGGCTTCCGGCCAAATGTTGGCACGCATGATAGCCTCTGGCTTCTGCGTAGGGTAATTAACCGCCCTCACTACCATCGCGGCACTCCTGACCTGATCATGGCGGTTGATCTGCGAAAGGCGTTCGACAACGTTAGCCACCTGGTCATTCTAGAGGAACTTGCTCGCGCCAACCCCAGTGCCCGCACGCAAAATTGGATTAGAGCATTTCTCCAAAGCCGGCCTGTACGCCTTCACGGTTCGCACCCTGGATGGGAACCTACGACTTACTACCTCGACCGCGGTGTTCCCCAAGGGTCGATTTTAGGCCCTCTACTTTTCAACCTGGCCATGACCAGAGTAGCTCGACAACTTGAAATTGACTCAGGCGCCCGCTTCACCATATACGCCGATGATATCACGGTCTGGACTGAAGCGGCC
Source organism: Haemaphysalis longicornis (assembly GCF_048455015.1). Taxonomy (NCBI): domain Eukaryota; kingdom Metazoa; phylum Arthropoda; class Arachnida; order Ixodida; family Ixodidae; genus Haemaphysalis; species Haemaphysalis longicornis. The sequence continues at coordinate 466,936,461 of NW_027526203.1, forward strand.
GACTTTGATTCTTTAGAGGGCCAGGTTGTTGAGCTACAGGCTGCGGCTAATAGCCTTGAGCTCACTCTGGCTCAGCTAGGTCTACAACTCGCACCTGAAAAAACCGAATTTTTGGCAGTATACGGTTGTAAGCCACCTGACCCACCCCAAGAAATTGTAGTCAACCTAGTCAACTGCGATGTATCTGCTTCAACTGAGCCCATTACACTCCTAGGCCTTCCCATTGGAACAAAAAACAGTCCTGGCATCTGGCTCAAAAGATTAAAACAGAAATGGAATGCCATACTGCACTCCATTCGTCGATTGTCGAATAAATATGGTGGAGCATCGCAGAAAGCCATCTTGAATATGGCCAGGGCTGTCACTGTGAGCACCCTCACGTACGGTGCAACGGCTTACGACCTCAACAAGACCGACACCAAAACCATTCAGGTGCTACATCGGGCGACCCTCAGGACAGTCACTGGCTTACCAAAGCATACACCCATTGGTAAACTGGAGCAAGCTGTACCTCTTCCTCCTATTGAAGCCATCATTCAGGAGGCCAAAGCCCAGGCGGACTTCAAAAGACCCCTTACACACCAGGGACACGCCTTAGTAGCGTGGGACGCCAGAAGACCACCAGTACCTTCCAATTACCCAGTCCCTATAGCACCCTGGCAGCGACCAGCAATTGATACTGCTACGCATAGCAGACCGATAGAGCGTACTAATACTCTATTGCGACAGCGGCGAATCCGACGCCTCCAAAGGGATCGCCTTCAGAACGAACTGGACATTTTCACGGACGCAAGCGTAAACCAGTACGGCGCGGGCCTTGCTTGGACATGCCCTGAGGCACCGGTTCTCTCAGGGTACACTACCATACTTGGCAAAGAACTTTCCAGCCTCGATGCGGAGCTGTACGCTATTAACAACGCAGTGTCAGCTATCGCCTTTGACTGTGACCCACCTCTACCGCCCTCCATACGCATACTCACAGATTCGTACGAGGCCCTCACAGCTTTGCGATCATATGATTCGACCCACCCTGTCGTCCACGAAATTCTGTTTCAAATTCAACTCCTCAAACGGAACAACACCAACATCCGCGTCGACTGGGTACCTGGCCACGAACCATTTTCTTCAGGCAACCAGGCGGCTCATATGGCCGCTCAGGAGAGTTCCCCCTCTTATCCTCCACTGGGGCCTGGGGTAAGGCCGTCGCGGTCCCCCTCTCCCTCCCCAGCGATGCGTATTCACCAGCACAAGAAGGACCGACGCACACGTCTAAAAGCCCTAACTCCAGCTGGCTACCTCAGCCGCCTACCTCCTATTCCCCGCTCAGGCGAAATTTTTATTAACAAATATATTGCAAATTCAGCGTACCCACCTGAAACGCTTCGCAAGTGGTATACCCCTCACCTGCCCCCTCGATGTCCTTACTGCCGTACCACAACACCATCAGACCTCACACACCTAGTTTGGTGGTGCTCAGCTTTCGCCACGCACCGTACATTTCAATCTCCTCAGCCCCATCCCGATCCACAACAAACTGATGCACAACTATTATATGACATAGCGGTTTATTCAATCAAAAGCGGTCTGGCACGGGTTGTTTGAGCGGGTCCTCCCCCGAACGAACTGGTGTATGTGCACAAACCCTATTGCGATCACCATGAACTGGCCCATGAATTGCAGGTTCCAAGAACTGGCCCAGTTATTGACTACTGAGAACGACCAGCATTAATTTGTTTATTTTCTCTTACCCTCCCTCCCCATTCCTTTCCCCATCGTGACCAGTGGTCATCCTTTTCTATTAAAGGTTGTCTCTCTCTCTTACACTTTAGTATCTTTTGAAGTAGTAATGGTCCCGACTACTGGGGCCTACTAATTCTAGCTAAACACAGTGCTATGTACGCCGTAACCAATGACCAATGGCTGAGAGTTTTGAAGCTTTTTTTTCGCGAACTGGCTAATGTCATTTGCGGGCTGCGCCAGTATAAGCTAAGAATTCCCAAGCCCACTCTCCAAAAGTGCTTGCTTTGGTGGTCCACGCTATTTAAAGTATTCTCTGGCGCTGCCTCCACGCCCAGTCTAACACTTAACTGCATTTGATGTTTCGGACGGCATGCCACAGACATTGCGAGCACTTGCTATCTAGAACTTTCGACAGCATCCTTCGTTTTTTCCCTTTAAAGTGAGGATAAATTCGCTGCATTGTTCTTCCGTGGCGGGCGAAGCCACGGGCGCGCTTCCCTAGTCCATATCCCTGGTTGTATCAGAGCATGAACGCACCGCTGCGGTCATTGCGGGAGGCGAAGTTTGTGCGCGGTTGTTCACGCAGCCCATCAATCATCCGACGCCTTGCCGTACCTTGGGCAGCAGTTCGGCTTCCCTGCCTCCGTACCTTTTGCTTATCGGCTTTCACTTCCCCAGGGACGACCCGGCGTGACAACAAGAGACTGGGAAAAGCCACTGAGGTGTCAGGCAAAGTGGCCGACACGCTGTTGAAACAATAGCAACAAAACCTGGCGTGCTTTACTTTTCTTGCGACGCTAAAAGTCTATCCCCTGCCACACGCTTGCTCTGCTTTCAGACTTTTTGTTATCTGCTACCTTTCGAGTGGCGTGTGTGGGGAAAAGGGGGCGTGCGACCATCGATCTTGCTTTTGCAGTTATCTCTGCTAATGAGTCGGCCGCTGAACTGGGCGACACTGTCACTGTATTCAGGGGCTCTTTTCGGTTGCTTCCTCTAAGCGTTCCACGGCAAAAAATGCCGAGAGTCGGGGCTCTAGATTGTTTGCTTGGTTATCCTCGGGCCAATAGGAAACAGGCGATATTGAGATTGCGCCGCTCGTTCAGAAAGTACGGCCATTATTTTCGACTCAACATTTTTTTTTCTTTTGAATGACGGGTTTCGTCTGTGCCGCTAAACGGAAAGTTGTAGCTGTAGCCATGCAGGAAATATAGGAGGGAATCCCAGGAAAACCGGAGCTTGGACCTTAGGGGTCCCAACGACTTCGACCCATAGGCAGATAGCCTCACCGACGTCAACCATACGTTCACCTGTGAGAGGGGGAAGCGTGCCCTTTGAGATTGAGTGTGTGCGCGTCAGTTTTCAACGCTCGGGGTTTTCCTTATTGGTGCATCCTTGACCATAGCGTGGAGAAAGGGGGAAAGGGGATGGATCCAAACATGCTGTTTTAATATCTAACACACAGAAGCGCACTGCCTGTTTCCTCAAATCCAGAACGATGTAAATGCTCGTATAAAGTGTTTCTTTCTTCGATCTACTTGGTCCTGAAGACAGCCCCGGCGCGACAACAAACCCACAATATAGGCAGTGTGGTCTACTTCGACAACGCTACCTAAAGTCCCAACACTGTGTGATCAAACGTTTTCAAAGAAAGTCTTTGTTCGCTTACCTAAAAGCAAGAATTGTTGGGTTTCTGCCTGTTGTCGCTTGATTTTTCTAGAATAGAATCGTTTCTTTCGCATCACAGGGGCATGACATTCTTGGATAAAACCAGCGCTTATTCAGACGAAGAATAAGAAAGAAACCACAAGGACAGCCGCTGGTCTAACTAAGTTTTAATGTCAGAAAGGGTGAATATAAATACTGAACGCAAACACAAAAGTAATAAAAAGACACTGCACATGAGCGAAACAAGTTTGCAAAGGTCACGTATCTTGCAAGTTTGCAAAGGTCACGTATCTTTGACAGAAAGATAGAGCAGAGAAGTGAGAAGAAAGGGGTTGGTTGTGGTGTCAACCACAAGAACCGGTATGTCGCATGCGCAACGGGAGTTGTGTACAGTATTCCTTTGCCTTGTGGTCGAACCTATGTTGGGCAAACTGGCCGCTGTATCAACGTGCGTTTGAGAGAACATGAATTGTCATTGAAAGGCCCTGTATCATCCCATCTTTCTTCGCATTGCGCTAAGTGCAGCCAATGCGAACCTAATTTTCCGGCCACTACCATTTTATTTAGCCACCGTAACCAAACAACCCGAGAAATTATGGAGGCATTCCACATAGCTGAACGAGGTGATAAGTGTGTAAGCCAAACAAGCGTGTGTCTCCATCCGAAAGAGATTGCGTATCTGCGTGTGCCTTGATTGTAACATGCGCACAACGTCTTGTGGTATCAACGTGACCTTTGCAAACTTGTTTCGCTCATGTGCACTGTCTTTTTATTACTTTTGTGTTTGCGTTCAGTATTTATATTCACCCTTTCTGACATTAAAATTTAGTTGTTAGACCAGCGGCTGTCCTTGTGGTTTCTTTCTTAGTCTTCGTCTGAATTAGCGCTGGTTTTACACAAGAATGTCAAATTTCCAGCTAGCCCAGCTTGCAACCCTCCTACAGGGGCATGATGCTGGGGGCCTGCGGAAAAAGCTGAGGAAAAACAGCTTGACGGAGCCGCAGGCCCCCCCGTTGGCAGGTGTATAGCGCACTGAAAACATCTGCAAGCAACTCTTGTGCAGTAACATACACTCATATACACTATCGCAATGGCACGCAATAAACTTGGTGGTAAGATCTCTTAAATAACATTGAAATATGATGCAGGGTTTGCAAAGGAGGTTACAAGCAGCAGGAATTGTATTGTAAAAGCAATCACACGCATGCGAAAGGATTTAGGTAACAACTGACTTACATAGCATGCGCAGAGAAGTGATTGCTCAATTGTGTTATTTACAAAATTCTAGTTTTGGGTTTCTTAAAAAGGAAGGAAAAAATGAAAGAAATAAGGATAAGAGCAAAATGTCTTATGTGTAAATGGTAATTTCGGACTCAAGAAAAGCGACTTTTGGACTCAAGAAGAACTGGTAAATTTTCTAATGGAGACATTAAAGTCGATCTGATATTTTGTGTAGGACTGTAATGGTTTGATATGATAACATTTGTGTTCCATAATTGGTTCTGGTTCTGGGTGTATGCCGATTCGAATTCCTTAAGGAATAGGACGTCCCGTCGGGTTCCGTGTATACGAGCTGTGCCTTATTTTTGAGGAAAATTTGCAGCAGTCTAAAGTAATAAATCTGGTTCACTCAAAGCATGCAGGTCACTAATGTGGCCTTTGAAATTAACGTAAATCCTTAGCATTCTTTTCTGCAAGGTAATAATTGTTTGTAATTTTTACCAGTCGTAGTAAAACTTGGAGTAAAAAAACGATGTTATACAGCTATCTTTCTAACCACAGTGGAATGAGGTGCGCGATTCGGTACACCATTCCAACAGCTCGGGCCAGTTCATTGCTTGATTGTGTAATGTGAGTGTTCCAAGTTAAATTTTCGTTGAACCATACTTCTAGAAATTTTTTCTCCCTTGTCCTGTATATTGTGGTCCCTTCAAACGTTACTGTTGGCTCTGTTATCATTGGTTTGTTTATTGGTTGAAATAGTACACATTTTGTTTTTGTAGAATGTAGTTGCAGTTCATTTTGCCGAAGCCACAAGAAAAGCGATGAAAGATACTGGTTTTTCGTTTTTTGATAGGTCAGTTATATTTCTTGATGTGAAAAAGGCGTTCGTGTCATCTGCATATATTATTAGCTGGGGGAGTGCGGAACGGAAGTGATGCCAATAATATAGGGCAAGGAGAATAGGGGTCCCAATTTTAAACCCTGATTCAGCCGTCCAACCAAAAGAAACTGTTGCTTGAAGTTGTAGTGGCGGCACCATCATCTGCATTGATCACCAGCGCCACTATCCTCATCATGAACGGCTACCCACAATCACCATCAGCGGCGCCTGGCCTGGTCAGCAGTCCCACGCGACACGCGTCAGAGGGCGCCCTGTTTAAAGTGTAGTCCTAAGACCTATGTGCGTCAGTGCATACAACTTATTCTCCGAGCGAAGAAAGCAGAAGGCTAGGTTCACTCAGTAATCAATCTTGCCCTTGCGATAGTAATAAAAAATAAGTTTTATTCAGAATAAGTTAGCGCATATTTATGAGGAGCGTGTCAGCGAATAAAGCACAGACATGAACCAGCGCGCCACATGCGAACAATTACAGCACCCCCAAATGTAGCGCAATTATAATGAGTCCCTGTAGCCCTACTACTGTCCAAAGTAGCACACTTATGCTTGTTTGATGTAGCCGTTTCGGCGTTAGACCAGAACTAGCATGCAAGAATGTGCCTACCCGGATATTTTTATATCGCTCACGCCAAAATCGTCTTGTTATAAAGATGACAAGACGACCGTCGCTCGGAGTCAACAGGGAACGCGAACTCCCAAACCTTTGACCAAGCATCCGAGTTTCCCATTCAAACTGACACACAACGGCGTATCATGAGAAGAACGATTCATGCATCGACAGACAGTAAAATAACGTAGAGATTCTTCAAACGGCCGCCAAAAAGTACGCTGAAACGCACCGCTGACCACCACGCTCAACGTGAAAAAGGAGAAGTGTCGCGAAAAGTGGAGGTGACGTCAAGCAGCAGGTAAGCGGCGAGGCCTTCTTTCCTGGCGCTGCTTCCTGTGTTGAATCCTCGGAAATTACAAACTGGCAAAAGATGTTTTTTCTTCAGATATCTGCTTCGACACGCATGCGCCGTGCTGCCAGTTACGGACAGAGCGACCGACGCACAGCGACGGATAAATGACAAGTACCCCCTATACGCCTCGAGCGCGGCCTGTAGGGGCTAAGGTCCCTGAAAGAACTAAGGTAGCGCCAACTGCTCCCTCCTTCTCCGCTGCCCTCCTCTTTTTTCTCTCCCCTCACCCGCGGCGCCGCCGTCCCTTTAACTCCGCGGCGGGGCCGCCATATTTGTTGGCCACTTGAGAGCAGACGCCCTCGCTACGCTTCAGGGCGCTCGCTGCAGTTTGCTCTTGTTTTCGCGCCGGAATCGCTCTTTGGTAGCATTTATAGGATTTCTAGGGCCCCGTTTTACCAACAGGCACTGAGTGATAGTGTTTTGTTTTATATTTTTGTCTACAAGGGGATATTTGCGGGGCGGATGCCGCTGGCGCATACGCACAGCGCGGTTTTTGTTTACGTGTGCGGCATTCTGTAACACCTCAGGATAGCTCGTGAATGCGAAAGGATCGAGCGTGGACATTTCAAACTGCTCTGTTACGGTAGTTCCGTTCTTGCATTCGCGTGACTGTGGTCGTGCAATCACTGCACAGAGGTCTTGCGCACGGTTCGCGGCAGTATACAGTGCGCTTAATTCCAAATGCCGTAGTTCGAGCGCTGCGCTGGCGTCCTTGCACTCGCCTTTCTTGCGATAATTGTGTATCCTCAGCGGCGTTCACTCTGCGCCCGCTTTTACTAACGACCTACAGCCTACCTTAATTACGCGCAGTTTAGAGTGCTTTGCCGTTTTTGTAGAAATGTTTCCTTCACCTTCATGTCGTTATAGGCTGCTGTGAGTAGACTAAAAACATACACATGCTGTTGTGCGTGTGTGCACTTACAGCGACGTGAAAAGCCCCTGCTTCCCCTACTTCGCAGCCGGATACACTAAACTACACTCGCGGCCGTACGTTCATGTGCGAACCTAGTGAAAAACGCAGACTTGTAATTCTGGGAATACGCGCCAGAGAAGACTGCGATCAATCGATCGGGTAAACTGAAATTACAGTCCCTCTAGGTACAAATTATGTAACTAGTTACTGCAGTTAATTAATCATGCAATACGTTTTTTCACCGGGCGCGGTCGTTTACAGCCGTTATTAATGGAGGCGCCTGGACAGAATTGTTTTGTGCTGGGATATATTCTGGCAGATTTGTACATTGCACTAACACAGGGATACACCCGAAAGAAATTCGAAAGAGGACCAATGTGACGATGGTAATCAAGAGAAAACAATAAATCACAAAAATGAATTGGTGCCAGCAAATAGATATTTTATTGGAACAAACGTCCGTAATGACGTCGTGCAGGTGGCTTGTGCTGCTGACGTGGCTTCCTGTGAGAAAAAATGTTGGGAGTGGCATTTGGGTTTAGTTTTTTTAACGCCAAGCTTCTCCAATATCCGTTGCTCAAATTGATCCGTGAAATAATCCTATTGAGAAGGGAAAAGAAATGTCGCCACCGAGTTTGAGATGCGCCACAAACACTCCGCAAATATAGGCAATAATGCATTGCAGAAGGGAGTTAGTGACTGTTCTACCGTAGCATGGTCAAATTCGTGTTCGCGCATCTGCTCAGTGCCGCGTCCGCTCAACTCGCTACACTAAACCCGTTTAGCAAGCGCTTTGCTGGACAAAAATACGTCTGCTGAAAATAATATAGTCGCCCAGTGTGTTTTGGTTCAAATCGCAATGACTGGATACGCTGCGCCATTGACTACTAAGATGAAGTAAGCGCGCACACTGCAAATGTACGGCATCACGTGTAATGCAAACGTAAGTCGTAATTAACGTTCCTCTGTGCATACACGGAAGAAAGGGCGTACAGCCGTTACGGTGCGAATATGCATTTGAAGTGCTCATTCAAACGTGCGCGAATTTAATAAAGCGATAACAGAAATTGCGCATCAAACGTACGTCAACGGCGCGGTCACTATATTAGCTGACCTTAAATGGTTTTACCTAGCCGCAATTTTTTTTTTCTCGCAACAGCCTCAATTTGCGCCGCACCGACCAAGCCCATATTACGCAGCAAATCACTCCGATGTCATAACAACGGGATTATAATACCACCCGGGTAGCTAACACAAAACATGACTTCACGCCAAAAAGAGCGTACACGCACACGGAACGCACAGGATACATGGTCAGACGCAAGCTGCCGTCGGCCAAAACAAGCATGAATTCAGGTGAACAATTCTCGCGTCACGAAACCCTTACGACAACTGACTGAACATGCTACGCCGCTGATATTGATGCTGGAAGTTAAGCGCGCACATGACAAATACACGGCCTCTTATCCAAACCAAAGCTTACGACGGGACGAACTCGGCGCTGCGCGCAATGCCTACTCAGAACAAAGCGTGGGCGACGGTCGCGAAGGGAATACGCATTTCTTCGTAAGTGACCGCTCAAGCTCGCGCAGAATTTAACAGAGCAAGAACAAGCATTCAGAAACTTACCTCGCAAAAGAGTGATGGTAGCGTCGGCCTGAAGTATGCCCGTTCAAATCTATGCAACCAAACTTTTCTCCTTTCTGCGTCGCGTTTCCCGGACGGAATAAAGAAGTCTTGTGCCCTGCCTGACGATATTCGCGCTGCCTAAGGCACAACACATCGACACCGAGAAGCAACCTAAAACGACACCGGTGCGACATTTTTTCGAAGCGAGCAGCTAATTCCGGTACTGAAGCACGGTGGCGACGGTGGCTCGGAAGCCAGCAATGGCGTCGCAGCGGCGGCGTTGCGCAATGTCCCAGCCGGCGAGGCATCGGCGAGGCGACCCGGCGGCGGAGCAAAAAAAACAAAACCACGTGACTTTTCCCTTGGCCAATGGCGCGCGACGTTCGCCGGCGAAAAAGAAAATGGCAAAAAACGAAGTAAGAGAGGAGCGCGGGCGAGGGCGAAAGGCGGCGAGATCTAAAGATGGCGCTACCTTAGTAATTTTAGGGACCTTAGTAGGGGCGCCACTGAAATCCCCCTAGCGGCCCGTTTCGAAAGCAGGCGCGGGAGTCGGCGTCCCGCTCCCCAGTGCCGCCGCTGCTTTTGCGTCACGTCCACGACTGAGATTTACCGTGTGCGGGCGTTTGAAATCCATGTTTATGTGGAGCAGTCTTTCTGTTCGCAAATGAGGTGTGTTTTCGAGAGTGTAAATATTTCTGACGCGATCTTAGTGTTGTATATTCGATCTGTATAAGCGCCAGGTGTGTGTCACAGGCCAGCGTCGCGGAACCGGCGTGTGATGGAGCCGATTGTAGTTACACTGACCTGAATTTACTAGCAGTGTCTCCGTAACCACCGGTTCCTCAGATGTTCATTCTACGGCTATACACTACGATTTAAATTGGTTTTGTGCGCTTACATAATCAGCGGGGCTCTCATACCTGACAGCACGCCAGTTACGTTTGCCAATATTATAACTTTGATATTGATCACCACCATTTACAAGCCAGTCTGTGTTAATTTCGGGAATATTCAACAAAAGTACGATGGACAATGCATACGTAATTATACTCGGGGATCAGCACACGACAAAGTCTTCTTGTCGTGAGGTGAGCGCCCGCAAACATTCATCTGCTCCTCTGCGAGCAGCGCGGAGACGGGCTTAGAATATAATCCGCGTCCGCGACTAATGCTTCTTCGAAATATCGTCACATGGCACAGGGAGCCAGCAGAATAAAGCAGAAACTGAAATCAGAGGGCCTTATCACAACCACTCTCTTCCAACGACACCTTTCATCGCTTGTTGAACAGCCTACCCTGTATACTTCCAAAAATGCGGCCGCCGTATGATCAGCTATTCGTTGAAGTAGAAAAAGAAAAGGAAAGTAAACGCGATATTTGTGTGTGTGTGTGTGATTACTAAAACGTTCATTGCCTGATTCCGCTCCGCATTTGTACACAGCGTCCCCCTCCTCCCCCCCCCCCCCCCCCCCCCCCCCCCCCCCCCCCCCCCCAATGATCAACGATGTCTTGCGAAATAGCAGTGCATTTCGCGTATAGTTGGTCTAGTGAACCCTACCTGGCTTAAGTTTCGACGAACGTCTTTAGCATGTCAGAAGCTGCACTGTTTTCTTTATTTCCGTTAGAGAATTATGTTTCTTAATTCCGCACTTGCACAGCATTTATTTTTCCATGGTTTCATTAACTTGCCTTGGTTTGTGGGCACATATTTAACGACGCACAGCTAGGCTTGGAATATACTTAACATTTTCGCATGGTTTATATGCTTATAACAGGCATAAGTTATTGCCCGAGATTTGGTAATCACATCCCCGAAACATATTGTTCTGCGACGTATATATTCGAAACGAAGCCGCATTCGTTGTCGACGCTGCAAAATGAAGCCAATCTCTCATTGTGCCAGTATCAGGTCTAAACGAGGCGACAGAAGAATTCATTTGTGCTGATGTTTTGGAGGTGACAGGGGTGATATGCTGCTACCGTCGCCGACGCCCGGAAGAGCGGCGACGAAGCACGCAGAACCGCGTCCCCGGGTAGCTCTTGGCTCTTGCAGGCGATCGCGGGCTCTGCGAAGACGCAGCTGCTTTTTAAGTGACCTAAACGTACTCTTTGCCTATAGACGTCACCATAACAAGTTTTTTACAGGGCGCGGAAATGCGAAAAGAAGCGAAACAGAACCTAAACACTGCACGCGGCCCTATCAGCCACGCAGCGCAAATCCCGTCAACGCCGCGGAGAAGCGGCGGCAGGCGGCGCAGCGATCACGAAGCTCGAGGCGTATAACAAACTATAGATAGCCCATGCTGTATAATTGCCTCCAATAAAATGTGCGTCGTCTGTCGTCAGCAGTCCTGTCAGCGTAACATTTCCAGCGGCATTGCTTTTTCCGTCACCCGTGGCATTCAAGCAGGTGGCGAGCTCGGGTTTTTGCGCAAAACTCATTCAGTTGTCGTTTCCACTCGTTTTGCGCGTATGCAATGTTACTTTTGAAATGTGGCCATTTTGGACCAACACTTGTTTTTCAAACAATGCAGAGGAGCAAGTGAACAAATAACTGCAATTACCTTCTTCCGATTAAGCTTTAAGTGACTTCTGTACGTCTCACAAGTACCCGTCGCTTCACGCAGGTTTTGTTCAATTTGGGGCGATTGGTTTTGGGATAAAGACTATGAAAGGAGCAGCAGTCAGAAAGTCTACGGTGAGATATTCTTGAGCGATGCGTATGAATTACGTGAATTTTTCCTATGTACTTCGTGAAGACACGGCTGTTATCAGGCTTTATCGACAGCCCCACGTTCAACGTTTAATTGCTTTGAGAGCGCTGTGGAATGTATTAATTGCCTCTTTAGGATATTTTCAGTGGTTGTTTGGAAGGTGTTAGGAATGAGTAACTCCCCTCAACAACGAGAAATAAGCAAAGACTGATGTCCGTTTCCTGGTCTATTAGCTAAAATTCAGAAATTTCTCAGTTAACTCGCCGCGGTGGCTCAGTGTCTAAGGCGTTGCGCTGCTGAGCACGAGGTCGCGGGTTCGATTCCCGGCCGCGGCGGCCGCTTTTCTGATGAAGGCGAAAAGCAAAAACGCCCTTGTGTGCGAGATTTCGGCGCACGTTAAAGATCCCCAGGTGGTCAAAATTAATCCGGAGCCCTCCACTACGGCGCGCCTCATCGCCTGCGTTGCGTCGGCGCGTTAAACCCTACAATCAATCAGAAATTTCTCAGTTAGAGCCATATATACAAATAATTTCTGAGGTGCCTGAAATTAGCACCCTTGCCTTTATTTTTCTCTAACGTTTTTCGCACTAAAAACGTAGTAGAGCATATAAAACACGCATCTGCCGCGCCCGTCCAGTCCATTACAGCAAGTTCAGGCAATTTAGAGGCGGAGCTGAGCACCCAACTAACCGTGGAAAATAAACAGTCAGGCTCTGTGCTGCTTCCGCGTGAACGCACTTTAATGAAGGCGCGTGTACACTTTCCGCTTCTGTCGCTTTAATCGAGTGAACTCTGTGTGCCCCTCTGTTTTCTTGCTTTCGTCTCACTTCACTCGCTTCTTTTTTCTGCACTGTCTTAAGGCCACTCTTCTGAGCTTCACTTGCGCATTTCAACATGGGTCCTTGCCTTGCACAATGGCAATCCGGTGCACACACACACACACACACACACACACACACACACACAAAAGACGAGCTTACGTACTTGGTCTGGGGAAATCACTATTTAAAACAACCAGCCTTTGAGTTTTGGTTATTTTGTTGTTTTATACCATAACTCCATCGATATTTTATTAACTTCTAATAATATTACCGGGGCAGTACTCCCCATTTTTCCTATAGCCCCTGTTTTTTTCTGAATTCTGTTCGGCTTTCGAAGGATACCAGCAGAAAACGCTGGCCAGAAAAGACAGCACAGGGTATTTTTAATTACTGGACATCTTAATGGGCGGAAGAAAAAGTAAAAAATGGAAAGTCGTGGTGTCACTAAGGGCGGTGCGATTAATTTAAACATTTAAAATCCCCTAAATACAGCTCATTTGCGTACACAGTCACTTTTCCGCGTAAATATCTGTTTCCAAAGCATACAAACGGTGAATTTCAGCCGTGAAAAGCAGCGGTGACCGTGGGGCGCTACCCAGAGCGACCCGCGGCTGCTTCCGAAACGAGTCGCTTTCAGTGGCACCCTTACACGTATGCTTCAACCCTTACTGATCACAGTGCGCGACTTTTTTCGGAAGAAAAGAAAAAAAAATCTAAGCCAGCTTACAGAACGGTGCAAGCCTGATTTTACAGCAGACCTGTGTTCTTCTCACTAAGCTAAACTCGACGAGCCCCATACAAGTCACTCAGAATCGCTTACCTTGTATATATATTTATACGGCGCTCGTTAGCAGAAGACCAAATCAAACGCAAAGTAAAGTATCTAAGTGCTTTATTTGTGCAGTCCCCTCTTCAGTCTTCGTATACTTCGTCGTCCGCCTCCGCAAATTCTTCGTCGTGCGCTCCCTCACCGTTGAAAACCTGCACTACTTCGTATTCTTCTTCTTGTTCTTCTGGGCGATTGCATTCTCGCCTGGAAGCACGGCGCGCTTTATAATAAGCCGCCTCTTCCTCGGGCGTCCGGATTTTCTTTGGTCGCCGTATTCCCCATGTGCGCGGCCCTGAGTCGGAGACAGTGTTGCGGAATGGGCATCCCCATTCCATTCCGGGGAATTATAATTTTTCGCAACTAGCTTCCTTTAAATTCCCTGGAATGACAAAACTCAGCCCATTCCCACTCCTGGAATGGACAGGCCGTTCAATTCCATTCCTGTAATTCCTCAATGCAAAAACTGCCTCGTGGCGTTTTGTCGAGTCACCGAGGAAGCAACATGAATCTGACGTTATCATACGCGTTGAAAACTACAAAACTATGCAAAACGTGTCACTTGATAGAAGAGTAGGGAGGTGGTAGCAGCTTGATGACATATCTCGTGCCGAAAACCGCCCAAAAAGGGGCAGTATCACACTGAATATTTTTGCATAATAAGTAGCGGGAGCACCGCTGCTTATTATTGTTTTTGCATGTGAAATTGTTCTAATGGTTTGTTCTTGCACGACGCGAGCTGAAGCAGCCAATACGTTCATGTCTGATTCTTCCGCTTTGTTGCACAGTCGGTCGCGTGCTATCTAGCTAACTGCTTTGCGCACCGTCATGCCAGCGCCATTAGTATGTTGTGGCTAAATCACAGGCCTGTCACGCGTTCCTTGCTGAAATTTATGGACGCACTTGAAATTCTTACTTGAATAATTTCAAATGACTTAAGAGCATTGCGCAGTAATGTTCTGTACCAATGCGAGAGACGGCAGGGCAGCATCGCAAAACAACGTGAATAGATTTTCATCCACCATAGGAAATCGCCATCGCTTTCATGTTGGCCTCCATTTCGCTTGTTTATTGTCCTGGAATTACGTCAGCCCAATCCGTTCAATACAGGACATCATTTATGACCCCCGCCATTTATCTGCGTGTGTAAAGGTATGCACAGAGCCTTTAACGGACGTTTTCAGACTTGACTTAGGCACTCGGTCTTTTTTTTTTTTTTTCACATAACGCAACAATTGAACAAATGCATAATATGGTTATGTCACTTTAAATGTTATGGCGTGTCGTGATCTTTGAAACAGCTGACCCAAGTGCTTTAGGCCTAACAAATATAGCAGCCCCGTGATTATACACGTGCACAGAAACACAGCAACCAAACCACAGACAAGTTTGGCACAGCTGAAGGAGAGGGTTGCACATTCGGATCGACGCAAAGCAACGTGTAGCACTGCTGAGAGCTGTCAAAACGCTCGCAAACACGGGCGCTGCTGCGGCCGGAACTGTTAGAAACAAACTCCTTTTGGCAGCTTGTATTCTGCATCGTTGCATAGAATATCTAATGTAATGATACATACGAGCTGCCCATTACCATAGCAGAGCGTGGAGGTAGAAACCTCAGTAACACATACAAGTTCGCTTCTTACGTAAAGGTCCCGCGGGATCCTCACCAACAATTTTCTCTTTGCTGCCTTCGTTTCAATTTTACTCTATATCATGGTATATAAAGGGCGGCAGGCAAACATGATGTGCCGATGCCGTTGCTGTAGCCTCGCGGCCCCTCTGCAACATATAGACAGACGGTCGACAGGTTGGCGCTGTATTCCCGGGAGATGCCTACCAGGTCGGCTTACAAGTCACAGCCCTCTGCATTGCGCGCCGGGTACGGACGGTGTGATGAGAATGCCAAGCAGACTCGCTGCTTCATGTTTCATGTGCGGTCGGTTTATATCTGCCCTGGGCACACGGAGCCTGCCCCTGAGACATCCTTCTGCTGTCGGCGCCACGGGCAGTTTTACACAGAAAGCTATGCCTCAAAAAGCCTGCCTAAGTACAAAGAGCCGACCTAGCGGCGCCACCGGCCAGACGACGACTCACGCCAAAGGAACAAAACCCTGTTTTCGTTTGTTCGAGGAATTTCGTCGTGGGAAACCGGCGGTCCCCGGCATGGACGGACTTCACCCCAACGACTAAGAGCCCCGCGTTGCATCAGTAATCGCTACTGCAACCTGCAAGACTACATTAAATCGTTTTAAAACCACATGTGGAGCTAAATTTGCACACGATTTGGGAATCAAAATATTTGTTCACAGGCCAATTAGTTTAGGTCCAGTAACTTCCCGCTTTTTTTCAGTTACCGAAGCTAATTATAAGAATGGGCTGTTCCACAACGTAGGAAGGCCGAAAATAGGTGAGAAATTAGAATTCAGTGAATCTGACTAAACGAATGAGTTTCACACAGTATGTACTTTATATCAGATGAGGCATCAATGCTTTGACAGTGCTGCACAAAAATGTCGAAGGCAGCCGTAAGGATAAACCAACAAATATGAAAGAGCTGGTGCACTACAAACCACTAACTTCGAATATATTTTTTCTGGTGTAGCTTCAACACGTTTTCCAAAACCCCTGTTTCTTTTCGCGCACTTAACAGCATGTGGGAGCCACTGTGAGCAATAAAACACATTTTAGTACAAAGCGCTAACAAGGATGAAAAAAGGAGCATTCGGGCTAAGCAAAACCCTGGAAAACACTATTCAGAATTTGGAGCATGAACAAGCTTCTAAAATACAACCTTAGACTACTGAAGCAGCCGGGAGGCGCCAGCGACAATAACACTGTCGTCTCAAAATTATCATTCCATTCCGGGCAAAAGACGCTTAATTCCATTCCCATTCCATTCCGGCATCTCGAAAAGGTGGGATGAATCCGGAGTCATTGCAATTCCGGAGGGATAACTCCGCAACACTGGTCGGAGAATATTCTGCCGCCGCGGTTCTGGCGTTACCGAGTTTTATGAGCACAGGTCGTTGCCCCTAACAACGCTGAGCAAGTGATGTCTGGAGCAGACGACTGTCGATTTGTCACGACGCTGTTTGCTCAAACGCTGATAGGCACGTGTGCTCGGTATTCTTTTTACGAGCCCCTCACGTGGCGCAAGCCCACGTGCAAGCCTGGACGACGCCGGGCGCTCCTCACGAGACGCACGCTCACGTGTGCTCGGTATTTTATTGGTATTTTTTCGGTTAATAGATGACGGAGGCAAGAGCTGAAACAGCTCTGCTGTTAAACAGCCCACGTTCTTGACCGGAAATACTCCCTGTCAGATGGTGGTTATTTTGAATACAGACGCGTGGCGTTTTCCTTATTACCTGGTCCTGCAATATATACATCATCCCGGGTATGTGAGAGGCTTCACTAAATAGCTGAAATTATATGGGAAGGCTGCCTGGTACCTGGTACATCAATAAACCTCCTTCACCAGAATTTGATCTGGCCACCAGCACAGTCCAATATAACCACCTAACTTTTGGTGGTCCTCAGTCTCCACCAGCTTTAAAGCACCTGACCACGGCTTCGCTCGGGCCTGAGACACAGCAGAGGGTTCTGGCTCCGGCTCAAATAATTTCTGGCTCCGGACAGGCCGCCTATGCAACTTGAACCTGGCACCATTCAACGCGCGTACTCCATCCAGCAAGGGAGTCTTAGCTGCGCTATTAGAGGACTCTCGAACATTAACTCGAATATCATAGGATTAGGTGACGTTAGAAGAACTGACACGGGCGGCGGCGGCGCTGGCGGCGGTGAAAGGACGCTTGCCTTATCTTCTCTTTCGTTTTTCTGCCTACCCAGACGAGCTGAAAAGCTGCTGCCATGGCTGCGGAACTGCCTCACGATTGACGTCACGGACCTAGTGACAGTGTCGTCACGTTTCCGATGCCGAAATTGCAACTCGACGTGCGTGCGGCCGCGGCAGCGGGAGAGGACGCTTGCATTGTCTGCTCTTTTTTTTACTGCCTACAAAAGTTTGCTCCCCACTTCTGTGCAAACGGTGCCTCACTGTTCATGCCTGGTCCGATCGCCTAGCCTGCTGCTGCTTTTCAAAGCGACGCTTTTTTAATGTGTTCTTCCAACCCCATATTTTCTTCACCCTCCAGACGAGCTAAAAAGCTGCTGCCATGGCTGCGGGACTGCCTCGCGATTGACGTCGCGGACCTAGTGACAGTGTCGTCGCGTTTCCGGTGCCGAAATTGCAACTGGACACACGGGCGGCGGCGGTCAAAGGACGCTTGCCTCATCTACTCTTTTTTTTTTTTTGCTGCCTACCCAGGTTGGTAAATGCTCTTATTAGTCTCTGGCATTGCGTTACTGCTGCCACCGCTGCCACCGTGTTGCCAGTGTTCCGTGCTATGTTTGGTGCGTAATTCGCTCCTTTTTGAGCTGAGTGAATCTGTGTGCTCCTGAATCACGTGCCATGGCACACGCATGCCAGTCCTGCGATGAGCCCCTGCCAAACGACGGATGGGTCCTGACGTCCAGCGAATGTGAGTCCTGTTACCTTATTGGTAGTTGTTCTGGCTGGTCGGAGTCAACATTCAAGACCAAAGGTGAGAGTGGCCGTAAGGCGTGGCCTGTCGTCCATCTAAACACAAAGGTGGGGACAAAACAAACATGGACCCAGAGATAACTGCCTGTCTAGTAGACAAAACTAGGAGGCTCGATGTCTTAGCAGAGCTGCCTACTCAAGTAGGGGATCCATTCAGATGTCAGAGAAATATGATGAAATCCGAAATAGTCAAGCAAAGCAGGAAGGAAACATGTAGTTTAAATAAGCGCGTTGGCATATTAGAGGCCGTTTGCGCTTCCGCTGAAATTCAACAACTAAGAGCCACTGTGAATGACCTCGAGTTTCGTAGCAGGAAGCTTGTCATTAAACTTCACGGCATCCCAGCTGCACCAAACGAAGACCTGCCACGTAAGCTAAATGACGTGGCCTAGTCTATTAACCTCCCAGACCCGACTGTGAACGACATCGACGCAATTCACAGGCTTTTCTTTTCTTTACGATTTTATTTCGTCATGCTACCTGCAAGTGTGGAGGTAGACGTTACAAGCCTTAAAAACATATATGATGCTAGTGGCGAAACAAGTTTCAGCTCCGTTCATTTTAACCCTACATCAGGTAGAAATAAGCAAGATGAACTCGATCATTTTTTTTTTAGTGAGACGCAAGTACGGTTTCATGTTGTGTTCTTGGAAACGTGTTTTGCTTCGCAAGAGGACGTGTTTTCATTTCCGGAGTACAATTCGTACTATATGAATCGTACAGACAGGAGAGGTGGTGGCGTAGCAGTGCTAATATCAAACTCAATGAATTCTCAACTGTTACCTGAATTTTGCAGTATCACTCCTTTCTATGAATCGCTTGTGGTTGGTGTGGTAGTTCAGTTTTCTTCGTATGTTACCGCCCTCCTTCAGACTCTCTTTCAGAATATGTTAGTGAATGAAAATAAGCAGTTATACTTGGAGGTGACTTCGACATTGATATGTCAGCCAACAGCGCTAGTAAATTGGACCTTGAATCGATGTTAAACACTCATGCCTGCCAAGACGTTATGACGTGCCCCACGCGACTCCCTCTGCGATCAGCAACACTTTAGGCCTAGTCATAACCCATTTCGATCACTCTCTTGTTAAAGCTGGCAATTCACAACACTAGTGACCACCTGCCTATATTTATGTTTCTGAGTCAATTCATCAACACACCTAAACTATTGCGTTCGGAATTTTCTTACAAATTTACCCTACAAGCTTTTAGAGACTGTTTAAGTGGAGCAAATTGGAACGATCTATTCGCAGCGAGCGATTCCAACTTAGCATATGAATTATTTATGAAAAAGTTCATGGAACTATACTTTGAGTGTTTCCCCATCAAGACGCTTCAAACATACAAAAAAAGTCATAATAAAGAATGCCTCAAGCTTATTAGGAAACGGGACCAATTGTTTAAAGCGTTTATGGGGAGGAAATCCCCCAAGCCCTCAAAGTATTAAGTATAGGGATTTTTTTCACTAAACACCTCCGTGATGTAATGAGGCAATATTCTGCTAACCAATTTAGCTCAACACAAGGACACACAGAAATGGCTTGGAAGGTACTTAAAGGGACCCTGCAACACTCTTTGAGCAGTGCAAGTAAACCTGCGCGACGTTTAGATTACACTGCCAGGAATACCTGAGCCAAATATTACACGTGCACGTGAAGCGGTGAGCGCGCAAATCGATGTGAAAGACGCGGAAAAACCAAACGCTCTCTCTTCAGTTGTCCTATTTATGCAACCCCGGGCATGGCCTAAGGGACGTCACATAGGCCACGGCTGCCCGATCGGCTGTCACTGGTCAACTTCGCGGCTAGATTCTCCCATTTCCGTCGTCGTCATCGCTGTGTACGAACCTCTTCTATGCCTGAACCTGTAGGCACAGTTTGCCGTTTCTTTTGTGTTTTGAGTGCGCGCGGAGTTTGAGTGATGAGCTCAATACTTCCCTGTCAACGGGACCACTCGACTACAAACGTTTATTGCTTCAAAAACGCCCTACCAGCCCGAGCGCGCACTTGCGAGCAGGCACCCATGCCTGCTTTTTTGTGGCACCAGACCGGAAATAGGCCCCTCCGCGTTGCGGAGAAAAGGAGAAAACTACCCGGCATGTGATATATCGAAGGCCGCCGAAGAGAACGCCGCGAGCCGCCCCCCCCCCCCCCCCCCCCCCCCCCTCTCCGGGAGACAGCGCGCAGCTTTCGTCGCGTTGTCCGCGGTCGAGTTGAGAGGGAACGATTATGCGCGATTTCTCATCGCGCGTAGTTTCGTTAATTGTGAACGGATTTTCATAATTCTTGCGGGAGGAGATTTCTGGGACAATAGACTTTATCCCAAAATACATTACTAGTAGTCGATGGCAAGTGTTGCAGGGTCCCTTTAAAACGGTATTTAGCACTGCGTCAGACTCTAACCAAAATCGTTAATAATCATGTTCAACTTCAGGGCCATCCATCAGCCAATGCCTTTAACGACTTCTTTTTATCAGTTGGTGACAGTACCACCCCCCGCTGCGACCTAAGATGTATGACGGACCGAACAACCCCAACCATTTTTTTACAGCCATTGTCTGAGTGTAGGCTTGTAGCTGCATCCACGACCCCCAAAAGTAGCAGATCCGTGGACGGAGTGTAATGGGCTCGCACTTTTATGCCTTGCAGTGACGTAATTTTCTGCAAAACCTCCTGTGCACTCCGATGCTCAACGTCGATGGCCCAGATGTTCCGCCGGGAATTTTCCCTCCCGTCTTTGACCTCACCGGGCACAGTGGCTTCGAGGAACACAGAGACTGCTTGCTTGATGAGCAGCCTCCAGTTGTGCGTCTTGGCCACCGGCTCGAACAGTATCGAGTGCACAGGGTGTTGAGGCACGAGCTTTTCGCCTTTTTTCCCAGGTATAGTTGAAACCCCTCCTCGGAGTCATCGTCACTGGGCGCTGAGTAGAGCTCAGTGTCCTCGCCGTCCGCGTCATGATGATGATAATGATTAAAGGCCCAACCGACTTGCCTGTGTTATTTTACTTGTTTGCCCTACCCTTCACTAACCGAATGGGTTATCCCCCTCCGCCCCCCCCCCCCGATTTTAAGCTCCCATTGCCTCCCCCACCTTCCTGCCCTTGCCCCCCCTATTTACCTCTACCCCTTCTGTTCTAAATTCTAACTCGGTATATAACCCATCCTACAACACACTCTCTTCCCTACCTTTCTTCCACCACCGCTCCAGCCGCCTCTTCGTCCCCTTTATGACTCTGAAGTTGAGGCTCCCCCTCACACCAAATCCCAAAGCCTCCGTCAACGTCGCTTCCCCATCGCCCCGTCGCGGTCGTATCTCTGTGCAGTCTATGACAATATGCTCCACGGTTTCCCGATCCCTGCCGCAGCATACACAAGTTTCGTCCTGTTGCCTGTAGTCAGCCGTGTATGCCCGTGTTCTGAGACAACCCACCCGTGCTTCAAAAAGCAATGCACTGCCTCGCGCATTGCCATTGAAACTTTCCTTCGTGATTGCTAGTTTCTCTGTTCTATAAGCCTCCAGGGTTTTTTTCAATTCCATTCTCTGTACCCAATTCGTCGTCTCTGCTGCTTTTACCTGATTTTTAACGGTTGTGTATACCCCCCCCCCCCCCTTCCCCTACCGAATTTCCGTACCGCTTGGTCAGCTGTCTGGTCCCCCATCTCCACCGCGTGTCCATGCTCCTCCTGTACGGATACCTAAACATTCTCGCGGCACCTTTTTCCTCCCCCGTGTCACGTAGTCTCTCCTCAAATTTTATCTTGCTCTCCGCCTCCCTTGCCTCAAAGGACGACCAGCCCATATCCCCCTGTACCGATTCATTCGTAGTTTTGCTATGGGCCCCTAGCGCCAGCCTACCTAACGCCCTTTTATTTACCTCCAGGCCCGCTTGGGTCTCTGGTTTCATGCGCAGAACGGAGTTTGCGAAAGTCAATCGTGGTGCCATGACCCCCTTCCAGACTTCCCTTACCTCGCCCCACGTGTGGTCTATGTTTCATTATAGCCGCGTTCCGTCTTCCTTTTGTTTTAAGGTGGACCTCATGCACATGCGTGTAATCTGCGCCGTCGTTAAGCCATACTCCTAAATATTTATACTCCTTTACCCGTGGTATTTCTTCTTGTTGAACTGATTGGTTGAACGTACTTGTTGAACCATGAACCCTGACTTTTCTCTGCTAAAAGATAGCCCAAGGTGCGTCATTTCCTCTCCGCATATATCCATCAGGCCGTGCATACCTATCTGGTCAACCGTCATCAACATTATGTCGTCTGCATACATTAATCCTGGAATTCGCTGTTCCACCACCTGTCCGTTTTTAATGTATGATAAATCGAATCCCAGCCTACTGCTCTCTAACTTCCTTTCTAAACCCGCCGTGTAGATCATGAACAGCAGGGAAAAGGACATCCTTGTTTAAAACCCTTGTAGGTTTATACAGTCCTATTGTATGTTATCCCCCCCCCCCCCCCCACACACACACACACTATTTGCACTTGGTTCTCCCGGTATAGCTCCCTGAGTAAGTTAATGAATACTGCCCCCACTCCCTCATCTTCCAGGATACTCCATAGCCGCTCCCTGTCTACATTATCATAAGTCGCTTTAATGTCCAGAAAGGCTGACCACAAGGGTCGGATTTGCATCTTTGCCACCTCTATTCATTGGCTTACTACACATAGGTTGTCATCTAGTCTTCTGTCCTTTCGAAACGCATTTTGAAGTTCCCCTAGCATTCTATTCTCTTCTGCTCATTGCTGTAGTTAAAATGTCACTGCCTGCATTCCAAACCTGTATAGCACGGACGTGACGGTGACTGGCCTATACAAGCTTGGCTTAGTCTTGTCTCCTATGCCCTTATAGATTAAGCTCATCCTGCTAGCCTGCCACGTGTTCGGTATTGCCTTCTTTTCTATCTCCGTGCTAATGGCTTGTAGTAGACTTCCCTTGCTATTTGGTCCTAATTGGTTGATCAACTCCATCAGTATCCCAACCGTGCCCACTGCGGAATTTTTTGGGACCTTTCCCTCTGCTTTTCTCCACTTGAGCTTGTCCCCTCCTATCTCAAGACCTTTAAGCCTCCCCGTCGTGACATCGCTGTGGCGCTGCGGGGCCGCTCTATCAACGTTACAGAATTTCTCAGTCATAATTTCATGAAGGTATGCCAATGCCTGCTCTCGTTTGAGCACCTGCCCTGCTCCGTTTTCTATAGTAGCACCTTCTGTATGTACCGTGCGTTTCCCTAATGCCCGCACACGGCTCCAAAACTTTTTCGGCGCGTCTCTACCCCACCCTTGTATTTGCGCCACCCATCGCTCGCTGTCACCCTTTATCTTCGCCTGTACCAACAGTTGCACTTCCACTTTTCTTTGCTTATAGTGCTCCCATTTTATGTCCACCTCTTCCTGATGCCTCCCTGCCCTCTTGGCCTGCCTGTGTTCCCTAGACGCCTGTTTGTGCCTCTCTATAGCCTTCTTGATTTCTGCATTCCACCAGCTTCTTGGCATTTTCTTTTATTTCCATTGACTATTGCCTTGCCTTGCCTTGCCTTGATTGATTGCCTTGACTATTTTTTCCTGCGTAGTTTTGATGAGCCTCTCATACCCGCATATTTCTCCGGGGTTTCTTTCTATCTCGGCTTCTATACTTTTGGCTATAGCCGCAATTTGTTTACAGCTTAACTTTGTGTACTGCCCCACTCGGTCCTCTTTCGCGCCCCCCGGTTTCCCAAAATTCAGTTGCATACACTTGTGGTCACTGCCCAGACTGTAACCTCTTCATCTATGCTCATTCCATTCATCCATTCAAAACATTCGTTAACTGGGAGGCTGGCGCGCTCCCTAGAGGGAGAAGTGTACTTTGGCTGGGCATGCAGGGCTGAGAGTGGGAACTGACAACCGGTGAACAACAGGGGTAGCAGAGTGGTTTCCGAGAGACGCAAATCAAAGTAGCAGGCCATTAACTTGCCGGAAGGATGAATTTAAAAAATTCGGGTGTAGAGAATGAACTAGAGCATCGCAGGACAGGAACGGGTGGAGCTATATGGAGGGGTCCTTGCCGAGCAGCGGATATAGATAGGCTGATTACGAGGACAGTGACAGAGCAACACTACATAGTGTACACTGATTATTATCTAGATCGCCGATGATCATACGTAGCCCGAAAATATTGAGGTTTCCTGTTCAGTAGATCAGCTGAAGAGTCCTTGTAATCCTCGATTTTGGTTGGTACAGACAGAAAAGGTGGAAATAACGGACAAAAATAAAATAAGAAAGAAAGGGAGGAAAGAAATAATGGGGGACAGAAAGCAAGCAAGAAAAAAAAATGAAGGAAAGAGTAACGGCGAGAAAACAAAAGCAAATAAAAAATATCTGCAGAAATTCAGAGAATTCTCTACTACTGCGTATATTCTTATGCCGCTTGTCTAGAGAGTGCGTTCTTTAGTGCCAAATAAGGCTACGAGTAGCCAAAGACGTTGGATTATTTTATTCGTTTTAAGTTTTTTTTGTTTTTTTTGCCAGTGATGTCAATTTGTACAATCAGCGACGAAGTGCCAATTATTATGAAGATTCAAGGTGTACTGCAAACTTGGTCGGTTTAGGCTTTTTTTATTCGTATTTTGAACGTTCTTTCACGAACTTTTTTCGTTCATTCTTCGGTTTTGTGGAGAGAGTGTAAGATGCATATTTTTGATTTTGTCAGATCGTTTTTGTGAAATTTTGTCTGTTTTTATTGCTTTTTTTTTGTTTTTCAAAACACTGTCCCACCAATTATCTCCATCTACGCCATTATAACGATTGAAGGTGTTACTTTCGCATTGCGCGGTTCGCCGTTTTCTTTATTTTTATTCGTATATCCAAAGTTTTTTGTGGGATTTTTTCGTTGATTCTTCGGTTTTGGGGGGGAGATGTTTAACATGCATATTTGATTTTGTGGTATCATTTTGGTGAACTTTATTTTTTCTATTTTTCGGTTTTTTGTCGTTTTTTTAAAGAATTCTGTCCGGCCAATCATCTCTATCTACGCTATTATAACGAGTAAAGATTGTACTTCCGTCAAATCTGCATTTTTTGTGGAAATGCAGGGAGTTACACCCTTCGCCATTTCGCTATTGTTTCACTCGTATTTGAAAGTTTTTTCGACGACTTTTTTCGCTTTTTCGTCTATTTTTAGGGGAGGGGGGGGGGGGAGATGCATAAGATACGTATTTCTGATTTTGTTACATCAATTTTGTGAATTTTTTTGTTTTTCAAAATTCTGTCCGACCAATTATCTCCGTTTACGCAATCATAACAATTAACGGTGTTACTTTCGCCACCGCTGCACTTTTGTGGAAATGCAGGGCGTTACACGGTCCTGGCTGGGGGGCGAGGGGGGGGGGTACTCGGCAAAGAATGCTTCGCATTAAAATAACTCGGCGTACTCATAACAGCGCTGGCCATTAGTGCTCGGTTGGTAGAGCACTAGTTAGTTGTTAGTGACCTGCCAACGCAGTTAGTCGGATATACACAAAAAGAAACCCAATCGAATCCATAAAAACCATAGCTTCCAAGCATAACCCAGACTAACTAGCTCGTGCAGCCTGCGTTGGTTTAAGTCGACAAATACGTCTTTTGTACTATTTCTAGGGTTGGCAACAGGCCGATCGTTTTACTTCTCGTCGCAGTCTTGTTGCTACCACTGCGCAGTTGAGCTCTAGAGCGCAATTCATTTACATTGTTTAGTTTTTACACCAACAATCTTTTAAGGGCTATTTTACATAGCATGGAAAGGAACTATTGAGTCTTGACCCGTAACTGCTGGACCATCCTTGTGTTTTGTTGTGGCAACTACTTAATAACCCACGAGAAATTTCAGTTTTCGTGGATGGTCCGAGTTTCTTCTGGCTTCCTGTAAAGCGTGCCGTGCCGCAAGGTGACCCTCAGTGAGGTGAAGCCGCCATGGTGGCTGTGTGTTGACAGCGTCCGATTGAGGTTCACATGTACAAGTCATTGATTGCGTGTACTGCAACACTTTTTTCAACTTTTTTCGATGTCCTAAATACTTGCAGAGCGTTGTCAACCAACACATCCAGTACTCAGATTAGGGAATCGCAAAGTACCTCAGCCAAAAATTACTGCAATATGTCAATCAGAGAACTTGGAAACTTGCTCCAAAGATTTTTCTCTCTTTCCCGGTCTTCGTGTTCTTCGTCCGCTGGAATTACGTCATTACAGCGGTGTAGAGGCTATTGGACAGCTTCCTTTCAGTCTCAGCAATGTGCGCATTCGATAGCCACTTTAAAAAGAAAGCCACAAAAGCAAAGCAGAAACAGTAGGCGCATCTGCTGTGACGAGTAAATCCCTCAGTGCCGCTCCGTGCTGGCAATTTCGCGGTGCTTCCAGACGTAAAGGAAAGAGTGAAAGCGTTTATCGCAAGTTTTGCAGAGTCCCTTGAACAACACCGAGTGTATTCGAAAAGTTTTTGCGTGCAAAACCTCCGCCATATTTCAGGCTCTCAACCCACACGTGTGAAAGCCGTTCTCTATTTTGATTCCTTGCGTTTAATATTCGTCCTGATTGAACAAAACACCTGTTCCGCAGCTGGATCTACCCTAAACTTTTTACAGGCATAATTTTTTTACACACTTACTGTATACTTTTATCGAAGCCATTAATTTATATTTCGTCCACTCCCAATTCACGGCTTATGCCCCAACCATTTTTTATTCTCATTTTCTTCCCGAAGTCCGAAAACGCTCTCCGCATTAACTACTCTTTCGGATGTAAATTCTCATCCCATAGATCGCTCTTTTCGTCCTATCTTGCCAGAGCATATTAGATTTTTAGTCGGTTCCAGAAATGAAGCGATCCAATTTCTTGCAGGACATTTAAGTTATGCCAAGCAATGCAATGCTAACAATAATCTCTTCCTTTGGACAACGCAGAAACCCTCGTACTCTTTTTAAAATCGGACTTTTGGTTTTAAAGCTAATTAAAAATTTGGAAGCCCAACCTTTGGGCGTATTACTTAATCTATAAATCCACTCTTTATATATAATAGTAGTACATTAACAAGGATGCATAAAGTTACCGCAATTTTGGAAAAAACAACCTTTGGATGTTTTACTCGCTCTTTAATTACGCTGTTTAAACAGGGACGCAATCTCTTACCCAACGACACCATAATTATTAAACTAGGCTGGTAAATAACTCTGAAGATTTTCTTTTTTTTTTTTTTTTTTGCTTTGGCCATTTGAACATTCTCACATCTAAGCTAGGCTCAAACGCTCTCCACACCATAACGTCTAAAAAACTAACCTACGCAAGACCAAATATAATTCCTATAATTCTCGCAACCACGCGCACCTAGCAATATCAACCACGGTGCACACTTTAGATTGAAGAAAGAAATGACGAAAAATTTGACGAACGTAGCGAAAGACAAACGCGCCTGTTGTAGGTCTCTTACTACTGCCCGTCCAAGTTTGGGCTATTCGTTTTAGTCAAACGTATGGAACCACTCGGTCACTCCAGAGGGCTCCGTATGAAAGAGAGGACGCTGCCCACAGGTGCTATAGTTACAGGCGCTGTGAGAACATTATAGTGGTTAGAGGCGGCAGGTCACGCAACACCTGCCCCCCACTGTGATTGGGCTTCGATTGCAGCAGCGTGTGTCGCTGTCATGTCTTGGGCTTTCTCTGGGAGGCCATCAGGGGGGAACGGACAGTTTCGACATGATCGGACTAGCAGAGAGTGAAGGAGGGGAGCCGAATCGCTCCGCCGTGAGATTGCCGCCCAGCCTAGGCCGTCGTAAGCAGCCAAGTTCCCGGGTGACAGGGCTCGGCCTTTGCAAGCATCTCTCAGATCGTCTTCATGGTGGGCGCAGTTGCTCAAGTCCTCGCAGCCACTGCGAGCGACGACGTCCTTTCGCGGGTCAAAAAGCCGCTTCCCTTTCGGGCTGCATGCACTGAGCGTTGCGCAAAAAGCGGGGAACTGGGGCTATTTCTGGAAGAATTAACTATTTCAATACTGGAATGGGAAACGAGGCAAGAGGACGATGTTAAAATCCGCACTTTGTAATACCAACGAGGGGTAAATGATTAGAACCAAAAAAGCAGCAGGCGGTGTCTTATCAGGCAGAATAATCGGGGTGATAAAAACCTAAGGGAAAAAAATGTTCTCCATTTAACTATGTCAGCCGTGTCTGGCGTTTTAAAGACGGGGCCACTGACTATCGCCAGAAAAGAAGGAAAAGAGGGTCAAGCTTTGTCTTAAAGTAGATGATGAATTGGCTAATGAATTGAAGCTAACAGTTGCGAAACCCCCTCGGGTTACGAGAAGCGCAGTTTTTCCGCTGACCCGCACCTCGTGAAACGTTCCTGACTGAGGAAACAATGGGCGCGAGATCTTCGCACTAGGGAAAGGCAAGATGGAAAGGGTGTGGGGAAAGCGTAAGAAAGTCCCTAAGCGGAAATATCTGACTGAAATAAATGAGATGGTTGGAGCCCGTTTGTTTGTCATCCCATCTTTTACATCAAGCTTAACACGGTGTAGGGGTACTGGGGCGTATTGACTGAACGGGGTGATGAAATTAAAGTTTACGTATTCGATTCGTTTTGCGTAATACGCGAAACTCTGGGCCGAGGTTTACAAAGCTCCGCGCGTGCGACATTGTCAGAGCAGTTGGCAATCGGTCGGCATCGTTTGCGGCAGGTTCCCCGTCAAAAGCTTGGTGATAGCCACGGCACTCGTCAATCACCAACTGCTGTTACGATATCCTGTTGCGAACAGCTTTGTGAACCATGGCTACGATTTAGTTCAGTGTATTACAAATATATCTCGCTCATTTAATCTCGCATCTTGCTTGTAACTTTACTTTGCAATAAGTGTTCAGGCACTTTTCTTGCGCAGAACAATAGCCTACGACAATCAGCGTGGTTGTCAGACTGCATTTTTAGGCAAGCCAATCATCAGCACGTTTCGTCCGGTGTCCAATTCTGCCATGAAAGTCGCAACACCTTTAACTCGCATTGCGCCTGCTACATTCTGCTCAAAAACGTTTATTAAGGCAAAAAATAATAGTTAGGGAATTTAGGGTTGGCCCAGAGCTCGAATTTTCGTTCTCTACCGAAGCGTTCTCATGATTGTCGGGGCAAGTAACGGGAATGCGCTGCTGATTTATGCATTCCACTAAGCACAGATTCTTTTAGACCTCTGCGTTGCAGTTTTTCAACCTACATGCATCGAAACACCCAACGAACAGCATTGAGCCCGATCTGCAGGCAGCTTGCGGAGGACGGTTTCAATTGCGGGAAACTTGTTTCGCCTGGCATATTCTGTGGCCGCCTAAGCGTTGGTGTACCTGAATTTATATGAAAACTTTATATGGCGCCCCGCACGAACATCTCAGGACCAGCGCGTTGGCGGAGCGTCGTCCGTTGGTTGTTTCCTTGATCCATTCTGTCAGCCGGGGCAACTGGCAGGGGGTGAAACAAAGAAGATTAGGGCGTAGAAAAAAATTCCCGCGTACTGCTTGCTTCGCTGCAAATGTCGTCGAAGGACGACAGTCTTTTGCCGCCTCTGCTGCATCAGTCCTCGTCTCTCCGCCGCCCTCCCGTGATGCCCTTCCCCGACCATTTCTGTCCTGGCATAAGTGCAATGACACTTTATTTAAGGATATTTCATTTTTATCGTGTTGTCGCCGAAGGGTCGAGAAGCGGACGATTCGCGCGTGGCGCGCCAGGTGTGTGTCGTGCCGCCTCCGGGTGCGCGTCGCCTCAGTCGTTCGCTAGCCACCCGGCACGGTGCTAGGACGTTTCCTGGGCACGCTTGAGACGACGGGCGTCGGCACGCCGGCACTCCTCCGCCGCAATGTCGTGCCCTCGGTGTTTCTTTGCATTTTGTGGGCATGTCTTCGCGTTTGACTTGGCACTTCGTCACCACTGCTATGGTCGCTGAAGAATGGAAAATCGCATATCTGGCGCCGTCCTTTCCAGAGCTATGTGCACTCTGCACACAATAAAATTTGACGCCGCGTAATGGAGACAAGAAACGTGCAACGTGCAACGTAGCGGCGGAGATATTTCTTTGGCGCCACCTGGCACTGGTCCTGAGAAACGCACAAGATTGCTCTCCCAGGGCCACTGCCAGATGACGCCTTTTTTGTACAGCGAATTGTTTTGCCAGTGGGGCTGTACTACTTCATCTGCTATCGCAACAATCAAGCATCCATGTAAGTTTTTCATAAAGAAACATTGCAAATGTCACTTATGTATTGATGTTTTGTCTTAAATGCGGAATGTTTTGTTTTTGCTCAACAATTTTGACAAGCATGAACATTCCAACCAGATTCATGTTAGGAATGGTTGTGGGTGTATAAACGTCTTGTTCAGTGTCTTTTCTAACTTCGGCCGGACGTGTAAATCGAGTGACAGACATACAGGCAGAGCAACATTTGTGCGTGGAAGTATCCCAAACAATAAACAAAGGCGCTGATCGCCGAGTGCATCGCTGTCATGAATGTACGCCGGGCCAACCGGATCCTATCGAGTGGAGATGCCGACGCGCCTTCGGTGCACCGGGTGTCAGCGGCCGCGGCATACGCCAACTATTAACTTCCAAAAATGGGATTTGTTAGAGTCGCCGCCCATGCACGACTGCGTGGCCCGTGCACATTGTGCGCGCTCTCGGCTGCTACGTGTGCGAGGCCCCTTACTCAGCGTCGTCGTCTAAACTGTTTCCTCCGCCGACGAAACAGCGCGCTCCCATTGTTCCTTGAGCGTCTCCGGATGAAGGAGCAGGAGAGATGCGAGGGGAAGGATGCGTAGCCAGGAAGAAAACGAAGGTACAGCTGCGCCGGTTATTAGAGAACGCCAGGTGCGTTCGATTGCTGCGCGCTGCCTCGGCAGATCTCGCGGAACTCTGCGGCCCTACTACGGCTGGCGCGAGCTCCGATGGCGTCATTACGTCTTTCTTGCTTCCCGCAGTGAGTCGCGGCGGCCCTTTCCTACGCCCGCTTTTATTTTCCCAGGCGCGTTTCATTTCGTCGGGTAACGGCAGCCGGGGCTCTTGCATAGAACGCCTGCGTTTACAATACCACTCGCGAACTACCCCGATTCGCTTCGCCCTCGCGCGCCGCGCAGGCATGGGTGCTTCTCTTTCCGCGCGCGCTCCTTCAGCTGCGCGGTGTAAGCGAAGCTGGTCGGGATCAATCGAGCGTCGTTTTAATTGAGTCACCACCCTGCTTGTTTCAAACAGCAACCTTTTCGGAGGGTTTATGAGAGCGAGTTTTTTTTTTTTTTGTTGTTGTTAGCTACTGTACGTGCTTCGCTCTGTGGCGTCTTCTGCGTCTTTACTGTGCGGACCATGTGGTTCAAGGCCGCTTTAATTGGAAGAAGCCTTTCTCTTTACTAATTTGCTCTGTTGAACAGGAACGAAGGGCCGCGGTGAAATGACGGGTAAGGACTGCCGTGTACGGGGTACCGTATTAAATTTATGCTTTTCGGCGCTCTATTTCGGATGAAACTGAGATATAACCGCGCGTGTTCGAAGAATATTTCGGAGAGCGTGACTGAACGCCAGATAATCTAAACTAATCCGCTGCCCCCGTTACGATGCGGCTCACAGCCCAGGTGTACCTTCGGCGTGTGAAACCTCCAATGGAAATTAATCAGTTAAAATTTCGGAACGACCCATGGCTGCAATGTCTTATTCAAATTTTATGCTGCCAAGTCCGGCTAAGCGAGTTCAGTATGAAGACGTGCAGGGCGCATTTAAACGAGGGCTAAACATGATGGTACTCTTGCACTGAAATAACAGCCAATAACAGCAACTCCAACGCCCGTCTTTGTGATGTTCTTGTAACCAGGACATTGCTTTTGAAACATGACATTCGGCATATTTTAGCATATCATGCAGACAGGTTGCCTTGAAATTTACCTCACGTACTTGAGAAATTTCCTGGTGGCCATTTCGGAGTTGTTAACGGGGAACTAAAAACCATAATATACTACTAAAAGCTTTCGCACGAATAACGCGACACTGCCTGTCCTTACGTTTGTGAATAGCGAAAGAAAATACGAAGATATCGCTCTTGCGAAGTACACTCACGGTTGCGTCTTGGCGTTTGATTATTTTTTTTCTAGTAAAATTCATTTCTAGAACAAAGCGATTTGTAATCGTCGCGGTGAGCGTTGCTTATTTTCGGTGTCCTCTTTAACTGTAGATATAGAAGGGTCTTCTTTTGTTTATTCTGTCTGTCGTAAATAAAGAATTTATTTTTATGATCTAACGTTATCATCAGTTGCCTTTTCATTAGATCGCACAGCGACATGCTTAGCACCACAGTTGAGCGTCAGTAGGTGTAACGCGTGCAGCCAATGTTTTAGCTTAGTGTAGGAGATGGGCGAAGAAGACAATTAATTTATAAGAAAAATAAAATAATCAAACTCGGGCTTGCACCTGAGCTTTACGCCTAATTTTCAGTACACAAGCTTGCCTTCGTGTCCAGCACAAACCAGGCTGATCAAACAAGGCTCCTGTTTTTGTTTCCTTGTTTCCAAACTCTACCTTCTATTCGGCAGCGCAACATTTTTTTCATTATACGTTTTGATGTACATTTCATTAAAATAAAATTACACGGTGTATGGCAAAATATACTCGAACATCTTCTGTTGCCAGATTATGCAGCTGTCTTAAACTGAGTATTTCACATTTTATATTTTCTTGGGAGCCATGGGCAAGTTTAACCCTTTATTTTTGGCCCGGTTTTCTTCAAACATGCGGTTGTCATAAATACACCCGAGGAGACCTAAACACTTGTTATGAGATGTGAATGCAAAAAGTGTTGTCCAAAAGAATGCTGCTGAGTGCACCTTCGAGTTTTACGCTCCGGGTTGTGTTCGCTCGATTGGCTGCGTTCTTCCGCCCGTTCACTTAGTCTGCAATGCAGAGGTGTGGACGGCCGGGGAGCGCGCAGGCCGCGTGTCGTTGCCGTCAGACGCCGAACGAGGCCACTGTAGCCACCACGCCCTCTCTGCACTTTCCCAGGCGTTTACACGCGCTAAGGAACGCTCCTTACCTTTGCGCTTTATTTTCGAAGCATGCACAATAGAACGCACCACCCGCTGCTGAGCACGAGGTCGCGGGTTCGATTCCCGGCCGCGGCGGCCGCTTTTCTGATGGAGGCGAAAAGCAAAAACGCCCGTGTGTTCGAGATTTCGGCGCACGTTAAAGATCCCCAGGTGGTCAAAATTAATCCGGAGCCCTCCACTACGGCGCGCCTCATCGCCTACGTTGCGTCGGCGCGTTAAACCCTACAATCAATCAATCAACGCACCACCGGGCGCTGAATGGTGGCCACTGCAATTGCCCGAACTCTCTCTCCACATTCCCAGGCATTGGCTCGTGCTATGGAACGTTCTTTTTCTTGTGTTTTAATTTTTGATGCATGCGCAACGCACCACCGGGCGCTGAACGGTCGCCGCAGCAGCCGCCGCGCATGCCCACGTGTCGGCCCGCGCTATAGAAAGCTCCTTGCATTTGTTTTATTTCTGAAGGACGAGGCACGGGATGTGGAACGCGTCGCAGCCAATAGGAATTCAGAAACAGTTTTGCTGCAACAGACGCCGGGAAACGCCGAATTTTTCGCTCAATAGGCTTTCGCTTAAAAATGAGCTAGCTATAACGTAGTCTGGCTTGTTACGTACGCCGGGAAATAAAAAGCCAACAGCGGACCGCGCGGATATTCGTTCTCGTAAGGCCCCCATGCGCCGCACTTTGGAATATATATATATATAACTATCTGTGGGTGCGTCAGTTTCTATGGAATCCTCCCACCTGCAGGCTATATTCCGAAGTGCGGCCTACAGGGACATTAATAGAACGAATAACCACGCGGTCCGCTGTTGGCTTTTCGTTTCCAGCCGACTCTACATAAACACGAGTGCTTCTGTTAGCACGATTCCTACGTTGCTTCCTGCCCTTCGGTATTTTTTCCCGTTGAAGACTAGGGCCTGTACGCGTTAGAGACTGCAAGACTTGCCGCGGTGGCAGCCCTGTACTCTGCGATGAAAAAGGGGGGGGGGGGGGGGGGGAGGGTACACAGCATGCATTCCCGCATAAACATAAACGATGACGCGTAGGCTAAATCTAGAGATTTATAACACTAAAATTTGCCGCCCAGTGTGTTGATTATTGTCGTGGGGCTGGGACAGAAAGTGAGAGTGGATGCGAAACTATATATTCCGTCTATCTGCACCTGTGAAATCTGATTTCCATGAGCGTGGACTTTATCTTGCGCCCTTGATAATTTCAACAGCATATTTTCATGTTGAGCATTTCGACCGTGCGAGTTCTGAGAAGATTAAGAGGAAATTTCGCCTAGAACAACGACGAAGTTCAACTTGCAGTAATATCATGGGTCTTGTAGTCGTTGAAAACTATGATCACAATAGTCACCACCAATGTGCGCTGATTGTTCTGACCGTTTCCTAAAGAAAACAAGTGTTATTGTACAATCTACAAAACGTTATCAAACAGCTGTAACAATTGAAGTGATATTTTCTTGTCACTTGATTTTTGTTCTATTTTTATTTTTCTGCTATCAGTATCTCTTAATGTATTTTCAGAGCTGTAGCATGCTTTTCATCATTTGTAATAGGGTACACAGTTCCCGGTCATCGCTCTGGGCTGCGTCTACTTTCAGCATTAATATGTCCATTTATAACCTGCAATATTGTAGCACTACACGAATAAAAAGGAATAAGAATATCTGCATTGTAAACGGACATTTACTAAGTTAATGCTGCAAATCAAGAAATAAATTGCGCCGTAAATAGAATTCTAAACAAACGAAATAGCATAAAATATTTGTATACGCTGATCAGCTCCTAGTATCCTTGCATGCATAAACAAGCAACTGTCGAAAACAAAAGGCTACTTCGACATGCAGGCGGAAGGCTCGACGACAATGCAATAGCAAAAGTAACCGCAGAATGGAAGCACGAGCGCTTAAAGGGGCCCTGAAAGGCGTTTTGAGCACACTAAATGAACTATAGTGCAATCGTTAGATTGGGTCGTCAACGTCATCTGTGCCAAGTATTACTCTTTTACGCGCAGCGGAAAGCTCACACTTTTGTTGCAAAGTTTGTCGCTTTTTTCTCACCCTTCCCTTCGTGTTTTTTGACGCCGCCATCTTCACATGTCTACGTCATCGATTCCCAGATGTTCGTCATGAGCTAGACATCCTGCGATTGGGCGACTTTTCACGCACTTCCGGCAAAGAGATGAGTCGTCTGCTCAGCGTAGGCTCACCGGCTGATCTGCCAGCGTAGTGCCGGAGTGCTTGGACATTTTACGACAAACGAAACAAGTGTAAACAAACGCTTAACCGTTTTTATTGAATGCAACACGGCCATAACACGATATGGATATTCTCTTACCTGAGTATGTTCCATTAAGAAAGCGTTGAAGCCCCGTGGCACTTCTTTCGTGCAATCGCAGAGAACGCCCTGAGCCGAATGCCCGGGTTTGACGCACACATTTTATTCGACTTCAAAACAATCCAGAGATGCGTTTAGAACGAACACAACACAACGTCACAACATACGTTGCAAGTCTGAACCACGATGGACAGAGGATGGGTTGCTTCTTCCTACCCGTCGTAAATTCGACACTCACCTCGCGCGCGGTTTGCGGGGACGAACAGCAAGTCACTTAACTCCGGCGCACAAGCCGAGATGACTTTTAGCCACGCACACTGCACATACCCCATGCGAGGTTGAGTCGTGCGTCGCTCGAGAAAGATAATCCAGACCATGGGAAGCACTATCCACCCGCAGAAGCACAACGTCGCATTTCACCGCGAAACAAAGGCGTCCACAACACACACACCATCGCCTCCTTTAATGCCAAACGTATCTCGCACTTCCCAAATGGGAGTGAGTGGTACGCCTGCAGTGCACACATGTCGCGAGGTGGGGCCCCGAGCTGAACCGGGATCACGGAACCGTAACTGACTTCTAGAGTGGTTTGTGCCTTGTTGCCAAGGCAACCGACGTTTAAGATTGTCAAAGAAATGGCGCTCGCTCCAGCGCTAGAAAGCTCAGAGCCGTGGCGGAGCATGTTTTGTCAACGTTGCCGCTCTCCACTACGCGTCGCCCCAAGCTGAACTGGTCATATGATTGAAGCGTTTTGTGCACGGATTCTGTATCGGTTTAAAATGACTTTTTCACATGCCGCAGGCAGGAATTAACACCGCCGCAAAATAAGACCCGGCACCAGCGGGGCCACATCTGATACGGCGCTTTTTGGATCAACAGTGCGTGGTGCATCAAAGAGGACGAGCTTACGATCCTCCCTGTGCGGCTGCGAGTTCGCCGCCGATAAAAAGTCACATGCCGCCGATAGCAACTGCCGCAACGTACACCGCGAAAGGGCAAGGCCAGGCCACCGCAAGCATGCGGCCAAATTTTTCGTTCGCTTTTCCAGCCTTGAGCGGAGTGCGGTATTCATGGTGTCAACAAAGCTTGCCCGTAGCAGACGGCAGTATGAGCAGCGCAATAGCGGAAGTACGTCACCGCTGAGGAGCGCAGCATCATGGGAGAAAAAGCTCGCGCGCCATCAACAGCGGAGAATAAGTTGAAACGAGGAGGAAACGCGGCGCGACGATAATGCGCGGTTTTTTATTTACGATTTCTCAGCTAATACTCATCGCTTTAACAGAATTCTTGCGGGAGGAGATTGCTAATACATTGCTTTATTTGGTTACATGTACATCCATGCATTGGCGGAAGGTATTTCAGGACCCCTTTAAGAATAGGATTTGCTCCCTCAACCAGAACTGCATAAAAAGCAATAAAATGAGTAATGCGGAAGATGGCGGTGCGCCATAAACCTTGCATCAATGAGCACAGCCCATTTCGAGGCGCGACTAAAAGCTCGTAGAAGAGTGTGCATGCACAATGCAGTTTTAAAGCAAAGCTGGCATTGTTGATAGGGATATGCAGTGTACGAAATAAAAGTAAAGCAAGTTCAAAATCCAGAGTAGTTTGAGGATGCAGTTGTGGCTGAATAACGTCATATTTGCAGAACTGACAGAAATAATTTCATGCAGATCCATATCTGTAACTTTTGCGCACACAAAAAGCGAGGACTAAACGGAGACACGAAGACCAGCGCAGACTAACAACTGAAAGTTTATTCATCGCTCAACACATATATACTCTCTTTGACATCACCCGCGCATGCTCAAATGTGTACGCATCTCGTCATACACACAAACACAAGAAAAAAACACACTGTAACATTTGCATTATCTCATATCATCTAACAACTTAATTTCCTTATCCGACAGGGCTACTGACGGCTTACTTATGCACTTTCCCTTGTTTTTGGATGTACACCTTGTTTTTGAACAACACATAGGATCGAAAGTGGCCCCGGTGTTGAGTGCAG
Source organism: Haemaphysalis longicornis (assembly GCF_048455015.1). Classification (NCBI taxonomy): domain Eukaryota; kingdom Metazoa; phylum Arthropoda; class Arachnida; order Ixodida; family Ixodidae; genus Haemaphysalis; species Haemaphysalis longicornis. The sequence continues at coordinate 466,973,889 of NW_027526203.1, forward strand.
TGTTTTTGAGCAAGGTGGACAGACTTGTGAAAGCAGAGTTAGAGGGAAGGGTGCTCAGAATCTTCAGATATGTTGACGATTATTAGGACTAGGCAATTACACAGAAATAGAAACGTTCAGTGCCCAGGTAGTTGACATATTCACCTTAAGAGGGGGAGGGCTAAACTTCACATATGAGATGCCAAAAGAAAAATCGTTACAATTCCTGGATGTGCAGTTCACCTTCGAAGAACACCACTTGTGTTGGCAGTATTCACCACGCACGGAGAAACCACTCTTAGAGTACACGTCTGGCCACTCAAGGATAGTTAAGAATGGGATAGTAATGGGGTGTCTGAAATCCGTTCTCGACAAAACCTGCAAACACAGAATGGAAGAAGCGTTTGGTGCGCAGAAGCAACGTCTTGAAAAGGCAGGGTACCCAACAGCGATGTTGCTAACCGTTAGCGAAAGGCTACTAAAACGAGTAAAAATGGAAGGTAAGGAGAAGGAAAAAAGAGCCGAAAGCAAGGGCAAGAGCATGTCAGTAATTCCTTACGTGCACGGTTTGTCTCACAGGCTCAAAAAAGCCACTGCCAGGTACAACGTGAATGTGGTTTTTTCTGCCAAAAACAAAGTGGGAAGCGTGTGCCCGGCAGTTAACAGACTGTACGAAGAAAGGGCTAGCAGCAAGACTACTAAATGTGCTATGAGTCACACGTACAAATTTTTGGAATGCAGAAAAAACGTTGTGTACAAGATTCCGTTCACATGTGGGAACCAGTACGTTGGGCAAACGAGCAGATGCGTAAATGTAAGGCTCAGGGAACACATGTCCAGCCTTAAAGGTCGGCCATACACGCATCTGGCTGCGCACAGTGCGCAGTGCACAACAAAGAAGTGCGAGCCGTTGTTTGACCTAGCGACGACGGAGTTCCACCACCAAGACAGGACTACAAGAGAGATAGTGGAAGCCTGGCAGATGTCGAAATTAAAGGGAAAGTGCATAAGTAAGCCGTCAGTAGCCCTGTCGGATAAGGAAATTAAGTTGTTAGATGACATGAGATAATGCAAATGTTACAGTGTGTTTTTTTCTTGTGTTTGCGTGTATGACGAGATGCGTACACATTTGAGCATGCGCGGGTGATGTCAAAGAGAGTATATATGTGTTGAGCGATGAATAAACCTTCAGTTGTTAGTCTGCGCTGGTCTTCCTGTCTCCGTTTAGTCCTCGCTTTTTGTGTGCGCAAAAGTTACAGATAAGAATGGTCACCAACTAGCCCGCCTTTCAGTGTTATTGCAATTCATGCACAGTTTAGTGCGAACGACTTTATTGCGTCGTTTTTTTATTGTGGGTGCTGCTGTTAGAAAACATATAAATACGTAATAACGAAGCCCGATTAGTTTGGGGGATATTTAGGGAATGTGTCGAAATTCAGGTTTGCCGCTTCCATAAGCTTCCTCCGTTTCAACAGAGAGACTGAATAGATGGCTCATAACCCTGCTTTTCAACTTTCTTTTTGCGTTTATAATAATCATTGCCCGTTGAGAAAAAACTAGCTCATTCTAGGTCTGAGTATTCGTTTAGAAAACCCCGAAAAAGTTGGTCACGCGCCGTCTATACTGGATCCTCAACATGGGCCTACGTTTGAGAGTATTGTCGCTACTAGATGTCGATGAATGCTTTCCTCATTTCACCTGCAGGTGCAAACTTGCCGCGCCTCCCCGAAAGCCCGCTGGCCCCCACTTTTAGCTGGAAGTGTAATCTATATCTGGGCAATCTAAGAAAATTCATCAAATATTTATATTCAAGGAGTTCTGTATGTCGTCTCTCGTTCTCACCAGAGCTATCTCAGAGCTCTCTTTTAATTTGTGGCCCGAGATTGAAGCTTTAGCGACGCGGAAAGAATTCCAAAAAGGGGGTCTAATCACGGATGGGGGAAAAGTTTGGAGTGTCTAGCCCTCTATTCGGATTTTTTCCCGTACAATTTGGCCGCTTTTTTTTTGCGCAAAGAGACAGAAGAGCTGTTTATTTTGTGCCATATCTTCCACACCGGTTTTCTAACGTCAGCTTCGACAACACGCTGACAAATATACAGTGGGGCATTTAACTCATGGTAGGGAACCTTGCATATATACATACATATTTATCTTTTATTAGCGGCGTATGTGCAAAACATATAGACGTTATCCACGAGAAAGGTAAACGTCAGTAATTTCAAGGCTTCCACAGCTGAAACGTTCAAGGCTGGGAGATCAGAATCCAAACTCAATGCGTTTCGCTGACATTCCCGGTCGCCGCAGGATTCTGTGAGGGCAAACTGGAGGACGCATGCAAGCCTGGGATCTGGGAGCAGTGTGTGAGTAATGCAGAGGGCCCTGGGGGAGAGGAGGGGGAATATGATTATTGTCTCAGGGGGCATGAATGCCCTAATGGGGAAGGAGAGGGACACGGAGGGAGGAAATAATATAAAAGGTATCACGGTCCAAGGCTCAATCACTTGAATTGGTGGGGCGGATTTTAAAGTTTATTCCGTGAAGATATAGCTCGTAGATTTCGTGAAGAGACAGGTGCTCAAGAACGCTTATGACAGGAGTCGGTCCAGGTTATCACACCAGCTTGTAGAGACCACTGGTTAGGTAATATTCAACTATTTTCTCTAGCGCTAAGGGGTTTGCTCGAATCGTTGCAAATGCGCTTCTTCATCTGCAGGTGGGGGAGCCAGTGGCTCTACCAGCCGTGAAGTTTGCACAGTGCCATATCAAATGATATAGGTTAGGGATGCATGTCCGTCACAATACGGTCAGAGTTGGATGTGCCAGCTGGCTCCGTGGGTCTATTCGTGTACTACATGAGGGGTTAGTGCCGTGTAAGCACAGACATTATTAGCTATTACCTTCTCCGAGTGTGTTAGCGTCTTGAGCGGGCCTAGTACATCTACTGGGGTAGTATCTTGCCACCTCTTGCGACTGTCTACCTCTAATTTCCTCAGCTAAAGTTGCCAGTCATGTCGTGGTGGGTGTTTTAATGGGGCACTGGAAACCTCTGGAGGTGTATCAAGTCTCTCCTGGGTGGCGCTGTGAGCCGAGTGGTTGCCGTGTGCCCCAGGCGTGTGTTCCGGGAAAGGGACGATGCGGATGGTGATGCCTTCCAGTTGAAGGTCTCGAATGGCATAAAGTATATTTATGGCCGTATAGTTACGTGAAAATGTTGTGTTCAGTTTTTTTAAGGGCGACGTGAGAGTCCGTAATGATGCGAAATTTCTGGGCTCAGGGAGAGTCACAATGGTCGCGGATGGAGTGGACAGCGTCCAGCACCCCTATGAGTTCGGCTTCTTCAGCTAGGCCATATGTATTGGAGATTTGCCGGGAACCGTTTAGCAAGGGGACATCCGAAGATGTCTATGCGATCGCAGCCTCACTGCCGCGCTAGGCGACGTCCGTGAAGATGTCGACTTCGGTTGCCATCTTTTATTTTTGGATGGTACGAAAGTATAACTCGCGTGCTGTCGCCTGCCGCCGAGGTAGAGGGCGAGGCCGAGAGATGCCAATCGCGGCTCGCTCCCAGAATGAAAGGGACAATGGCTAACGAGGGGGTCGAATTTTCTGTCCATGTAGTCCCATGAGCCTATAGCCTTGCCCTGGGGGAGCTGCTCAAGATGTTCCTGAAGACCTAGCTTGGTCTCTTCGATGGGGGTATCGAGGGAGGGAAGGGGTACAATTTGGTAAATAATGTCTACGGAGTTGACATGACGAAGACCACTGATCGTACGGAGAAGGTACCGATTTAATATATGGAGATGCTTTACGTGAGCTGAGCAAAGATCATACCGGAAAGCCGTAAGTGAGGCGCCTGTGTGCTATTGCACGGGCAAGCATAGTAAAAGTTTGTTGACGGGCACCCCCAAATTTCTTGAATAGACGGAGGATGGCATGCATGGTGTTGCACACAGTTGCTTTCAGGTTAAGGATCCATTTATGGGGCTATTGCAACTGCTAATTGGCAGGCCGAGGAGACGGATGGTTTATGAGAATCCAGCTGCGTACCCATGATCAGGATGTAAATGACCTGATCTGAATTTGTACCATTCTTGCCGTCAACGCTGAGCTCTGTTTTAGTTGGTGATAGTCGTAATTGGAACAGAGAAAGGGAGTTTTCAAGGCTGAATATGACTGCCTGAAGTTCAGTTTGCATGGGGCCTTCAGAGGAATAGTCTTTCTGTCGAGACCACTACGTCGTCCGCTTAAAAGGCAAACCTAGGAGCGGTGTCTTCTTTGAGTGTTCGCGCAACCCGATTCGTGGTTAGGTTAAAGGGACACTGAAGTGAATTTGTCAAGCTCCCGTTTTTGCTTGCACTGCGTAGACTGGCTCAAATTAACACACTTTTCATCGTTTATCCGGCTAATAAGTCGGTAATTATTTTATAAAGCTCGAAAGAAGAAAAACTACCATGCGCGGTCTGCGGCGGCCGCAACAACAAAACGCTGTGACGACGGGAGGAGGTGCACCGTGATTGGACGATGCCCACGATTAGCATTCAAACAAGTTTCGGTTTCGGTTGTGTAAAACAACATGCTTGACATCCGACGTTATCTGATGGGCATTCTCGATATCTCAGTAATCGTCATACCGCGTTTCTGCCATGTTGTCGGCTGTAAAATGCCTAAGATAAGCCTCCCAGGACGGCTTGGAATCGTAGCAATGACTAGCCGAAGCCTACGCAGTGGATGAACGCCCTCCGCGTCACCGCAGACGCTCAAATGCCATGCGCTTTTCCCCCATATTTGGAGCTTGCCTCTGTCATGTCTGTATCGTAAAAGGCATGTTCGCACCTGCAGGTTCTGCTGATTTTGGCCTTTGCCCACTGCCTGCAAGCAGTCGGTGCTTATGGCAACAGCACGCCAACGAGAACTCGCTAGCGCGTCAGTGTCAGCCTGCGCGCGTTCTGCGATCTCGTTCGTGGAGCAGGGAACGTTACGGCCCAAAAAATGGTGAACTCAGTATAGAAAACATCGGCCGCAAACGAAAAAATCAACTTACAGAAAAAGCACCCTCGGTGGTTCGAACTTGCAACTTGCAAAATAACATGCCTAGTGCTCCAGACCACTCGGCCACGGGCCAGCGCTGCCGGCATTGGAAATATAAGGTATATAATGTATAACCAGTTTACACTTTTCTTTAGTTTTAGCATTTCAAGCAGCTTAGGTGACTATTTGTTGTATAGCGCTCGCGCAGTAAGCGTCCCCCACATTTCCACAATATCTCACGTGTAGCAATTGCATTTCTTAGACGGATGAGCGTTCGCAGATGCATAGTCGTGCTGCTGACCGCTGTGCTTGTTCACCCAGCACAAAAACGTGCTTCCTGCTCCCTAGTTTTACGCTGTACGGTAAAATTTTCAGCTGATTTTATTTCCTTAGTACCTATGTTGGCTTCGCTGACTTCTCCCGCTTTCAAGTGGCGTTAGATTTTCCTACTAGCGTATCAGTCAGCGAAGCGTCGCATGTGCGCTTGCGGAGCGCTTGTGTGGAGCGACGTGGACTTGGAGCTTGATACAGTGTACAAACTAACAAACTACAGAAACTCACATTCTTCCATTCACAAACGTGTCGTGGCTTAGTTTCAACTAAGCGAACGAATTGCGACGGCCCGTCGGCGGCCGGCGGACTAAACGCTGGGCCAACTGACTCTGTAGGAAGGTCCGCATTCCGTGCAGTAGCTCAGTCAAGCCAAGTCCTCGCCTCCTGACGTCACACGAAAACGCCACAGAAAATGGGCGAGGATGCAGAGAGGAGGACAGCATTTTCGAATTGCTTTTTCTACTAAATAAATTCGCGTAAACGCACTCAGAGTGGTCGAAACATGGCCTGTGGACCCCGGGCTACAATTCGCGTTAGTAATCCCGCAATGTTTACAAATCACTTCAGTGTCCCTTTAAACAAAATTGTAACTAAGATGGAGCCTTGTGGAATGCCGCGATATAAATAGGAAGTGGTCGGCTGGTGTATGGAAGGATTTCGTCGGATGGGTCGGGGCTGAAGGAAATTTCGTACCCAATTCTGAGCGTTTCGACGGGGGAACGCACTAGCGAATACCTGCAATAAGCCTGATCGACTTACATTATCACCCGCCGCGGTGGCTCAGTGGCTAAGGCGTTGCGCTGCTGAGCACGAGGTCGCGGGTTCGATTCCCGGCCGCGGCGGCTGCTTTTCTGATGGAGGCGAAAAGCAAAAACGCCCGTGTGTACGAGATTTCGGCGCACGTTAAAGATCCCCAGGTGGTCAAAATTAATCCGGAGCCCTCCACTACGGCGCGCCTCATCGCCTGCGTTGCGTCGGTGCGTTAAACCCTACAATCAATCAATCAAGACTTACATTATCGAAAGCTTCATGGATGTCGTGTGCAGGATGCATAGTCTGGCAAATCCGTGCGTGCAGTTCTGTTAATGACCCGACGAAGGAGCCATAGGTAGTCATGGGTGCTCAGATGGGGTCGCAAGCCTGTGAGAGCGGGGTAGAACAATCCTGAGCATTCAGGGTGGTGCATTAGCATAATTTTTATCATTATCTCAATGAGTTCACATAGGGCCAGAGTTAATGCTACGGGGCGGAAGGTATGGGTGTATTTGGGTCCTTACCAGGCTTAGGTATTGGATGAATGATGGTAATTTTAAGATGGTCAGGGACCATCCCTTAAGTACAATGATTGTTCACAAGGTTAAAAACGTGCAGGGCATGCGGGGGAAGATTGCGAGATCATGCCGTTCGACATGATCATGCCCCGATGCTGATTTTGAGCGGCCCTGTGAGGTGGGTGTCTTAAGCTCTCCCAGAGTGAAGTGAGAATCTAGCTCTGGAAGGGGATCGATAACGTCAATAACGGGAAGATCAGGAAGAGCCGATGGATCCTTCAGATTATGAGGGAAGAAGGCGTGAATGAGCCTATCTTCCATTTGAGAGTAATCTTGCTTTAGGCAGATGTCATCTATGATGGGCAGCCTTTTCTTGGCGCGTCCATTCAGGCTATGGAAAACATGCAATTGACGAGAGAGACCTCATTCATGACCGAGGTTCTTACAGAGATGGTGAGAATTTTCGCGTTGAAGGTTCACCTGATATTGTTTAATAATGTTATAATGGTGTTTGAGTTGCATTAAGTGATGGTGTTTCGTACCACCCGTACGATGAAGATGGGTAAGGCGCTCGGCTTTTTTGAGAAGACGAAACGTGCGCGTCAGGTTACCCGACCTCCACCGCACTGGTGATAGACCCAATCGAGAATATTTGGAATTTTGGAACCAACTGAGTAGATTCAATCGATGGCCTCACAACAAGCGGCGCAACTGCGCACTCAACACTGAGAATCGTGTGAGAGTAAATTGCGTTTACGAAAACAGTTCACCGTAAGCCGGCCAGTGCCTGAAATGTGATGGTTGATTGCATGCAGTTAAGAAGAACTTGTTGGTGGGCGAGTTGGTGCATCTTCAATGTAAAGGGAAAAACTGCGCAATTTGAGACGGCCACAAAAAGGGAGGAAACACAGGACTGCGCCTGTCCTGTGTTTCCTCTCTTTTTGTGGCCGTCTCAAGTTTGAAAGTTTTTTACTTTACATTGAAGATAGCATGGAGGCTTACTTGGGGTCTTGTGGCTCGAACAAGTGGAAGCAATAGCATCGCAGGCCAAGGATGCATGGGAGAACATAGGCGCTACCGATTGGGGATATTATCGTGGGTGAAACCCTTACTCGTAGACGTCGATGTGCGTGACGTGGAACTTCGCACACTATGGCCTCTCTAGTCGATGCTTTCAACCTGCAAAGCCACCTTGGAGCTGTGGCCTGATTTCGGGTTTGCAACTATTGCGGCGGGGATTTATACCTAAATGCTCGCATACATGTTTTTTTTTAACATTTTTAGGGTAACTTACTAGTGAGCACGGTTGCACGCACACAATTTTGTAAAAGAAGTTCAGAAAGCCATTTTATGCTAAAAGCATCTTGAAAATCGTGACGACTACTAGATTTTTTTTCTCGGGCATGTTTCCAACTTCCTCCTGTATACTAGGAACATTGCTCGAACGTATTGCTTGTTGGAGCCGCCTAGGGAATTGCTCGTGTAAAGCTGCACCTTTGTAGAGTTTATATGTAACAATGCCCCTTTACCATGCACGGCAAGAACAAGAAGGCGCCCAAAGCAACTAGCGTAGCAAAGGACCGAGCGGCGTCCCATCGGCATCATTATTTCCTTTAGTGGCGCTGTGCCTCCTAACGGAATGTGCCCGTGCGTCACCTCTAAAATTAACCATGGCAAAAGAGGGGTGGGGTCGAGTGAGCAATCAAATTATCCCGTCACCTTCCGCGAACCACGGATAAGCAAATATACTTGCTTACCTATACACCGAACGTAGCGGCGCCTGCTGGCCATTTCCCATGCAACGTCGTCGAACCCGCCAGATAGGAGCTTGTTTCTGTCCTACTGTCTGGCATGAAACACGTGATCATGATGGTCACACAGTCACCGCACTTTAGGCCAAAATATCTTTGCTCACCTTCACGTCCTGGACCATGTCTATGACTTCTTTTCATTCTGTTTTACTTCAGGCGCCGAAAGCTTGACCGAAATAGGTTTTTCCCCTTTTGATTCGCTCCCGAGACGGCTCTTTGTGACCCTTTGAATGGGGGTCGCCGGAAAAGCAGGCCTTCGCACTCAGTGTTTCATGGTGTTCTGGCATCAGCCTTTCACTCGCCCCCCTCAAACATTATTTTTTCTGGCCGCCACCCGAGCTCCGCTGCGCGCTGAGCCGAGAGGACGAAAGAAAAGGCGGGAAACGGGGGCAGCGTGCGTTTTTGTTCGCGAGCAGCGAACCCTTTCTTCCCTCGCCTGCTTTTCTCTTTGAAATGGCCCAATCTGGGACGCCGCCGGCGCTGCACGTTGCGCTACACACAGCTCGCCGTTGCATGCGCTTCCTGTCCTGCCTAAACACCGTATGACCTGCTTGGCTCCACGAAGGACGTGGTAAAGCGTCCGCCAACAGGCCGTGCAAACCTGCGGATGGCTCCCGAGAAATCTTAGCCCTTATCTTGGCCAGTGCGGGAGAGAAAGGGAGTGCCGACTGTCGTGTACAAAATAAGCTAGCCGGACCCGGCTGGCACGTACGGCTACAGCGTACACTCTGCACTTCCCGCGCGCACGAGCCGCCTTGCAATTACGAAGCGACTCAAGTTTGAGCGGCTTTCGCACTGTGGCTGTCAGGCATTCTCTGTCTCGATTCTGCGAGGCTTGTAAGATCTGTCGTCATTCGTGAATCGTGGCTGCGTAGCAGAAATGTGAGGCTCCTGCCAGCTAGAGATGTCAATGGGTGATTATTACAGCGAAGCTGCTGACCTTTCGTTGGTCGGGGTCGTTGGTCGTGGGTCGCCGTGTGCACAAAAGGGGTGTACGCAAAGGTGGAATGAATGCGACACCGCCACTCATGTGCCCGGAGAGCTAGCAAGAAAACATAATGAAAAAGAATTATCAAGACAAAGCCGATCACGAGACGCCTCTCCATTGGCCTGCCTGGAGAGGACCTCGTGAACATCTGAAACACAAAATCTTGAAAGGCCACGCCGCGAACCCTCACACAGCACTCGAACGCTCGTGTATGGGCGTGCGTGCGTGTGTGCGTGTGTTGTGTATGCGTATGTGTGTGTGTATGCGTGTGTATGTACGTGTGCGTGCGTGTGTGCGTGTGTAGACCGTAGATAGACTGTAGGTCGCGAGGAAGTCTTAGTCCAGGATGCCTCGCATATCGCGGACAACCAGCGTAGTGATTTCTGCAAGCATTTTTCTTCTTATTTTCTTTCTCGCTGTGCAGTGAAGGACGTATTGTTATGTTGGACAAAACGTACAAACTATTTAAAATTACTTCTTGAAATTACTATTTTGACTGAAACAGCGCGTTTGACCTATTATGACCTTATCACCACTCATATTGGTTCCAGGTTGTAGGAGCACCTGCTTGTTGATACAGGGCCGGGCGAGCGTGGAACATTTTGGAGTGTGCTGCAACTATAACTCTTCATAATAGTACCACAGGTCAACTACGTGATCGCCAATGAACATTTGAAGCTTTAAAATACACGCGGCTCTGCTTATTTCTTATTTCTTCTGATTTGAGTTCCATTTCTGGCTACAGTGTGAACTTTAACTCATGTAATCTATTATTTACCTATTTAGAGGAAGTCTAGAGCCTTAGTTCATCTGTATACCTGGCGGCAAAAAACACAGTCTGGCAGTCGCGGCCGACCCTACTTCTTCTGTAATAAAGGTACACTGGGTAGCGATGCGTTTTCACACCATCTTTGACTTCGAAATATTGATTTTCACCAATTTAATGGTTAAGATTCACTTTTCTGGGCGAAGCACCTTAGGGGCTCGGGCTGTCGGCGTGTCCTCTCGTCGTACCATGTCGTCACGGTAAATCAAGTTGCCAAGCGATGGTCAAGCAAGTGTAAAGGGATAAAATCGGTTCAAAATAAACTAACATGATGTAAAATAATTTAAATAGAGGGATAATCATGATTTAATTGCATTAATAACACAAATTTCTTAAATTTCGTTTCAAAGTTGGTTTCAAACGCCACGTTTTCCTCTGTGAAGCATAGTTCTTAGCATGCTTCGGCGCGTGACACGAAGACGACTTGCGGCCCGTGTGTCTTTCATTTAATTGCTTTTATCCGGTTCAACGCAAGAGAGGGTCCCACGGCCTCAGCATGCACGTGATTGCTTCTGCCACCGGCGCTGCTCCGGCGAACAATCAGCGCGCGCCATGTGGCAAGAGAGTGACTTACAATGTTTGGATACACTTATACACTGCATGCTTCGCTCCTCCCCAGGTTTCACGTTAGTGGAGGCGGCCCGGGATTCTTTTTTGTTTCTTCACGCGTAGGTTGCACAGGCTAAACATGTCAATAATCCGCCAGTGGTGGGTCGGTGAGTTGAGGAGGGGTAGGGGGTTAAATCCAGTGCGCGCACGCACGGATCGTGCTGACGCCACGCGTTCACTTTTTTTCTCCACTGCAGAATCGTTTCTTGCCCCTTGCTTAGCGCTGGCCTGAGCGAGGCATGAAGCGTCTGTGACACTAAATTTTAAAGCAAAGCTTTTTACCTCTACCCCCCAAGGTTTCTTCGCGACCGTTGGTGTCAACAGAAAACTCCCGCGAACAAATAAAAGAATTTACTGGCACCGCCAGGAATCGAACCTGGAACTAATAGAGTAACAAAGCCAGAACCCGTTGTCTTCCCGATTTATCTACGAGCCCACGCTGACACAGGGAAGACAGGTGGTGCTCTAACCAAGCACATCTACGGGTTAAACCTCTGCATTCTCGCTGAGTGCCATGCGATCGAGATTAAAGGAAGCTCACACCAACCCATGGCATCGCACTTCTAGTACGCCGATGTGCTAAAACCTGTGGCTTCCAGTGTTCCCGTAAAAAATCCCAGCTCCTTGTCGTCCGCCCTTAACACCACAAGGAACACATTCAAATACTCTTTGATGGCCAGGCCATCACTCCAAGCCCCAGCATCAAGATCCTGGGCCTACATCTTCAGTCCAACACTAAGAATGACGTATCCTTGCAGCGCCTCAAACACAGCATCAATAAAATCATACACATTGATCAGGCGAGTTGCCACCAAGAAGCGAGGCCTCAAGGGATCTGATACCTTTCGATTAGTTCAAGCTTTTGTCCACTCGAAATCACTTACGTCAACCCCTTGTCTTCTTCTCGGCAAGGAGGACATATATGATGATTAAAAAGGTGGTTGAGCAAGCCATTGCTCTTCCCATGAGTGCGTCCACAGAGAGGCTGCTTAGCACGGGGCTCTACAACACGGTGGAAGAGCTGATAGAAGGCCATCTTTCTATCCAGAAGCTCCGAATGAGCGGAACTGCGGTGGGTCGCCGCATCCTTCCCCAGATAGGCTGGTCAGCACCGAATGTAGCTCCGCTTGGTGTACTCCTCGACTTTTGGCGACAAGAACTGAAGATGCTCCCTTTGCTTAGAAATATGAACCCCTCACACGGCGAGGGTCGCCGATAAGCACGGGCTCAAACGCTCAACACCATCCTCGGAGGGGATCATGCAGTTATCTAAATCGATGCCTCCAAACACCGAGGGCAGCAGTACGCCATCATCGTGGCTACCTCCAGAACCAACCTCATTGCCTGTGCCTCACTCAAGACCGAAGACATGACGGCAGCAGAAGTGGCAGCCATCATCTTGGCTCTCACTCGAACTAGGGTTCGTAAGGTAGTCACCCATTCCCAACAAGCCTAAGGGAATTACCAGTCGGGTTCGGTGTCCCGACATGCACTGCGTGTGCTAAAAACCGCTCCCCAGGTGGTTCCATTCAGGTCATCTGGACACCCGCTCACGATTCCATGTAGGGGCAACGAATACGCCCACCAAGCCTGCACTTTTACCCCCCGTGCTATTGAGCTGTACGATAACAGTCACCCGCTTGTCTTGTTCAGGCACATAACCCATCAAGACCCTACCTTCGCCTTACCTTGACCTTTCCATAGAACAACAAACTACCCTTCCCGGCTCATATAATCCGGCTCCTTCCCACACCCGACGCGTCTTCACTTAATGCACCCGATTCGCTACGACGCTGTATGTAAATTTAGCTCAGAAGTAGGAAAACTCTGCCACATAATCGAGGTGTGCGACTTTAGCCGCGAGCACCCTCCTCTCTTTCTGTCAACTATCGAACAAGAGCAATGGGAGATGCTGCTGTCCAGCCCCTCTCTGCCTACCCAGCTTCAACTCGTGGACAGAGCAGAGGCGGCGCGGACTGAATATGGGCTACAGTGAAGAAGGAGCCACTCCCCTGGGCCGCACTCTGGGCCGCTCAGAAATCTGAATAGAAGTATTTCCTTCTCCTCGTCCGTCATCTCTGCCGCCGATCTCGTCGCCTCCGTCCGCGACGGCAGAGACGGAGAAGTGAGATCGTCTAACTCCGGGTTTGAGCTTTAATTTTATAAAAAAAGAGTTTCCACTGATGTGCTACACCAACAGAACTCAACCAACCACCGTTCATGCATCATGCATTAATTTGATCTTACCAAGAATATCCCTTTGAAGTAATAGAGGGGATGGTTAAGTGCATTTCACTTCTCTCTGGTTTGACTATTTGTAGAGAGACGCGCGTGCAGTTACGTGACGTCGCATGGGTAATCGATTTGAGTGCCGTTTAAGCTTTGCTTTCCAACCACATTAACCGGGTGGATTGGCGGTAATTTTATTTAGGCATTGACGGCTTTCCCCACGATCACCTCACGAACTCTAACATTACCAGATTTTCTGAACATCATAACCTCCTCCTTCCAAAAGTACGCACCAATTACGGCAAACAAACAGTTCTGTTTTCAGGAATTGCATTCTGGAACCCAATACCGGTTGAACTTAAATTGTCTCGTTCCCTAAGTTGTTTTCACTGTAGATTAAAAAGCTTTTTCTTTGAGAGCTATTCGGATCTCGGCACTTAACGCATCAGTGTGTTGTACGCCGCCTGAACAACTCGCACAACCAATCCGGTACCATGCCTTTTCCTTCTGTGCCATGTTTTCGCTTTCTATTGTATAATTCTTATTGCACTACCGCAATCTAATGCTGCTACACCTTTGGGAATTTTGCACCATATAACGTTGTTACAGGAGGTCCCCCCGACAGTGTGTCACTCTGGGACCTCCTTCTGCATATATCCATTATTGTATTTCAATGTAACAACTATATTTTTTCAATAAACCTTAAACCTTAGGCATGATAATTGTCAGCAAGTTCTTCAGTGAAAACTATGGGCGACTTATATCTGCAAAATAAATGCATGATTCGTCAAGTTGGCATGTTTGTTAACACTTCCAAAATCGCTATGAAAAAAGAAGATAGAAAGCGTGACACGATACGGAAACAATGCATTTCTGTATAGTGGTGAACCCGACTTTAAAATACCTGGTGTGTAGCGATTTATGGGAATCCGTTTCCCTTAGCTTGATATAAAATTGCTTACATTGCCCTTAAAGGAGTACTGACACGAAATTTTTCGCTTTCAGTTTTTATGCTGTTAAGAATACCTATTGGCCCAGTAATTACGAAAATCGAACCGAAAGCCGTCAGCCGCCAACACAGAATTATTTATAGCAAGTTTATTGCAACCAGTTTCAAATTCGTTCGCCGCGCGGGAAAATGGCCGTTCGAAGGCCAGCCGGCAAGCGGGCCAGCCTTACGTCACGGTCTCACCCGTGACGTCAGGGACGTTCGCCGCATCGTCTCCTACGATTGCACATGGTCCGCACTCGCCCGCGCTGTCGACATGTCGTCTGAATCGTCAGACTCGGATGAGTCGCTGCCACCCGACAGACAGAACAACTTTATTTGGCCAGGCGATTAGGCCGGCGATGTCTTCGCCGTCGTCCGTTTTTTAATTTCACTGCTGCTCGAACCAGCGCAGACCGTGATAGCAACAGCTTGTCGCCACTCTTCTAATCAATCTGATCGCGAAAAAGAAGTTCCACATGAGAGAAAGTAGATGTCAGTGTATTGAAAAATTGTGCTAGGGGTTGTTATCAGCGCTGAATTTAAAAGCGGCGTTCAGATATTTGCCGCGATGGTAAGCCTACGCTGACCGGAAGCGGAGGTTCGGCGCTCCGACCCAGCACTGCCGGCACCATGGTGCGGCGAGCGGCGGAAAGATGGCGCCACCTGCGCGCTAAAATCCTAACAGGCCACGGCAGATGTCTTGGTCACCGATCGCTGAAACGGAAATTATCGCCAAAATAAAGCTCAGAATGCGAAAAAGGGGATGATAGTGTGGTGAAAAGTTGTGTAAGGGATGGTCATTCGCAGTTGTACAGATACCGGCGATCAAATATTCGCCACGATACTAAGCCTGAACATCATACTGGGAAACAGCGCAAAAACAAAACTTGGACAAGAAAGACAAACGGGACGAAGCGCTACTAGCAACTGAAACGTTTAATCGTCAAAACACACAAATATATACACACAATCTAAGCCACCGCCAACACAAACGTACAGTACAATCTACAATATTGTACAATCACGGGGAACAACCACCAAAAACACTGCATACAACCAAACCGCACGTGTTCATACTCCGAAAAATGCACGGTACACTTTATCAGCCCTTATCCAAGAAAGCAAACTCGGCATCTGAAAGCAAAACAGAAGGTTGGCTGACACAAGTTTTTTCCTCTTTTTTGATGTAAAATGCTTCCATTATCTCTCTTGTTGCCCGCTTACGGTGTTTGTCAAGAACGGTGGTGTGCGGTAGCTCCGGATGGCACGCGCATTCCTCGTGGTTTTGGTTTCCATCAGTGAGCGTGAGTGGCAACTCCGGACGGCCCGTGCACTTCTTGCAATGCATGGCCAAATGGGAATACGGCGCCCCTTTTAATGAGCTGTTATGCTCACGAAGGCGAACGTTCAGGCAGCGCCCTGTCTGACCAATGTACTTCTTTCCACACTTGAAAGGGATACTATACACAACGTCCTTACCGCACTCAACAAATTTAATGCCATGTCTTATCCCACAACCATCCGTCCTTTTTTCCTTCTTGTCTGCTAACCTTTGCACCGCAGGGCAAATCTTAGCCACTTTGTTTTGGGCTGAAAAGACGACGCGCACGCCATATTTGGAAGCAACTTTCTTCAGCCGATGTGATACACCGTGTAGGTAAGGAATGACAGCTATCTTGTCAGGAACTGAACCCACTTCATTTTCCTCCCCACGGGCCACGCTTCCAGCCTTCTTAATCTCCCGGCGATTCCTTTCACAAGCCAAACGAACAGAGTCATCTGGGTGCCCGGCTGTCCTTAACCTGTCTACCTGGGCAGCGACACTCTGTTCCATGAAATGTTCGCAGGATTTGTTCAAAGCTGATTTAATGCAAGAAAAAGCAACACCGTTCTTCGCCAGCTTTGAGTGGGCTGAATCGTAACTTAGTAACTCCTTGGTAGACCTTGGGTGGTACATCCAGCAAGTGTGGGTTGGCAGTAAAGTAATTAATAAATCCAAATACTGGAGTTCACGTTGCTTAGGCACCTCAAACGTGTAATCTAAGCCCAAACCTTTTTTCCTGAAGGACTTCATGACATCCACAAGTACGCCACAGCCTTGGCCTTCTTTTACTAAAACAAGGTAGTCATCAACATACCTAAAAAACTTAAGATTTCTGTCTACCAGCTCCTTTTCAATTGATCTGTCAACTCTGCTTAGAAAGATATTACAAAGCACCGGAGCAACACGAGACCCAATACAAATGCCTGCTTTCTGAACGTACACCTTGCCACCCCAACCCACCAGAGTAGACTTCAGATAGAGGGCCAGCAACTCTAAAAAACCTTCCACCGATATACCACATGCACTCCGAAACTTCGCTTCATCGTTATCTTCGAGGATGCAGGCCTTTACACATTGCAACAAAGGGGCATGTGGAATGGAGTAGTACAGGTCAACAACATCAATACTAAAAGCATCCCGGACATTCACACCGTCAGTCCTCAGGTACTCTACAACTTCCATGGAGTTGGGAACCAAAAAAGGATCACAAAGCCGAAGCGATTCCAGATTCCTCTGCAAATACCCGGAAACCAAGTGCTGCCATGAACCCCTTTCAGAAACAATGGTGCGAAACGGGTGCTCCGGCTTGTGGGTTTTTACCGTGAAAAACGCTTCTAACACAAGGCCCTTTTCATTCTTCACCGAGGACATTAAACGGCATAAATTCAAATCACCAAGCAACTTCACAGCGCGTCGCCTAACTAAAGAGGCCTTTTCAGTAACCTCACGAAAGTTCTTTGTTACAGCGTTTCCGGCCTTCTCAAGGAACACTTCCTCTGGCATCACAACAAAAAAACCCTCTTTATCGGAAACTGCCACACGAGACCCACTATTCACCAAAAACCTTATCAAAGGCCCGAAACCAGCAAACCGAGTCTGTCTAGCACTGTTAGACGCAAAAACCTGAACGCATTCCGTAACACACCTCGGTTTCTCGTCGTCCTTCACTTGGGCCAAAGTCCTAGACAGCTCCACCTTTTCGGCGGGTTCCAGAACCGGTTCCACGCAGAACTTTGGACCACGTTCCAGAAGCTTCCTGTGGTGGTCGGGCAGTTCAATATCCCCCAGGACAAGGACCGTGCCGTCCTTTCCCTTTTGACCCCTTTTCTTCGGTAGGGTCGGCCGCAGCTGGTTCCACAGGGTTTCCGTAGCGCTCTCCGACAACCTTGTCCACTCCTGGTAACGGCGGTACCCGTTCCCACCTTGACGGTAGCAGGCCACTCGCAGACAATCCTTGAAGAAACGCACTTGATGGCCCCACTCGGAGGCTAACTTTTGGCTAATTCGTCGACAGTTTCCACGTGTGGGTGGGAACAAACCACACAAAGCCTGAACTTCAGGGGGGCACAACGACACTCGGGTGTACCATGAAGTTGTCCGGATCTTGCAGATGTAGATGGCAATCAACGTGGTGATGGAGGCGGGGTTAGAGAGGAAAACATTATTAACACATGGAGAAAGGCCCTTTGTACTAGAAATGACATTTAGAAGAACTGCGAGTTGGGCTTGTTGGTATAGGTTCATACTGGGAAACAGCGCAAAAACAAAACTTGGACAAGAAAGACAAACGGGACGAAGCGCTACTAGCAACTGAAACGTTTAATCGTCAAAACACACAAATATATACACACAATCTAAGCCACCGCCAACACAAACGTACAGTACAATCTACAATATTGTACAATCACGGGGAACAACCACCAAAAACACTGCATACAACCAAACCGCACGTGTTCATACTCCGAAAAATGCACGGTACACTTTATCAGCCCTTATCCAAGAAAGCAAACTCGGCATCTGAAAGCAAAACAGAAGGTTGGCTGACACACGTTTTTTCCTCTTTTTTGATGTAAAATGCTTCCATTATCTCTCTTGTTGCCCGCTTACGGTGTTTGTCAAGAACGGTGGTGTGCGGTAGCTCCGGATGGCACGCGCATTCCTCGTGGTTTTGGTTTGCAAGAAGTGCACGGGCCGTCCGGAGTTGCCACTCACGCTCACTGATGGAAACCAAAACCACGAGGAATGCGCGTGCCATCCGCAGCTACCGCACACCACCGTTCTTGACAAACACCGTAAGCGGGCAACAAGAGAGATAATGGAAGCATTTTACATCAAAAAAGAGGAAAAAACGTGTGTCAGCCAACCTTCTGTTTTGCTTTCAGATGCCGAGTTTGCTTTCTTGGATAAGGGCTGATAAAGTGTACCGTGCATTTTTCGGAGTATGAACACGTGCGGTTTGGTTGTATGCAGTGTTTTTGGTGGTTGTTCCCCGTGATTGTACAATATTGTAGATTGTACTGTACGTTTGTGTTGGCGGTGGCTTAGATTGTGTGTATATATTTGTGTGTTTTGACGATTAAACGTTTCAGTTGCTAGTAGCGCTTCGTCCCGTTTGTCTTTCTTGTCCAAGTTTTGTTTTTGCGCTGTTTCCCATTATGAACCTATACCAACAAGCCCAACTCGCAGTTCTTCTAAGCCTGAAGTTCCCAACACCCAAGCTGACCGAGCAACGACGAGCCCGCTGGCTTGGGCGACAGTTCTTGCGGCCGCCGCCGCGCACGTACTCAGTCCACGTTTAGCGCTGCATGTCGTCGCGTGGAAAATAATGCATCTTGGCGTCGTGGTCGATTTGCTCGGACAGGCTTCCACGAGCAGTACTTCGCATTCCGCGAGCTTGCCATAGAACAACTTGGTCGAGCTCGGCGACGCGCACCGCCGCGTCGCCGCGGTGCGCGTCGATATCGCGCACCGCGCGGTGCCGGCTGCGCGCTGTTTTCAGCACCAGTGCAAGGGACAACCATGCGCCGGCCACGAACTGAAGAGCGAAGACGTCGAACACGCAAAGTGCGCAAAGTTTACAAGCATTGCTCACACAGCTACACCCGTACGTCTCCTGCCCAAACGAATACCACCGACAACAGCAGCGCAGGATATCGTTTCCAGTTCCGAAAACGACTATATGACGTCAGACTGAACCGGCCAGACACGCAGGCCGATGTTTCGTCACGCCGAAAGCGATTTCGCTAGTGCTGCCGATTTGTGGAAGCTCGCAGCCGGGACAATCAAAATCGATTTTAGATGTGATTCCGGCTTCGGATTGCTGCAAAATTTTCTGTGAGGCATCTATACAAACTACTGAAGCCAATTATATCATTTTTTAGGCGTCAAAATTTGGTGTCCATACTTCTCTAATAAAACGACTGTCTCGCAGTTAATTTCTGTATAAAGCTGAATTTAAGAGGGCTCGGTGTATCGCAAAAAGGCTGGAAAGAATGAAGGCGCATAAATGAACAATTCTCAGTATTTCTGTTACCTTTCTCTGTACCAGCCACTACTTGGCGCTATATAATAAATAGTTGTGTTGACTAATTATGGATTTATTTTGCAGAGATGGGATAACGCTGAAGACGTCATGCTTTTTCTGTGGAGCAGAAGCCAAAGAGTGCTTACTCACTGAAACACTACTAACACCTTCAAAGCCCAAAGGCTAATTTGGCGAGTACCGATTGATCAAAAGTTGCCTTACTTTCGCCCTCACTGAGACGGAACTATTTCAGCAAGCCAGTCTGGGCGGAGTAGCAACAGGTGACAATTACAACATGTTAGCGGCTGGCGCACTTCTTCCGCGTAGTTCCGAAATTTGTTAAGTCAGAATTAGTAGAAAACAATCTCGGAAAGCTGGCTGGCTCTTGTACTGGTTGTTTATTTTTAACATGGTTGACTTTCTTTCCAAAAGTTTTTTTGGAGCCCTGGCTCCTTTTCCTTTTATCTTACCAATTCGCTTTAACCTGCTGTAGCCCCGCTGGTGCAGGTTTGTTCCAGTTTTTATTTAATTTTCTTTTATTTTCAAGGGAACATACGTTTTCTGGACGTGGGGCAGAAGCCAGAGAGTGCTTACGCATTGAAACAGTACATCCGGAGGGACGACCCGTGCGGCCGTGGGCGGCGATTCTTGTAGTGCGCAAGCACTGGGAGGGCCGACGACGAAAAATCTGTGTGCTTGCCTGAATCCTAGTATGCCTCTGCAGGCCAGTGTGTGCGTCCTTTGGAGCAAGCGCCAACCCGCGCGGGAGAGTTAACAGTAGTAAAACTCAAACGGTGCTGGAAATGCAGGTGGCATGTGGGGGAATAGGTTTTTACTATTTTGCGGGTAGTTTCTGTTGCAGTTACTATTTTTCGCGAAGTCATCTCGCCTTTTCACTCCGCAGTTTTTTTAACTAGACGCGGGGGTTTAAATTGGTTTTCGTAGAAGTCTTCCGAAGGCTTTCTTTGAGGTAAAATTTGTTCACTTGCACGAATCTTGCCACCAGTGCTGTTAGATGGAAACTTTTTTGCCGACGTATACCTCGTATTCATGAGAACTCGTTTTTTTTTTCTTTTTAAAACAGAACGGTCCGCGCGAGCTGGAATGGAGTTTAAAAATGAGCGGCGAAAAAAAAAGCGATGTAATATAACCGCAGATGGAAAACCTGCCCGGGGCGCCAAGATACGTTTCGTATATAATAGGAAATATCGTGATCTTTGTTTCTAAGAAGTTTTGTTGTTTTGCAAAAGTCCTCCGTGCCTCATTGTGTAAAAACCCGCCTTGTTGTAGTTGTGCGCAACCCGAAATGGCCGCAGTTGTAAACAATAAAGGATTTAAAAAACACATTTCTACTCGTATGGGCCTTGAGTCCGCGTCTCGAGGGTGTAAGAGACGAGTGCGTAGACACCGCACTACCTCAAGGTAGCACGCACGCTGCAGCGGTATACAAGAGTTAGCCTAGTGCGTGCGGTTGCTAACGTCATATCGCGTGACAAGTGAAAATGACGGCTCGTTATTAGTATTGAATTCCAATGGCAGGTCGGTAGCGGTCGCCCAGCTCCGCCCCAGAGCACGCTGCTCCCTCTAAGAGCAGGTGCTCCGAAACTGTCTTTGGAACGCACCCGCTCCCGCCGGAGCAAATGCCGCAGCATGACGGGAACAGGAATTTCCCAGCAGTCTTTACTCCGGGCTCTTCCAAATACGTCTGGTTCCCTGCAAGCGTTTTCTTCTTGTCGCGTCTCAACTGAAGTCCCTTCATAGACTCTTTGTGCCGATGAAGGAACTGTAGTACCCTCGACGGCGTCCAACGGCGCCCATTGCGAAAGTTTTGTCGGCCTTGTCGCAGACAGTCAAAAAAAGAAAGAAAAAAGAAACGCCGAAACCGCCTTTGTACGCTACGTCCACCTAAGTCGTCGTTCGAGCTAGGGTCCTCGCCACTTGATTCCGAGTTTCAGCTGTCGCACTCGCTTTCGCTAAGTACGACGTGACGTGCAGCATCTATTTTCCCGTTGTCACTATAACCGTTACGCCTGTTTGCCGGAGCGGGCTGCAATGGCGATTCGAAAAGGGGACAGAGCGGAAGCAGACGGCGACGACGTCACGAGAGAGAGGGCCCCCGGCGAGCTCCGGCCGAGCAACTTTTCTTGCTAGTAAGTACACTGTAGCTCCGCGGAGCGATCTCGGCTGCGATGGCGCTCTTGATCTGCCATTGGAACAGAATTTTGTTGCTCCCGCTCTGCCATTGGAACGTGTCTGCTCCAGACGGAGCAAAAAAGTTGCTCCGAAAGTGCTCCGGATCTACCATTGGCATTCAACATAACGCAGGTGCGCGCCAGCCACAGAGAAGTCGGATTCTGGGTTTGCTGGGTCGTTAAATGTCGCTTTATTTATTTATTTATTTATTTACAAGTACCCTCAGGGCCGAAGCATTATAGAGGGGAGTGGGAGTACAAAGAATAATAACAATAACAATAAAAAACGGTGAGCAGTGAAAAATACATGTACATTTCAAGTAGGCTCAATAACAATAACATTCAACAACGAAGAGGATTTACACAGTGCTAGAAAAAATACAACACGGGTAATTGGCAAAAAAACAAAAAAAAAAACAAAAAAAAAACGTTATACAAGGCTAGGGGTTTCAGTGTCACTGGTGATAGCAGACCTAAATTTATTAACGTCATCTATAGCAGCTGTGGTGGCGGGAAGGCGGTTCCAGTCACTCGAAGTTCGTGGAAGAATGAAGCAGCGTAAAAACGAGAGTGACACGAGGGGACAGCAACTTTGTGCGCATGGTCAAGTCGTTCAGACACGTAAGCGGGGGCATGAATGAATTCTGTTTTCAAGAGCGGGTGATGGTAAATTTTGTGGAAGAGACACAGACGAGAAAATTTTCTACGGAGCGCTAAGGTTTGTAAATGAAGAGTTGATTTCATAGAAGTTATGCTGGCTGCTCTAGTGTAGTTGCAAAGAATGAAACGGGTAAAATTGTTTTGTACCATTTCCAGTTTATGAATAAAAAAAGCGGGTTCAGGATCCCAGATTGAGGCGGCATATTCAAGCTTTGACCTTATTAGCGTTTTGTATAGAAGAAGTTTTATGGAAGATGGGACTTGAGAAAAGTTACGTCTTATAAAGCCCAAAGTACGGTTAGCATTCGCGGTAATGTAATCGATGTGCATATCCCACTTCAAATTATTAGTGATATGAACTCCTAGATATTTATATGATGCTACTGGTTCTAATGGTATCCCTTTAACAAAATACATAGGAGTTACCGTTGATGTACGAGTTATTCTCATTGCCTTGCATTTAGAAATGTTCAGTTCCATTCGCCAGTTATCACACCATGTAGCTATATTATCTAAGTCTGCCTGCAGGGTAGTTACATCGGCGCCGTTTTTTATTTCACGAAATACAACACAATCATCAGCAAACAGATGAATCGGGGATGAGACACAATTAGGAAGGTCGTTAATATATATCAAAAATAATAAGGGGCCTAAAACCGAACCCTGTGGGACACCAGATGCTACTATTGCAGGGGAAGAGTTGTAATCATTAGCTGAAACAAATTGGTGCCGGTTAATAACAAAACATTCAATCCATTTGAGTAAACTACTGTCGATGTTTAAGCTACGGAGTTTTAACATTAGTAATCGGTGACACACCTTGTCAAATGCTTTCGACAAGTCCAAAAATATGCAATCTGCGGATGAACGCGCGTCAAGAATAACATGAATTTTCTGGGTGAACGATAAGAGCTGCGTTTCACAGGAGTGGTGTTTACGAAAGCCATGTTGAGCGGGGTGAAAGAAAGAATTGGATTCGAGAAATCGGACAAGGTTAGAGTAAATGATATGTTCAAAAATTTTACAGGGGATACTGGTCAGCGATATCGGACGATAGTTGCTAGGTGATACAATGCTACCGGATTTAAAGACTGGAACCACCTTAGCCATCTTCCACTCAAAAGGCAATAATCCTGATTCTAAGCATTGTTGAAAGAGCTTGGCAAGGAATATCGAAGAGTACTGGCATGTGCTTTTTAAAAACTTCGCATTGATTTCGTCAATGCCAGCAGCAGAATACATTTTTAAAGAATTAATTATGTGCACAATGCCTGCAGGGTCTATCAAAAGGGGCAGCGTAGGAGAGTATTCGTAAACGGGAATCTCTGGAAGTTGATAGGCATCAGTAAAAGTGGAGTGAGAGAAATTGTTTATGAAAGTTAAATTTAAGACTGTAGGACAATCCTCGTCTGCAACCTTGTTGCCGTCACCATCTATTAGCGAGATCGATTTCCTGTCACGAGGGTTTATACAGTTCCAAAACTTTCTAGGGTTTTCTAATAACATAGAGGGCAACGTGTTTTGTAAGAAGTTTACTTTGGCGGCCTTAACAGCACAAATGTATGATTTAGATGCATCATCATACGCCAGCCATCGCTCATTGGTTGGAGATTTTTTTGCGGAACGGTAAAGACGTTTTTTTCGGTTAGCTAGCCTTCTGATATTCCGGTTGTACCAGGGGGCATTGGGGTTTGAAAATATTTTTCTTAGCGGAATATATTTGTTTGTTAATTCGTGAACCTTTCCTTTAAACATATCCCAGTTATCCTGAACGGAGCGTGCTTCAAAGCCAGCGATAAAGGCATCAAGAAATGAGCAAAGGTCGGCGTTAATTGCATCAAAGTCAGCTGCGTGGTAGTCCCTAATAAACTTAGTGGTATTTTTGGGGGGTTTAACATTGGCACTAACAGTAAAGTTCAAGAAACAATGGTCACTAAGGCCAGGAATGTATGTTATGTCTGAAGAAAGGTCAGGGGCAGTGGTTAACACTAAATCCAGAATGTTAACACTAAATCTAGAATGTTAAATCTAGAATGTTAACACTAAATCCAGAATGTTAACACTAAATCCAGAATGGTAACACTAAATCCAGCAGGCAATCCGCGGAATTTGTGCGCGTTTTTATTGTTATGGCCTTGCGTGTAAAGCTGTTTTGTTCGTGGAATGAAAACGTCAATCAAGGTGTTTATGTGCGTCTTTCATTTGGCGCTATTATTATCAGCGCTAGCTATGAAGCATTTATGAAGCGAGATGAGATAAGTTTTATTTGTACTCGAAGGTGCCTTATGGAGCGACGCGGCCCAAAATCTTTCAAAAGCTTTGTATTATCGCTGCCGAGATTTGTAAGACATTACGTAATTACCCGAAAAAGGGGTATTTGACTTGCACATCCATCTTTCGCAACATTGTTTTATACAGATTGAACGGTGGTGTTCGTTGCGACCACATGCTTTTGCCGGACACCTCGACGCGCAGTTTCTTTTATTCTTTCGTCCACCATATGTATGCGTAGAAAAATAGAACAGAGTACTAACTTGTCGTCGTCGATCGTGTATCAGCCCTTACGAATATGTTTGTAATAATCAAACGATTAAAAATTACTAAGGGTAGGTTCTTGGCTAGCAGCAACGTTGCGGGTTAGTAACTCAGTAGGGAAGTACCTAGCGGACTGAGTCGTGCTGTATGTTTCAGGCTAGTGGCTGCAATGGTTACTACCTTTTTATAACCTTTTTTATGACTGAACAGTTGATTATTGCATTTCACGTACCCGACGACTTTCAAACCGGAACATAATACAGACGAGTTCTTAAAGATAAAGAGGAAATAAATATATTTTGTTGTGGGCCACTGACTTTGTGGTTGTCAACAAACTTTTTTGGCGCAATACCGTAACTGTGTGTGTGTGTGTGTGTGCGTGTGCGTGCGTGTGCGTGCGTGTGCGTGCGTGTGCGCGCGTGTGCGCGCGTGCGCGTGTGCGCGTGTGCGTGTGCGTGTGTGTGTGTGTGTGTGTGTGTGTGTGTGTGTGTGTGTGTGTGTGTGTGTGTGTGTGTGTGTGTGTTTTGTCGGGAACGTCAGCGAATAGCCAATTCAATTCGTGCGTACGCTCGACTGCAATGGTGGCATCTTACATCGGGAAACGAGGCTACGTGCACTACATCGAGTAAGCATAAAGATTGGCGATGGTGGAGGATGACAATGTTTTGGAGCAGAGCGATCGCCGCCGACTGCCTGCGCGTATTCCCCAGGTACCCAAAGAGACTACGTCGTCGTCGCGGCGCATTGCGACACAGAGCGGGCACAGGTGCCCGGCGGATGGCTGATTCGTTGCAGCTCTGCCACATTGGATGGCTGCCCCGTTCGAAAAGTGCTGCGGAAGGCAGTCGCGTTCGAGCGCTCTTATTTTCTGCGCTAGAAGGTCCGCAACAAGGATTGCTGGGATGCGCTCGCAAGACCGGCAGCCCCCGCCGCTCTGATTGACCATACACGGGGAGCACCGCGTTCATCAGCCGAGCAGCGCTCTCCCTCTTGCTTCGGCGAGGTATGGCTGCTTGCGCTGCGCTTCTCTGAATGGCCAACGCCGATTGCAACAAGAACAAGAGGGGGCTGGGAGAGAATGCCTCGTTGTGCGCGGTCAGTCGCGCGACGAGAAAAGCTCGTCGGTTTCGAAACAATGGAGCCGGCCAGATTACTTCAGCTACTGCCTTTCTCCTTTCTGCTTTTGCCGTTCGCTGTTTTTAACCGCACGAAGGAGTGCACTGCTCGTTGATGTGTTTCCTTTTGTGAGGCATACGCCCACGCCGACTTGCGCCCTGTACTCAGGCCTGTTCTGGGTGTGCGCGGGGGCCAGGCGGGGTATTCGGGGCCATTTGTCGCATAGGTCATTTGTCTGCTCTGTCTGTTGACGCCGCTGAGGTGCAGGTTTAGTTAGGCGACAACAGTCCGTTCGCATTTGTCATTCAGCTGCCTTGTTTGCACAGAAGCTACACAAGCGCTCTTTGAAAATAGCCACTCAGTCTTGCCGCATCGACTCAATCGTTGGGATCATTTCACATAACTACGCGCACAGGCCCCGTGACTTCTTTATAGATAAAATCCGTTCAACCTTACACGCGGAATAGGATTTATTCTTCCGCGGCGGTCTTCCCGGTTAATGTATCCTGCTGCGGAGCACGGACGCTTCTAGTTTGCCGGCATCGAACTATGGCAGCATTTGGAACCAAAAAAAAAAAAAAACATAGGATAAAATCCCTCGTGAAGACAAACCAAGTCAGGATCAATTATCTTTCGGAGTGAATCGGTAAGAACATCAAGTGTAGTATATTCATGCTTGCGAAAACGCGCGCACACTCTTCCTCAGTCATCGCCTCGCTGACGTGAGAACGACCAGCTCGTATTCCCGTTCGGAAGAGACGGTCACTGGGTGAGGCGCATTTCCGTTACTCGCGAGCAGCGCTCAAGTGGAGCACACCTCCTGTTTACCCAGCCGCCACCGGAAGAGCACGAGCGCGTTTTTACTCGTCACTGATGCGAGGAAGGGGATGAGCGCCACTGCCCGCTATGAGTAGCGGGATCTCCCCCATCTCTGTCCTGCGAAATAACCGGGGGAATGCGTCGTAGGCCGGTTAGTGACGGCTTGGCCGCGAAGGTTACGACGATGACGATGCATCGAGACGTATACAGGGTGACTGATTGTGACTGATAAAGAAAACCCGCGAAATATGAAAGATACCACGTGACAGTGCCTCCGCGCGCATCGTAAAGCAACGCCCTCAAACAGGCTACCTTTGAGTTTGCCAGAATGAAATAAACAAAAGAAAGAAAGAAGAAATCGCGACCGAGTTTGTGCCTTATCTGCACACGCGCCCCGCGAATCTTGCTGTTGCTGCTCCTTCCATGCATGCCATTCTCAAGGTGATGCCCTGTCTCTTCAGGCGGGTGACAGGCGAAGCAGTTGCTTTCAATCAGCTTATTTGGGGACGCTGCTTCACAATGCGCGCGGAAGCGCCGTCACGTGGTATTTTTCATATTTCGCGGGTTTTCCTTATCAGTCAAAATAAATGAGTACGCAATTAGTTCGTCGCTGAAAATACCACTGTTAGATGCCCCTCGTGGGTACCTACAAGTGCCTCATTGACACTTCAGTGATTAGAACAGTAATTCTCGAGTAAGGTAATTAATTACAATTAATTAGTTAAGTCTCATTAACAAAAAAATTCCTGTCCGCTTCTCCACAGTACTGCAAACATTGTGCACTAGGTTTTCTTCGAGTAACGCCATTGTTCTTTTTTTTTAAATCTTAGTGCATGATAGCTGGGACACCCCGTATATACGCACGGAACAATTTGTACTTGGGGGCAGAATTTGTTTATTTGTCTTGTTTTTAGTACCACGTGTTCTATCTGGCTAGGAGGCATCTTCTGCCAGGTTCGGGCTTCGTTACAGGCTCTCTGCAACACTTTCGATAAACGCTTTCACTCTTTCCTTCGCGTCTGGAAGCACTGCGAAAGCTATAGTTATCGTCAGCACGGAGCGGCACTGCTCCTCGCACCAGATACGCCTTCCGTTTCTGCTTTGTTTTTGTGGCTTTATTTTTAAAGTTGCTATCGAAAAGCGTTCATTGCTGCAACTGAAGGACAACCGGCCAATAGCCGCTACGTGGCCTCAGTGACGTAATTCGGGCCCTCGAGGAACGTCAAAACCGGAAAAGAGAGAACAATTTTTTGAGCGAGTTTCCAACTTATCTGATGAGCATAGAGCAGTACGTATTTGGCTAAGGTACTTTGCGACCCCCTAATCTCAGTACTGGGCGTGTTGGATGACTACGTTCTACAAGTATTTAGGATTTGAAAACAAGTTGAAAAAATCGCGCCAATTCACCCCGTGAATGTGGTTGGAAAGCAAAGCTGTAAACGGCACCCATAACGATTACCCATGTGACGTCACTTGAATTCACTCACATCGCTGTACAAATCGCAAAACCAGAGAGAAGTGAAATGCACTTAACCACACCATTTATTACTTCAAAGAGATATTCTTGTTAAGGTTAAATCAATGCATGAAGCATGAGCGGCGTTTGGTTGAGTTGTATGAAACTTTTTTATAAAATTAAAGTGAGCTCCAACCCGGTGTTCGACGATCGGTCTTCTTCGTCTCTGCGCCGCGGACGGAGGGACGAGATTTGCGGCAGAGAAGGAGGAGCAGTAAGAAATACTTCTGCTCAGATTTCTGAACGGCCGAGAGTGCAGCCCTTTGGAGTGATTCCTTCTTCTGTGGGGCCCATATGCAGTCCGCGCGGCCTGTGTGCTGTCCACCCGCTGAAGCTGGGTAGATAGAGAGGGCCTGGACAGCAGCATCTTCCACTGCTCTTGTTGGGTAGTTGACGGAAAGAGAGGAGGGCGCTCATGGCTAAAGTCGCACACCCCAATTACGGGGCCGAGTGTTCCTACTTCTGAGCAAAATTTACATTCAGCGTCGTAGCGATTCGGATACATTAAGTGAAGACGCGTAGGCTGGGGGAAGGAGCCCGGATTGTATGAGCCGCAGGGTAGG
Source organism: Haemaphysalis longicornis (assembly GCF_048455015.1). NCBI lineage: Eukaryota > Metazoa > Arthropoda > Arachnida > Ixodida > Ixodidae > Haemaphysalis > Haemaphysalis longicornis. The sequence continues at coordinate 467,002,703 of NW_027526203.1, forward strand.
TAGTTTGTTGTTCTCTGGAACGGTCAGGGTAAGGCGAAGGTACGGTCTGTCTCAGAAGGCGATAATGCTGGGTTATCTACCTGAACGTGACAAGCGCGTGACTGTCCTCGTGCAGCTCCATAGCACGGGAGGTAAAAGCGCAGGCTTGTTGGGTGGGCGTATTTGTTGCTCTCCATTGAAGCGTGAGGGGGTATCCAGATGAGCTGAATGGAACCGTTTGGGGAGTTGTTCTTTAGCACGCGCATTGCAGGTCAGGACACCCAACCGTACTGGTAATTACAGTAGGCTTGCTGGGAATCGATCACTACCCTCCGAACCCCTGGTTGAATTAGAGCCAAGGTGATGGCTGCCTCTTCTGCTGCCGTCGTTTCTTGGGTCCTAAGCGAGGTACACGCAAGGAGGTTGGTTCTGGAGGTAGCCATGATGATGACGTATTGCTGCCATCGATGTTTGGAGGCGTTTGTGTAGATAACTGCATGATCCCCACCGAGGGTGGTGTTTAGCGCTTGAGCGCGTGTTTTTCGGTGACCCTTGTCATGTGAGGGGTTCATATTTCTAAGCAAAGGGAGCGTCTTTACTTTTAGTCGCCAAGAGTCTGGGAGTACATCAAGCGGAGTGACATTCTGGGCTGCCCAGCCAATCTGGTGAAGCATGCGGTTACCCACCGCAGTTCTCAGTCGCACCTTCTGGTTAGAAAGATGGCCTTCTATTAGCTCTTCCACCGTGTTGTGGAGCCCCGTGCTAAGCAGCCTCTGTGTGGACGCACTCATGAGAAGACCAATGGCCTGCTCGACGGGCCTTTCTAATCATTATATAAAGCATCTCTATGTCTTCCTTCTCGAGAAGAATACAGGGGGTTGACGTAAGTAACTCTCGAGAGGACAAAAGCTTCAATTAATCGAAAGGTACTGGATTCCCTTAGGCCTCGCTTCTTGGTGGCAACTCGCCTGATCATGTGTATGGTTTGATTATTGCTGTTTTCGAGGCGCTGTAAGGAGACGTCACTCTTGGTGTTAGCATCGAGATGTAGGCCCAGGATCTTGATGCTGGGGCTTGGAGTGATGGCCTGGCCATCAAGGAGTATTTGAATGTATTCCTTGGTTTGGCGTGAGGGCGGACGACAAGGAGCTGTGATTGTTTACGCGAACACTGGAGGCCGCAAGCTTTAGCACATTGGCGTACTAGAAGAGAGATGCCATGCATTGGTGTGAGCTTCCTTTAAATTTTGTAACTCTTAGCACATGAGCAAGCTGGGCACAGGGGCGTTAGACGGGCGTGAGTGGTCGCGTGACGCTTTCACGTGTCATTCAGCGAGAACGCAGGGCGTAAACCCGTAGATGTGCTTGGTGAGTACACCACCTGTCTTTCCAGTCTTCGCGTGGGCTCGTAGCTAAATCGGTAAGAGAACGGGCGCTCGCTTTGTTAGTCTATTAGTTCCAGGTTCGATTCCCGGCGGTGCCAGTAAATTCTTTTATTTGTTCGCTAGAGTTTTCTGGTGACACCAACGGTCGCGAAAGAACCCTTGGGGGGTAGAGGTAAAAAGCTTTGCTTTAAAAAAGTGTTGCAGGGTCCCTTTAAAAGAGGCGACCGGTCTGCTCAGGGAACTATAAATACATGGTCTATAGTGCGTCACAGGGTAACATCGTGGTAGCGAGTTACAAATAGAAAACGAACTTTGCCAAACAATTCAACCACTTAGCGCAAACTGACCGCTATATTTCACCATCAGGGTAACTGCTACCCCTTAAACCATAGCACAAACTATACAAGCGCAAACACGTGCGCGCAAAATGCGCGAAAAAGAACGATAATACTGTATTTACTGCCTCCGGATCCACTACTCTGCCAGGCATGTGCACAATGCTGGCCTGCAAACGCAACCTGCCAGAAATGACATTCCGCAGCGCAATCGAGGGCTCGTCGCCGACGTGAATTCCCCATGGGTACGCACGCAAAATGCCTTCCCACAATGCGTCGACTTGCTTTTGTGCCTGAGCAAGACAATTGGGTCTTCAAATTGTGGCTTCCTGCGGCATGAGCAACATTGTTCAGTTGGGTCGCCGGGGGCGTTTGCCATTTTCACATGGCGACGACGTGAGCGCTTGGGACCCTGACGGTGCGTCATGTGTACAGTTCTCGTGTGTGGCAACGCGTTAGCACTGACAACGCCGGCGCTCACGCTTGCGTGCTTCCCGTTTTATTCAATGCCCAGGGGAACCTTACACCACGCCCCAAGTAACTCCCTCCTTTCTTAGGCCACTGGGACTGGGCACGTTTTACCCAATGAATGTTCACACGTGTATTCAATGCCCAGGGTCTGTTCAAATATACATAGTGCGTTTCAACACCCGTGTACCCTATTACTCTTACCTGCATAGAGGGACACCGTAAATATTCTTTTTTTCTTTTTAGTTTTCTGTGTTAATGCCAACGAGAAGTTGATCAAACAACGATATTTGCAGCACTTTCCAGTATCAATATTTTGAGAAAGTGGTTATATATATTTTTTTTCTAAATCCTCCGTTAACTGAAGCTTTTAGTCCACTGTAAGTATTTACTACGTCTTGAAATAACTAAAACTTCTAATGTCGTGCCTTTCTACTATTGTAATCGAGACCTAGGTGCAGGTTATACATGTGATGTTGCATGCCGTTGCTGCTCATGAGCTTGTAGGTCACTTTTCGGTAACATTATTAATGATTTTTCGCATTGGTAAACACTAAAAGAACTGTGCAATGCTTTCGATACACGCTTTCTCTCTATCCTTCGCGTCTGGAAGCATTTTTAAAGTTTCAGTTATCGCCAACACGGAGCAGTACTGCGTGATTTGCTCGTCGCAGCAGACCCGCCTTCCGTTTCTGCTTTGCTTCTGTGGCTTTTTTTTTCTCTAAAGTAGCAAACTAAAGCGTTTATTGCTGTAGCTGAAAGGAAGGCGGCCAGTAGCTTCTGCATTGCTGCAATGGGCACTGGAGCAGCAAAGGGGCCACAATGGCTCGAAAACCGCCTCTGCTTGTATCACAGGTCCTGCTTCCGCTCCTGGCCTGTGCCGCGTTCCAGCACAACAGCAGCGCAAGTGGTTCGTCGCTTTTTGCCTTCGCTCCGCAGCATCAAAGTTACGGACCGTCGCTGGATGCTACTGCGCACATGCCTTGGCTCAGCGGCACTCTTCATATCAAGCACGTCACCGGAGTGACATCAGAGGCACCCGCAGCATCGACTATAAAAGGCTGGCGTTCCCCCGGCATCGTCAGTGGGCACTGGAGCAGCAAAGGGGCCACAATGGCTCAAAAGCCGCCTCTGCTTGTATCACAGGTGTGTAACAACATCCCATTGTACGCAAAAAGAAGTAGCAACCGATGTTTATTGCTGTTCCCGTGCCCACGGGTGCTTTGCGCTGTTCTGACAAAGTGTATATATTGCGCTGAACTTTTGTTGCTGTCCGGGGACGTCGAAACGAACCCTGGTCCAACTAGTAAAACTCGCGCTGGTTCTAGTAGTGTTACTGACGGCAGTAGTACTGGAGATGGCAGCCAGATTTTGAGCATTTTAAAGGCTGTGCAAGCGCAAGTAACGACAATACAAATAAGCAATAACGAATTGAAGGAAAGTGTTGCGCACGTTCATGCAAGTCAAAAAAGTATTGAGGCTGGACTGGCTGCTATCGGAACTAGACTGACAGTCGTTGAAAAGAAACTGCAAGCTTTAGAAGAGATCGAGGTTGATGTGCAGTCTACAATTGACGACCTTAAAAAAACAAAATCATTTTCTTCAGTCTCGAGTTCATGAACTTGAAGATAGGGCTAGGAGGGATAACCTTATTTTTCATGGTTTGCCAGATGGAAAAGAAACTTGGGATCAAACAGAATGAAAAATCCTTGGCTTGCTCTCATCTTGCCTTCAGGGCGAGATATGTGGCATTGAACGTGCGCGTCGTCTTGGACAGTTTTCACCTTCAGGATGCCGTCCAATAATAGTTAAGTTTTCTAGCTTTAAAACAAAAGAAAAAATTCTTCACGAAAAGAATAATCTGAAAGTGCGCAATGTCAACGTTACCGAAGACTTCTCGCCAGCAACACGCCTAGTTCGCAAAAAACTAGTCCAATTTGCCAAATCGCAGCCCAACTCTCCGTCCTTCAAACTAAAGTATAACAAACTTCTTCTAAATGATAAATACTACGATTTGCTCTACGCTTTCAAAATTTCATCGATGAACAACCATCCTTTTAAACCTGTTTTTAATGATGCATCCACATCACCAGTGTTTGTAAATCGCCCGTCCGTTCCTTTGCCATTCTCACTTAGAGTGAACAGGAAGCTTCGGATTTCAACATCTCTTTTTCAGACATTTACACATCTTCTTTTACTGACGTTTTACCACCCTGGCAGCTTCAACCTGTGTGTTGTGACTTGTCTTTCACGAATATTGATAAAACCAGGGTACCACAAACTGCAATTTTGCAGCACTTCTTGTCCCTGCAGTACAAGTATCAATATGCAGAGTTTTATAGTGATGCATCAAAAACTGCAACCATAGTGTCTTGCGCTGCTCATGGACCAAACTTTGATGCATGCAGAACCATGAGCACATACACCACAATTTACTCAGCTGAAGCATATGGCATCTTACTCATTGCACAACACATTCTTGAACACAAAATCTTGAAGTCCATCATATATACAGATTCCTTGAGCGTTGTGCGCGCATTGGCATCATACAAGCCATGCAAAAACAGAATTGTCCATATCGTTTTCAACACTATTATGTCTATATATGCCCAAAAACTTGTTCTGGTGTTGTGCTGGGTTCCAGGCCATGCTGGGATTGCTGGCAATGAGGTTGCGGATCAGAAGGCCGCATTTGCTGCACTAAGGAACACAGTAGATATAACAATGCTACCACAGAGTGACCTTAAGCCACAAATTCGACAACACCTTCGTAGGAAATGGCAAGCACAGTGAATGAACAGACAGATAACAAACTACACGTAATAAAGCCACACTTGGGACGATACACAACTGACTCACACAACAGACACACGGAAGTCGCCTTGGGTAGGCTGCGGATAGGGCACACCCATGCTACGCACTCGCATCTGCTGACGGGATCTTCTAGACCCCAGTGCAGCAGATTCGGAGAGGCCCTATCCGTAGTGCACATACTAATCACATGCAAGGCACTTCACACAACACGACACAAACACTTCAGAGAACTCTACAGACAACATATTCCCCTACATCCATCGTTGTTTCTAGGTGACGATACCATGGTTTCCGTGAAACGTGTGTTTGAGTATTTGTCAGACGTCAAGTTTTTAAACCTCATTTCCTATCACGCATAATCAAATCTGGCCCTATACACCAGCCATCACCATTGCCATGAATTGATTTTATTCTTGTCCCGGCTTTAGTAGCCACTATTTTTTTTAAAGATACTTTGTTTGGTGCTCTTTGCCCCAGCTGGCCTTGCGCCAAAAAACTCCAACCATCATCATCATCATCGCCACCGGCATAATCAATTGGATTGAGTGCTTCCTCGTGCATCGCCAGCAATTTGTCACAGCCAATGACACCATTTCATCTTTAAGCCCGGTTATTTCAGGTGTACCCCAGGGCACCGTTCTGGGTCCACTACTTTTTCTCATCTACATCAATGATTTGCCTGAGTGTGTTTCATCATCAGTGCATTTATTCGCTGACGATTGTGTCATTTTTAGGAAGATTGATAACGATATTGACATATGCACACTTCAGTCCGACATCAATTCCATATCCCATTGGTGCAGTACATGGCAAATGACATTAAATACTAATAAATGCAAATCAATGCGAATTTCCCGTATCGCTACCAACCCGCACCCGTATTTACTTTATGGGAAAATCCTCGAAGCTGTTACTTCATTTAAAAATACTTGGCATTCATATCACTGCTGACCTATCTTGGAATCTTCATATTTATTATATCACCAATAAAGCCAATCGAATGCTTGGCTATGTAAGACGTAATTATCATTCCGCTCCTTCTTCTGTACAACTGCTCCTTTTCCAATCCCTTGTCCGTTCACAACTTGATTATGCTTCATCTATATGGGACCCATCTACTGAAGTACTGATTAACCAGCTAGAAATGATTAAGAATAACGCCGCACGATTTATTCTTTCTAACTACCAGCGAACAGCCAGTGTCTCCAGAATGAAAACTAACTTGAATCTCCCATCTTTGACGTCACGACGCAAAATTGCACGTTTGTGCTTATTCCATAAAATATATTCACACAGCATGCTTCACAACGAACTACTTAGTCCCCCTTCATACGTATCTTCTCGTTTAGACCATGCTCACAAAGTTGGTATTCCTACTTGCAACACCAAAGCCTTCTTTCACTCTTTCATTCCACGTACCTCTAGGGACTGGAATCATCTTCCTTCTGATGTCGCTACGATTAGCAACCCGGACTTGTTTCGGTCCGCTGTGTGCAACGTCATCACTTAGGTTTGTCTATTGTCTGTAGGGATAGAATGGTTCCTGCCAATCCCACTTGTTTTGCTGTATTGTTTTTATTGTTTTTATTTTATTTTTTATGAGTTTTGCCAGGAACGCCAAAACTGACACGAAATTGCAACTGACCTCCTGTATTACTCCTTACAACATGTATACCTTAGCCGCATTTCTCACGTTGTAAAAAAATGATTACAACCTTATTTGCTGTTTTACGTTTGTTTTAGAGGTGATATGTACTCGCAATGTGTTCGTTGTACTGCATTTTTCTTATTTCTTGTTATGTATTTACCCACTCCCCTCTTCAATGCAATTGCCTCGAGGGTATGCCAAAAAAAAAATGGTGTAATTTGAGCGCTTGGAGATTTCCAGGACCGGGAAAGAGAGAAAAAATTATTGAGCAAGTTGATGAGTCACCTAATGGGCATGGGGCAATAATTTTTGGCTGATGTACTTTGTAACTCTCTATTCTAAGTACGGGATATGCTTGTTGACTACGTTCTGAAAGCATTTTTGATTTATAAAAAAAAAGAAAAAAAAGTGTCGCAGGGTCCCTTTAAGGAGCATTACTTTTTACAACTGGATTAACCAAGAATTAAATCTTTGGCTTCTAGGTGAACAAGAGGACTGGATAAATGAATAACTTCACGGGGAAATAAAAAAAGCCCGCGTGTTTTTAAGAAATAGAAAACACAACGTAAGTTTTCTGTCACATCGGAAGCAGTGCACGGATCAGAAGAGGGGAAAAATAAAATAAAACAGACGCACCTACGCCTGGTTCTGTGAGCTCAGCACGATAAACGTATTTATGCACAACGAGATCTAGTCTACCTCCGCTTTCAACAGAAATGCTACGAGTTGCGACTGCATCTAGAGTTTGTAGAAAGTCTAGGTGGTGGTAGTGTATATATATATATATATATATATATATATATATATATATATATATATATATATATATATATATATATATATATATATATATAGAACAGAGACGTATGGGACGAGGGATTCCGTAAGGACACATATCAAAGTTGCAGTCCTTATTGCCAGTGCTGCTTGGCGTTTTTTAACAGTGTTTTATAGTGCCGAATGAGGTATGATTGCCTTTTTTTTATGCAGGAATAAATAATAGAAAATTCAAGTCGAGAAAAAATGCGCCGTTTTTTCCGGAAGCGGGAAAAAACGGCGCATTTTTTCTCGACTTGAATTTTCAACTATTTATTCCTGCATAAAAAAAAGGCAATCATACCTCATTCGGCACTATAAAACACTGTTAAAAAACGCCAAACAGCACTGGCAATAAGGACTGCAACTTTGATATATATATATATATATATATATATATATATATATATATATATATATATATATATATAAGGGATGGCAGTCAAGCAAACCTCGGATCAGAAAATTTCCCATGTTCTGATTCGCTATATATATATATATATATATATATATATATATATATATAGGAGTCAGAATGGGAAATGAGGGACTCGCTGAATTAAGACAGAAATAAGGGTTGGCAGTCAAGAAAACCTCGAAAAGCACAGGGGAGAGTGCGGTAGGTCATAGAACTATATGAAGGATTTTTTGAGCCAGAAAGAGAGTGGTGAAAAAATGACCGCCGGTTGGGATCCGAACCCACGACCTCCAAAATACCGGGGTCTGGTGCGATATATATATATATATATATATATATATATATATATATATATATATCGTGAGTCCTGAGGAAGACCTGTCTCAGGTCGGAACGTTGGAAATAAAGTCTCCGAAGAGCGTACTTCTACTTTGTATATATATATATATATATATATATATATATATATATATATATATATATATATATATATATATATATATATATGTATGTATTTATATCAAGGTTGCAGTCGTTATCGCCAGTGCTATTCAGCTTTTTTCGAAATATTTAATAGTGCCGAATTACGTGTGTTGGTCATGTTTCTTTGATACAGCGATAAATAAGCAGAAATGGAAGTCGAGAAAAAATCCGCCGTTTTTTATCCGGAAGCGGGAGTCGAACCCACACCTCCGCATAACGCATGCGGTGCACTAACCACTGTGCTATTCCGCGACGGCTCCGCTCTCGACTTTACCGCGGAGGTTTATATTTAGAACTGCTCTGAGGCCGGTCAACTAGCGCCGCCCCTCGACCACCGCGGGAGACGTAGAACGTGTTTTTCCCAGCGGCCGCCACGTAAGACATGGTCGGAGGTCGGGGTTAGCAATTGGTTGATTGATTGTAGGGTTTAACGCGCCGACGCAACGTAGGCGATGAGGCGCGCCGTAGTGGAGGGCTCCGGATTAATTTTGACCACCTGGGGATCTTTATCGTGCGCCGAAATCTCGTACACACGGGCGTTTTTGCTTTTCGCCTCCATCAGAAAAGCGGCCGCCGCGGCCGGGAATCGAACCCGCGACCTCGTGCTCAGCAGCGCAACGCCTTAGCCACTGAGCCACCGCGGCGGGTGGTTAGCAATTGGTTTTTCTGGACTGCTGGAGCCAGAGCCCTTGTAATGCATGTAGCAGAACAGAAAGATACGTGACGAGGTCCCGTATCGTCCCATTCTGTATATTTCTGTTCTGCAACAGATATATATATATATATATATATCACGAGGATATATATATATATATCACGAGGATATATATATATATATCACGAGGATGATATATATATATATCAGGCATCACGAGGAAGGAGTATGTTCCGGCTCCCGCCTTAAGATTCTTCGCTCTGGACTACGTTTCGCGGGTATACAAAGACCACACTGATGTGTACACTGATCGGTCGGTGTTATTCACTTCATCCATTATCAGAGTGGGAATTACCGTCATCATGAGCCACCATCAGTGCCATGCTCAGTCACAGAACGTTCGCTACGGCTACAGAACTGGCAGCTCTGAGGGTGGCTTTCGCTCACATCATCAAGCAGCCCGCCCAAGAGTGGACTATCTTCAGACTCCAAAGCTGCACTTCAATGTCTAGCGTCATTTCGAGAAAACCAGCCTGTGTCTGACATACATGCCCTACATCTCCAATTGGAGGTGTAGGGCATGTAGCTTAAGCTCTACAAGCGCACCATCACATAGCAGTCCAGTGGTTTCCGCCTCATTGTGGGATAACTGGTAATGTGAAGGACATTGCTGCATCCTTGCGCATAATCGTCGTGCATAGCGTCGCGACTACAAAACCTTCGGTAAGGGGAAAGCAACTGTATTTACATTAGAATGCACAAAGAAAATGCCCGATTGCCACCATCGTTCTTCATCGTCCTCTTCTACTACCATCTGCTATCGCTTCTTTGTCCTCGCGGGAAAAAGTTCCAACAACCTCCCCCACGGCGAAAAAAAACAGTGATGCGTAGGGGGTAGTCGTAGCCCCCGTCTTTCCGCATGCACTTCCACCACCGCTGTGGTTTCCTGTATGCTCCGTTTCTAGTCTTCCAAGCAAACGGTAGCACCGCTGACGGTTCTTGCGCCTGTATTTCCAGGTATGCCGAACAGCAGGAGAAGCCTTCATTCGGTTGCCATGGCCCTGCTCTTTTCTTCGCGTGTGGAAGCTGTCAAGGTCGTGGCGATGACCCCGATGTCTTCCAAGCACACCATGAGCGACGTGAATCGTTTGTTCCACCTTAGTGCATCGGTACCGAGAGAGCTCATAGGCAAATCTTGCGATGGGGCGAATGTCGTTTTATTGTCTTGTTTGGTCTTTGACTATTTGCTTCACCCACGTTTCGTTAGTTACGGATTTCTTTGCTGCATATACCTTCATGTCAGATGGACGCCACAACTGTCTTGGGGATTTTTCGTCAGAAGCGATAGCTATAATTCTGGCTCGGTTCTCGCTTGTTTCCGAATCTTGATAGGACCAGTGAATATTCTCCGCGCAGGCCACTTTATCATTCTTGTTGTCAGGGAAGCAGGAACTTAACTTCGCTGTTGAATCCGTCCACCCACGCTTGCTACTGGCTGTTTCATAGTAGGTTGGTCTCGGGAGGTCCCGCACAACATTAGGACGTGGACCCTTCTCCGCACGCATGTCCGACTCTTCCTGTTCAGCTTTGACTGTAGCTGTCGGTGTAACTTCATGGACGTCGGTATCGTGGCTTGAGTTTTCAATAGCATTCAGTGGGGAAGTCACAAATATTGTTGAAGTTTTAAGACGCGGGTGGTCCCGAGAAGTGTCACAGTGCCCACTGACGTTTTGTTGATCGGTTGTAGGGATGTCAATTTCAAATGGAGCTCGTTCATACGTGAGACAAAGGGCGTGGAGATCTCCTCGGGGAAACTCCGTCGCTTGCCTTAAGATGGATTGCCAAGTTACGATGAAGTCACGGAACTCAAAAGTGTCCATAAACTCTTGTTCAGCGTACCTGCCATACAGAAAGGGTTCGATTTCGTGGTCGGTGTTGCGTACACGCTAAGAAAAAAGGGTGTGGTAGTTTCTCCCTTAAGGGTGAAACAGGAATGTATCATATATTGCTCCCTAAAAGGTAGAAAGATTCTCCCTTTAAGAGGGAGGAGCGCGTTTCTACCCCTAGGAGTGGAGGAAGATTTCCCCCTTTCGTGAGCTAATGGAGGAGCGTTCCTCCCCTGGCAGCGTCACCCAAGCAAAGCTTGTCAAGCGAGAAAGGCCTAGCGAGCTGATCGGTTTGAGGATCGAGGAAGTACAAATAAGTAGGTTACTGTGGTAGTGTGCGCTTAAAATTCGCTAAAATAACCAAGAAACTACTAATACCGAGCACCAGAACTGCGGTTAGCAAGCGATGTCGCCAATCGTATATGCGCGACTTGCATTCTGCTCGCCCCGCCTACGCGTTCAGAGCGAACGCGCCGCCGTAAACACAGTAGAAGTCATACCGATTGCTTTCAAAATGCCGCCTTTATTTCCGAAAGGCTCGTTACCCCGCCGTTCACCTCACACGAGATAACAAGCATCGAATGCGGCCGTTCGAGAACAACCAGTTGTTGTTAGTCGCCTTACCTTGCTACAACCGATGCATCAGCACGCGGATCGTCTGCAATCGTAAATCTCATCCTAAAGGCAACGCAGACAACACGAAAAACGTATCCGTCGCTGTCGCATTTTTGACAATGCTAACCCTCTAGCGTGCTCGAAGGAAAGCAATCGTAAACGTTTTAAAATGACCGATAGATGACGCAAAAAAAAGTAGGGGTGGGGAGGGGCTGCTACTAAGTATCACCATCAGTGGGCACTTATATCAAGGCGTTTCTCCTTGGTTTCCTTTATGGATAACGTATATTATATTATAGCCAACATCACGGAGGCTGCATCTGGGCGGGCCCATATTGGGAAGAAACATAGCACAACACAGCGACATACACTTCATTAAAGGCCTGCCAACGCACAATACACGCAATACACAACAGCGCAAGCATAATACACGTATACATCACAACATATAGTACACTTTTCACATGTCCGCATGATCACAAGCCACAACTAAACATTGACACGGCGACAAAGTATTTATAACCCTGATCGCCGAGAATGCAGGTATGAACAGTGAGATCGTTGCTTGTTTCGATAACCCACTGCAGTGCGTAAGTCTTAGGTGGGTTTTGTTATTTCATCAAATGTAACCAATGCAATTGCAAACTTTTATTCATTTGAGGTTTTGTAAGAAGCAGTAAAATAGCTCAAAGAAGAAAAAAAGTTTCTCGAAACAGTATGGCAGGTATGTTTTTTGTAATGACACTCATTGCCTCGCCTTCGCTCTTTTAGCGCAGAGCGCACCACTGGTCTGGAAACCATTCAGCAGATGGGGGCCTTTTGTTGTTGGTAACTGATGCGTCAATATGCTGCGGTCCGTGCTCGTTGACGAAAAAAGGGCAGTTTGCTATCATCGCTGACCTCTTTTACTCTTGGGCGTCAGTATAAAACGTCCACAAATGCAGTGGTAAGTTGAACAGGGCGCAGGTGAGTCGCCCGCCCAGAGCAAGCATGCAGCGGTGCCCACAGAATGTGCTTCAAACACACGGCTGGCGAGCCGTGCGTTAGCGTGGCGGGCACGAGATAATAATAAAAATAAAGACAGCGAGAAAACAAACAAGCAGCACACCGCAGGGGAGGTGTTGCTCATAGTCGTCGTATGCGCTCGATCGGCGAAAGCCACATTGCAAGGATGAACGGTTTCGTTTTCGGCGTCGGCACCGACAGCAGTTTGCAGACGACAGGGGAGAATATTTCCTCCCCCGTTTCGGTGTTTCGTAGAGGCCGTACAGAGGGCGCTACGTGTAATTAGCTAAAGGGTGAATCTCGCTGGTCCGGGGGAGAAAAGCCTCGATTTCCTCTCTTTTTCTACCCTTTTTTCTTAGAGTGTAGTTGTCCGGACTCATAGTCAAGGCGGTCGGTAATGGCGGATATTTCTTCATCCGTTGTGTCCGCGTTCAAAATGGCAGCCTTCGCTGCGAAGATCAACTTCGTTATAGCATAGCGTTGAACACTTAGATTGCGGTACAGTTGATCTGCAGTAGGCTTCGTTCGTGGTTCGGTCATGTTCAAGTCGGTGTTAGTTCCTTTCAGGCATTGGTCGCAACCGTTGCGTACATACCATCGTTTGTTCACCCCGCGGGATTTCGGCACCATTACGTCACGACTACAACGCCTTCGGTAAGGGAAAAGAACCATAATTCCATCACATCACAAGCAGAACACGTGGGACCACCGCCATCGTTCTCCCAAAGTGAAATTCGGCTCTCGATTAATTCACCCAGATTCCACAGCACGCGATGAGACTCTGGTGAGGTAAACAGTTCTCATGGGCCCTTCGGTATGTAGGCACGTCCGTCGGCATCGGTGGGGTCTCTGGCTTCCGTCGCTCTTTAACCCAAGGTCGGATACTTCCGAGACGTCGAGGGGGTTTCGTTCCCGGGTTTCTTGCACCAATGTTGTTGAAAACCAGAAGACAAAGGGCCGGGACGTGCAGAGGGTATACCATGAATTCTATTTACATAACGATGATGATAATGTCAGGATGCGCGGAAATCAGGGAACTTCTTCTTTCACAACATCCTCCCCGCCCCAACAGAGTGAATAAACTAGTTGTCCTATCAATGTAGTCCGTTTCACTGGCATGGTCACTTTCTAAATTCGTCCAGTTCCATTAGGGGACAGCTTAATCTTCCAACGATGTTTGTAGCGTCGATAACGTTTCCGGTAGGCAGACTTGTGTACGAATTCAGACCTGAAGACAGAGATCACAACTGAAAGTTGAAAGTTGGTTTCGCATGAGAGTGGACGATTTTCTTCGGGATCACTTGAAGCCGTTTGTGATGAGTATTGTGTAGATCATGCCTGTTTGGTTCACTGTCTTTTTCTGGTCTTGTGTGTTTGCAGGACAGAGAAGTTTTCTGTGGATTCCGAGGGTGCGCCTGCTTGGTGCGCCTAATCCTAATCAAGAACTTCGGTGTTCTAAATTTTCCGCATTCGTAAGTTAACCAATCATTGGCGCGCTTCCTGAGTTGAACTGTCAAACGAATTAAGCGCCTAGGAAAAGGTCTGATTGATGCAGGTGACTTTTGGCAAGGAGAAAGGTCTCTAGCTCGGTTTTTCACACGTATGCGCTGAAGCATGTCGTGATTTCTGTTCCGTGGGAGATGATTCAAGCTGAGGTCTGTTGAAGGTAGCCGACACTCAAAGTGGTCAGTGACATGCGTCGTTTTCTCTGAGTGCTGCTGACGAATGGATTAAAGGTCCCTGGTTAGTTCCCGGGTTTCGGCACCACTATGTCGCGACTACAACGCCTCCGGTAAAGGAAAGGAACTGTATTTACATGAGATCACACACAGAAAATTCCCGATCGCCGCCATCGTTTCTCGTCGTCCTCTTCTACCAACATCAGCACTTCACTTCTTTCTCCTCAGGGAAAAAAGTTCCAACACATAGGCAATATCTATAGTGTACCATTCTCAAAGAAAGATGCATCTGTGCTTGCATCTAGCGTAGCATTGGACATGAGGCGAGCAACCTGGGATGACGCATCACGTCATTACGCGCCGCTATTTTCCATCGATCCAAACTGCGAATTCAAAATGCCACCAGAACTCTTCAAAAGGGTAGAAGCAATTCTACATCGGACGCGGTTGAATGTCGCATACACGCGCAGCTGCCTCTCTGAAATCGCTCCGCTACTTTTATTATCTTGTCCATTTTGTGAGTAATGTCACCCTGCTCGTCTCTGAGTGCGTACCGATAGCTACATTCTTTTTAGTTGCTCTTAATTAAGCTTCCTCCCATTTCAATCGTTTCCTCAATCGCTGCCATGTTGTACCCACGAATGTTGTTCGTTTTACTTCTGTTAATCAATTCCTACAGCTCGGTTAATTTAAGTTGACCGGCCGTACTCGCAATTCCATGTTCTTACATTTCGCACTTAGTTCCTTCGTTTTCTCAGTTCGTTTTTCAGTTTGTTTCCTATACGTTGCTTCTCCTGCAGCTGCTGCAGTTTCTGTTGTTGCCGTTGTTAGGTTGTCTTTTAGCTTGTCTACACTATCCTCTTCCTCCCGGTTAAGAGCGAGAATTTGTTTTGAAGGGTCATTTTAAAGTTCTGCGCCCTGGCTCTGACGGACTCCATGCTGGGTTTCTTACTTTTCACAAGTTTCCGTCTACCTCTTTTGAGATTCAGCCTTACTTTGCACCTATCCATCCTATGATCGCTGGTCCAAATCTTGCTTAGCACCTCCACGTTCTGCACAAAACCTGGGTTGTCACTTAAAATGATGTCAATTTTTTTTGTTGTTGTACCGTCGGGACCATTTTATGCCCCATTCCTAATCTTTCGTTTGCGGAATAATGTGTTCATTATCCTCAGGTTGTTCCTGTCTGCAAATACCACTAGTTTATTTCCTGGACTGTTGCGCTGCCTATTCCAAAGTTTCTCACTGACATTTCTCCTGTTTACTTCTCACCTACGTTTGCGTTAGTCTCCCATCACTATAGTGAACTGTGTTGCTCCCTTCTTCATGACGGTTTACACGTCTTCGTAGAAGCTGACAACGGCCTCATCATCGCAGCTGGCTGTTAGCGCATAGGCCTGCACTATCTTTAGCCTGTGGCGCTTGTTACGCTTGATCACTACTACTGCGACCCCACCCCGTGCTCTCTGTTTTCTTGATGTCCTCGGTAGCACTGAATGTGCCCGCTAGTCAGTTCCATGACGCCTTCTTCTGATCCTCTAACTTGCTTAACCCTATAATATCCCACTCAACGTCCGAGAGCTTCTCTAATAGTACGGCTAGGCTTCCCTCGCTAGACAGAGTGCGTGCGTTGAACGTTGCCAGGGTCAAGTTCCAATAGCGACCTGTCCGGATCCAGATATCCTTAGCACCCTCTGCTATATCGCTGGTCTGACCACCACCGTGGACAGGTGCTCTACAGCTGCTGGGGACTGAGGGCCGAGAGCTGGGTGGTTCAGCCATTGGAGGTGGGGACCAACTACTGCACCAGGGTGGCCAGGTCGTTGTATGGTGAGGGAGTGCTGTTTGCTTCCCTATGAGCCATCCTAGCGTGGTTGCACCTATCTAGTTTAGCCCCCTGTAGGTATACGGGATGATGGTTACAGCAGGAGCAGGCAGCACTCCATACCTGCAAAAGATGTGCTTAAAAAAATTGTAGCGCATTTTTTACTTACTCAATCTAATTCTAATTCGAATGTACCGTTAGTCGCAGCAACTATCGGTGCTAGCCTTCTATTGCTGGAAATAAGCGACTACAATTAGGTGGCTTTGAAAGCGATAGCATTACTTCACTTCAGCTGTGAAGAAAAGACAGAAAAGAGAACGCAGGTGAACAAGAGAATGTTGGTCCGCCGCGCGGGCATTGAGAAGGAGGTGGCGCTGATTCGTTTCACGAAGAACGCGCCGCCCAGTGCTGGAAAACTATATATATATATATATATATATATATATATATATATATATATATATATATATATATATATATATATATATATATATATATATATATATATATATATATATATATATATATATATATCATGCACCAAGATTAAATAAAGAGCAACAGCGTTAATCGAAGAAAACCTAGTGCGTAATGTTTGCAGTACTGTGGAGAATCGGGCAGTAATTTTTTTCGTTAATGATACTTAACTAATTAATTGTAATTAATTATCTAACTCGAGAAGTGCTGTCCTAATCACTGAAGTGTCAATGAGGCACTTGTAGGTACCCACGAAAGGCATCTAACTGCGGTATTTTCAGCGACGAACTAATTGCGTACTCATTTATTCTGACTAATAAAGAAAACCCGCGAAATATGAAAAATATCACGTGACGGCGCATACCGTTCCCTGCTCCAATTGTTCATACAATCACCCCCCACCGAAGAAGGAGCCATCCTGGTGACTTACGGCGTGTGCAGGACGAGAGGGGCGTAGTATCGCTTTAAGCGGCTGACATGAACAGTTTCGCGACCACGACGGCGGAGGTCGGATGACAGAGTTAACGGTTCAACCACGTTGTTTATAGGTGATGGAGAACTGAGGACACGGTAAGGGCTGAGGTATTTGTAAAGTAGCTTGGTAGAAAGACCTGGCTTTGTAGACGGTATCCATAGCCAAATTAGATGACCAGCATGAAAAGTGGGCTAAAAGTGGCTGTGGTCATGATGCTGCTTCTGGCGACCCTGGTCATTTGCCGTGAACGAACGGGCAAGCTGTCGGCATTCCTCGGCATGATGCTTCACTTCTGAAAGATGGTGGCGTTCGGAAGCGTCAGGGCTTTATGGTAGGATAGTGTCCATGGTACAAGAAGGTTCGCGGCCGTAAAGTAAAAAGGTGAAAAACGCGTTGTGCTCTGTACGGCCGTGTTGTATGCGTACGTCAGAAAGGGGAGTACCACGTCCCAGTTCGAATGCTCGGAAGCGAACTACATCGCAAGGATGTCCCCCAACGTACGGTTGAACCTTTCGGCGAGCCCGTTCGTTTGTTGATGATATGCGGTCGTGGTCAGTGTTGTACACGTTCCTCTAAAATAGGAACGAAAGCTCGTTCCTCGTTCCTTCCCAATTTTGAAACGAGTTCCCGTTACAAGTTCCTTTATTGCGAAAGGAATGCGTTCCAGTTCCACTTCGAAAATTGGAACGTGACGTTACATTAACGTTACAATTAGGTTTTTAAATTAAAATATAGTGTCGGATAATCCGGGGGCGAAATTAAGTGAGACATTTAAAACTCATATCGAACTACGTATATCATACGAATATTAACACCGCCGAACACCACCAAAGAATACGATTATCTGGAGATAAAAATAATCAAAAGAAAATCTCTTAAACGTATTTTTTCAGGGAGCACCGGACAAACTATAGACGGCTCTAGGACATTTCGGTGCAGGATGTTTCGGTGCGGAAATTTGGGTGTACGGACATTTCGGTGCGCAAACGTTTCGGCGGCCAAATTATCTGGTGCTTGCCTGTTTGCGACAGCCGTTATATTTTTATTTCCACTTAATGTGGGTTATGAACAACAATCTGGAGCAGTGAATTTATTTTTTGATTGATGCCATGTTTGATCTTTGCCAGGTATTTTTAGAAATTCTACATTTATACATTTTTGTTTAATACCTATTCCTGGGGACACCTGTTATGCAGCCGATTGAATTCTTTCGCACACGTTTAATTTTTTTCACTTACGACAGGTAGTTAATTTAATTCGCTCTTTTTTAGCTAAGACAAGTGACCGGTGTTTACGATGGTCCAACGCCTTTTTTGTACTTTTTAAAAATTACTCACCCTCAAATTACATAAATTACATGCACACTCTCAATATCCAAAACGTAACAAACATTAGCTAGCCACCCAGAATTCAGAAAACCTTATGAAGGGTATTACGTAGGCTGGGCTGCCTTGCTAAAATGAATTTGCGAACACTGGCCTAGGATATTATCGTGAAGGAAGAACGGGGCCTTTTTGAAAACAGCCGCAGCTTTTAATCTCCTAAATGTTGATTAAGCGCGTACGGATTGTGCATACAAATTCCACACATCCTGTTCGGGAAAACCAACCTTCGTTGTATGTTTACATGTCAACATTCACCACATTTTAATTCTTTGTCCTAGCGCCCCCCCCCCCCCCCCCCACTACCTGCCTGCACGCTCGAATCTCGACCGGATTTCTTTTTCAGTCATATTATTGTCGGTTTCCCCTGAAAATCCTACAGGCGTGGCGGAGTTCATGGTCTCCGAAGCGTCACCGGAGTGATACAGGAAAAAGCTTTACATTCACCAGGAGCTCATGAAATCTCTGTAATGTGCAACAAAAAGCCACCCAGAAAGCCGCTGAGAACACAATGGCCACTATCGTTTGCTGGCTACGCCCTTCCGCGCGTCGAGGTCATACCCACAGCGCCCCCACTCCAGGAATCGCTCTTTCTTCGCCTTCAGTCTCCCCATTGGTAATTAACTCTTGAATTCGCGCATATCATGGACACCCCAGGCATACATTGCTTTCTCCCATTATAAGGAGCAAACAAATTGAATAGGCTAGTGTGACGAGAGCGGCAACAGTCGTCTTCAAGTTTTCGAAGTCCAGTTGACGCAATGGTGAACCACAAGTAACACCCCTCTCTCTCTACAAAGCAGGCTGGTAGCCGGGGGGCTCAGCCTTCCCCTCCCCTAAGTAACGCCATCGTAAGTGCGATCGTTGGTTGGTTAGTTTTAAGTAGAACCGACACCGAATGCAACGAATACGAGATTGATTGAGAAAATAATTAAAACGGAATGCACACGCGCTTAGTCTACCTCGTTTTTCTGTTATTTTTCTGTTGCTGTGTGTGCGTGTGGGGGGGGGGGGGGGGTGGACTAAAAGCAGCAGCGTCTTGCACCGTTGGGTGAAGTGAAAGCAAAGCGCTTTGGTAACACTTAAAGTAGTAGGGTTGTTCACATGAATCTTAAAACAAAAGAAAAAGGTTGAACAGATGCAAATTAACTTCTCGCGGCTACGGTATTCACCCGTCGGACGCTGCGTAAGTTCAACCAGCATGAAAGCAAGCACAAGCTGCGGCCTGCTGCGTGGCTATTCTTCTGCCTTTGACCTTCGAGGAAGCACTTACGGCTGAAGGGCGGGCAAATTGACCAGCTTTTAGGAAGAGAAACGCAGTAGCGACTTGTGGATTTTTGTGCTCGAGCCTTGGCATCAAAAACAGCCAAATCCTAGCGATGTAACGGCAGGAACGCCGTTCGTGCCGTTCCTTCAAAAACCTAACGAGTTACCGTTACTGTTCCACCGATCCTTAATGGAACGGTGGCGTTCCTCCGTTCCTCCAAAAAGGAACTAGTTCCAGGAGCGCCGTTCCTTGTGACGCCGTTCCGTACAACACTGGTCGTGGTGCGGTGCACAATGTGGCATTCGGTCAGAAGCGCTTGAACAGCCTGAGAGAGGAATACACGCCCCCGGTCACTAAGCAGGTCCCGGGGTGCACCGTGGCGTAGAACAAGGGAACGGAGGATAAATACCCCGACGACGCGCGCAGCGGCAGCGGGCAACGCGGCTGTTTCAGCGTAGCGCGTGAGGTGATCTACAGCCACGATGATCCAGAGATTGCCAGAATGAGTTTGTGGTAAAGGGCCGTAGAGGTCGATACCGACTCGCTCGAATGGACGAGCGGGGCACGGCAAGGGTAGCAGCGTGCCAGCTGGCTTCGGAGCCGGTGTCTTGCGTTGTTGACACTCGGGGAATGCGCGAAAGTACTTGAGCACGAAGGCGTACATTCCCCTCCAGTAATACTTGTGGCGAAGCCTAGGATAAGTCTTCAGAACTCCTGCATGGGCGCTCTGCGGATCCGCATGGTGGGCGAAACAAACCTCTTTCGTAAGCTACATGGCACCACTAGCAACCCCTTCCGACCTTCTGACATGTAGTTGCCGTGGTAGAGGAGGTTGTCCTGAATAGAGAAGCGGGGAGCTTGGTGACGGATGGTTCTAGACGGGATTAGTTTTGAAGGTGGCGCAAAGAAGTCAGCGATTGCAGCAATCCATGGATCCTTCCTTTGTTGGAAGGCCATGTCTGTGAGGGTCAGTGATGACAATAGGGGATCCGTTGCGTCAACGCATGTAGCCTCAATAGGCACAGGGGAGCGCGAGAGTGCGTCGGCATCAGAATGCTTGCGTCCGGACCGATAGATTACACGAATGTCATATTCTTGTAAGCGGAGGGCGCAACGGGCCAGTCGTCCCGTGGGATCCTTTAGGGATGACAACCAACATAGGGCGTGATGGTCGGTGACAACGTCAAAGGGCCGGCCGTATAGGTAGGGGCGAAACTTTGTAAGGGCCCAAATTATCACCAGGCATTCTTTTTCAGTAACCGTATAGTTGAGCTCAGCCTTGGTGAGAGTTCTGCTCCAATACGCAACGAAATTTTCGTCGCAGTTGGGCTTGCGCTGAACGAGCACGGCAACGATACCAACACCATTGGCGTCCGTGTGCACTGCAGTAGGAGCGCTGGGTTCGTAGTGGCGGAGAATAGGTGGCGAGGTTAGTAGACGTCGCAGGGATGTGAAGGCGTCGTCACACTCAGAAGACCACGCGGATAGACTGTTGCCGCCATTGAGCAGCCTCGTGAGTGGGGCGACGATGGAAGCAAAATTGCGAACGAAGCGCCGGAAATAAGAGCATAGCCCTATGAAGCTGCGGAGGGTCTTCATTGAATTAGGCTTGGGAAAGTTGGCAACGGCACGCAGTTTTTCGGGATCGGGTGACACGCCGTCTTTCGAAACTACGTGGCCCAGGATGGTTAGTTTACGTGCACCAAAACGACACTTCTTGAGATTGAGCTGTAGTCCAGCTGCAGTGAGACAGGTCAGTACTTGGCGCAAACGAGCAAGATGTGTTTCGAAGTCAGGAGAGAACACAACTACATCGTCTAAGTAGCAGAGGCAGATATGCCATTTGAGCCCGCGCAAGTTGTTGTCCATCCTTTCAAAGGTGGCTAGCGTGTTGCATAGCCCAAAGGGCATGATGTTGAATTCATATAGCCCACCGGGGGTGACAGACGCCGTTTTGGGCCGGTCACCCTAAGCCACCGGCACCTGCAGTAGCCGGAGCGCAAATCTAGGGTGGAAAAAAATTCGGCACCGTGTAGACAATCGAGAGCGTCATCGATCCGAAGCATGGGATAAGCGTCATTACGGGTAATCTTGTTGAATCGTCGATAGTCGGCACAGAACCTTAGGGACCCATCTTTTTTCGTAACCAAAACTACTGGCGACGACCAGGGGCTTTGTGACGGACGAATGACGTCGCGTTGCAGCATATCTTCGACGGGTTCATTAATAATAATGTTCTGACGCCAACACTTGGTAAGGTCGCTGCCTCAAAGGTGCGTGCGTCCCAGTGTCGATATGGTGGGCTACCATTGACGTTCTACCCAAGGGAGCTTGTTGACAGTCAAATGAAGAGCGTAACGCGTGCAAAAGGTTCAGTAGCTGCTTGCGCTGGGTAGAATCCAAATCGGCGTCGAGGCACTTCGTGAGCACGTCGTCGGATGGGTCGGTGAGATGGGATGACGTCAGGGCGGTTAGCGGCAGGGTCATCGCAAATGTTGAAGCTGAGAATGGAGGAAGTAGGTTCTATTTGGCCAATCGACTCGCTGCGAAGCAGACTGACAGGGTTGTCTGTGAGGTTAGTAATGAACATCGTGGTGTGTTCGGCACGCAGCGTAAGGACGGCGAACGGAAGAGGTAAATGCTTTCGGCGAACAAAATGGTCGGATGGCGTAAATAGAACAGGGCCATCCGGCAGGATATCGCAAGAAAGAGCCACTAACGCTGAACTTCGCGGCGGAATATCGACATCTTCGGAAAGTACGAGCTTTGTGTCACCAGAGACGTCACACTGTGGGAAAAGTTCCTGTTCAGCTCGGGCACAGTCGATCACAGCGTGGTGGCATGAGAGGAAATCCCAGCCAAGGATGACATCATGTGAGCACGAAGATAAAACAACAAATTCAATGGGGTAGCAGGTGCCTTGAATACTCACTCGAGCAGTACAGGCTGCTATCGGGGACACGTGTGCTGCACTTGCAGTCCGAAGCGATAGTCCAGAAAGCGGCGTCATTACTTTTCTCAGCAAGCGGCAGAGTTTAGCACTTATAACAGATATTGCGTCACCAGTGTCGACTAGAGCGAGGGCAGGGACTCCTTCAACAACTACATCTATAACGTTTGGTGGATAGACATGAGGACTTTGAATTTTCGCTGAATACGGAGTTAGTGCCTCTGGAAGTGCGGGCATTAGTTTCCTACTTCCGGAGGAGCAGGCTGACGGCGCATTGGCGACAGGGAGCGAAGGCGGGGAGAAGGCGATCGGCGACTGCTAAACGTCGGCTGGCCGGGCGCAAATGACGTTGGGCAAGGCCTCGAGGATACGCGATGCTGAACTTGCCTAGGCGTGTATCCTGGAGTGTTGAAAACCTCAGGATGCGGCACCATACGGCGGCATAACGTACTACATGTCCGGCGTATCCACAAGGGTAGCATATAGGGCGATTGTCCGGCGTGCGCCACGGATTCGATTGCTGCGCGACCACTTGCACGGGACGTTGAAACCGGGAGACTTGCTGATAGCTGGGCGGCACAGTCGCTGGTATGGTTGGTTCGAACGAATGGGTAAACGGTCGGGCGGGCTGTATGGCACATGCAACATACATCAGGGGACCGGTTAATGCAGCCGGTGAAGCCAGGGGAAGAGCAACAGTAGCTACCTGGGGAACAGTAAGGGGAGCAGGAGCTGCAACTACTTGGCGAGTAGTTGGCAGGGCCTCGGTGACCTGTTCCCAGATGGTTCGCTGAAGAGACGGAGGAAGGCAGGAAGGTGGTGCCTCCATCCGCTGGCGTGACTGCTGAACGAACGAAACAATTGACAGTTCGCGTGCCACTTCTTCGCGGGCGAAGTCCTTTATCTTCGTCTCAAGTGAAGAGTGCTCGGAAGTGAAAGTCAAACTATAGTTCTTCATTTGTCCCCGGGGATTGCCGGGCCAGGACTCGTTGCCTGCGCAGCTCATCAAAGCTTTGGCAGAGGCTCACGACCTCCGTCACGGTCTTCGGGTACTTGGCAAGCAACATAGTGAACGCGCCATCATCGCTGCCTTTTAAAATATGTTTTACCCTGTCTACTTCAGACATGGCCACGTCGACGCGCCTGCACATATCTACAACGTCTTCGATGTAGCTGATGAAATACTCCCCCTGCGTCTGAGCTCCACCGCGGAGGCGTTGTTCTGCTCGTAGTCTGCGTAAGGCCGGGCTGCCAAATGCTTCAAAGAACCGGGTCTTAAAATCGCCCCATGTGTTGAAGTCACGTGCGTTGTTCAAAAACCACGTGTGAGCCAATTGCGTGAGATAGAACTCGACGTTGAATAACTTGGCGGGGTCCTTCCACTAGTTGTGAGCAGTCACCCGCTCGTATGTCGACAGTCAATCCTCAGCATCATGATCAGCCTCGCAATTGAACAATGGGGGATCGCGCTGACGGGTGGAACCAGCGCAGACGATCTGTGGCTTCGGTGGTGCTTGTTGATCAACAGCGTCAACGGGGATGCTGGGCATTGGGAGCCTGTGGCTTCGAAGCTCCTGGATCCGTGCTGGTTGACGTTGAAACCGCACCTCCACCACTTCCAATGGTGTTTAATTCAATCAGTTGTCCGCGCGAGAGGCGGGTAACAGCAGTCTCTTCAAAAAACGGTCAAGCCGGAGATCACCTTGCTAGACGCACAAACAGGCCCTGATGATGACTGTTGGAGGTCCGCAGCACATACCCACGCGTAGATTGGCGATGGTTCCTGACATACCGTTCCCTGCTCCAATTGTTCATATATATATATATATATATATATATATATATATATATATATATATATATCAAGGTTGCAGTCGTCATTGCCAGTGCTATTCGGCTTTTTTTCGAAATATATAATAGGGGCGAATGACGTGTGCTTGTCACGTTTCTTTGATTCATTGATAAATAAGCGAAAATATAAGTCGAGAAAAAATCCGCCGTTTTCCGGGAGCGGGACTCGAACCCACATCTCCGCATAACCGGTGCGGTGCGTTAACCAATTACGCTATCCCCACAGCGGCTTCTCTCTCGACTTTAAAGCGGGGGTTTATATTTACAAGAGCTCTGAGGCCGGTCAACTAGCGCCGCCCCTCGACTACCGCGGGAGACGTAGAACGTCTTCTTTCCCAGCGGCCGCCACGTAGAACGTGGTCGGAGGTCGGGGTTAGCAATTGGCATATCCGAACTGCTGGAGCCAGTGCCTCGTAATGCATGTAGCAGAACAGAGAGATACGGGACGAGGGACTCGGTAAAGATACATATCAAGGTTGCAGTCGTCATTGCCAGTGCTATTCGGCTTTTTTTCGAAATATATAATAGGGGCGAATGACGTGTGCTTGTCACGTTTCTTTGATTCATTGATAAATAAGCGAAAATACATATATATATATATATATATATGTATATATATATATAGCGAATCAGAAAATGGGAAATGAGGGGCTCGGTGAAATAAGACAACACCGGTATACTGGAGGTCGTGGGTTCGGATCCCACCCGGCGGGCATTTGTTCGCCACTTTCTTTCTGACTCAAAGAATTCTTCATCTGTTTCTATTTCCCACCACAACCTCCCCTTGGCTTTCCGAGGTTTTCTTATCTGCCAACCCTTATTTTCTCTCCTATATATATATATATATATATATATATATATATATATATATATATATATATATATATATATATATATATATATATATATATATATATATATATATATATATATATATATATATATATATATATATATATATATATATATATATATATATATATAGCGAATCAGAAAATGGGAAATGAGGGGCTCCGTGAAAATAAGACAGAAAATAAGGGTTGGCAGTCAAGAAAACCTCGGAAAGCAAAGGGGAGGTTGTAGTGGGTCATAGAAAGAGATGAAGAATTTTTTGAGTCGAAAAGAAAGTGGTGAAAAAATGCCCGCCGGGTGGGATCCGAACCCACGACCTCCAGAATGGCGCTGGCTACCACCCCCAAGTGCAGGAAACAAAAATACCTTAACATAAATACCCGAGAAAGTGCTGGGGAAACAGCCCCGCTGGTAGCGTAGTGGTTATCGCACCAGACCGGTATTCTGGAGGTCGTGGGTTCGGATCCCACCCGGCGGGCATTTTTTCACCACTTTCTTTTCGACTCAAAAAATTCTTCATCTCTTTCTATGACCCACTACAACCTCCCCTTTGCTTTCCGAGGTTTTCTTGACTGCCAACCCTTATTTTCTGTCTTATTTTCACGGAGCCCCTCATTTCCCATTTTCTGATTCGCTACATGCTTAGCGAGGGCCTCTGTTCTGGCAGTCTTGGTGCCAAAGGGAGCTTAAGAGGGTTCAACGCTGGTCGACCACTCTCGACATGCCGTAGACACTCGAGTCACGGCCCGGGGGTTAAAAAGAAGGTCCCCTTCACCCCGAGTAGTCCGAGTGGCGCTGGCTACCACCCCCAAGTGCAGGAAACAAAAATACCTTAACATAAATACCCGAGAAAGTGCTGGGGAAACAGCCCCGCTGGTAGCGTAGTGGTTATCGCACCAGACCGGTATTCTGGAGGTCGTGGGTTCGGATCCCACCCGGCGGGCATTTTTTCACCACTTTCTTTTCGACTCAAAAAATTCTTCATCTCTTTCTATGACCCACTACAACCTCCCCTTTGCTTTCCGAGGTTTTCTTGACTGCCAACCCTTATTTTCTGTCTTATATATATATATATATATATATATATATATATATATATATATATTATAGCGAATCAGAATAAGGGTTGGCAGTCAAGAAAACCGCTGAAAGCAAAGGGGAGAATGTGGTAGGTCATTGAAGCAGATAAAGAATTTGGAAAGACAGAAAGAAAGTGGAGAAAAAATGACCTACCACATTCTCCCCTTTGCTTTCAGAGGTTTTCGTGACTGCCAACCCTTCGTTACGTCCTATATATATATATATATATATAGATATATATACATCAGAAGATGATGCAATAGGCCCGGTGAAAATACCGTAGAGCGAACAGACGAACGGGTAACAAACAAACTGTATTGACGTTTCAGCCTGGGACTTCGTCTGTTCGCTCTACAGTATATATATATATATATATATATATATATATATATATATATCGGGGGCTACAAACGTTGCCTGGGTGTATGACGTGCTTTGGCAAGTTTAGCTTTTTCTGTCCATTATTTTCCCGTTTCACAACCACTGCCGGTACTCACAGATCAGCGGAAGAGAGAATCAGCGCCGTTCTTTTTATTTATTTTGCAACGTTATTCGGTACGTTATATTTTTTCCTTTACTTTCTTTTCCTCCCACGCGGCTGACATTTTGAAGTTTTTCGTTCCAGCAAAGAATGTCGCCCCCACCATTTGAAAACTGTGGCTTGCGACGGCGTTGAAGAAAAGCCGCTTGGTGATCGTTGGGATCAGAGTCGAGACTCGCTGTCCGGCTGGCGGAGGAATTCGAACTTGATTGGACACGTCGCCCAGCTTTTGCACTTACGGGGTTGCTACTGAAATAGGCGGTCAGAGTTTCCCCTTGCTTTCTTTTCCACTCTCCACCGTTCCTGTGTACTTCCTCTTTAAAAGCTGAATGGTGTTCCGACTTGGCCATACGCAACGGTCGCATCGGGCTCCTTCGACGAGAAGAAAGGACGGTGTAGTGGGTCCTGAAATGAGGCAAAGTAAACAAGGGAGCAAGAAAGAAAGAGAGAGAGACGCCTGGCTTGACACGAGTCGTATCGACTTTTCTTATCTGCGCCGGCAGGAAAACCAAATCTGTCCGCAGAGTTTATGAGAAATGAGGTTCCGTCATTTCGAAATCGAAGTCAACGTGTGCTTGAATGTCTCGCTCCACGTTTGCCCCGTTTCTTGTCGAGCATGCCCTCACGACAGCGGAATATTATTAGGGAAGCCCAAAAATGGTATCCCGAGCCAAGGAATGATAGCTGTGATAGCGAGCCGAAGAAACCGCCTCGTGACATCAGAACGTTGTCCGCGTATGCAAATAGCTGGATCTAGCGTTGTCATATGGAAAAGCTTGCTCAATGCGGTTCCCATTTTGACTGGTATGCTTGTGGCTTTTTTATGTAGCACTTTAGATTACAGGACGTATATAGCGTACCCGACCAACATTGCGGTGTGACTGTGTGCGTTACAATATTAAATGCGGGCGCTGTCGAAACCCGAAACCTTTCGATACCAGGGTAAGAGAACTCTGTTTCAATCAAGTAACGAAATCGAATAATAAGTGGGCGAGACAAAAAGTCGTGTTCTACTTTTTGCGCTCCCTGCTGCTCTATCCGATTTCTGAGCCACTGAGTTACCCCCCTTCCAAGTATTGTGACTTCTAGGCCGTCCTTGACGCCGCCCTTCTGCGTGTTCTTCTGTCCGACGTTGCTCTCCTCCCGTTGACGTCCCACTGCACAACCTTTCTGATCGGGGAGCCATCGTCCCTCCTGGCAACTTGCCTTTTCTATCTGCGACCGTCACAGTCGCACAGATGCGCTCTTTGCGAACGCGACATTTAAGCTCGGTCTGTCAACCGCGACATCCACATTTCGACTGGTTTCATCTTTTGTGTAGTTAACTGCTTCACTAAAGGCATTTCGGCGCATAAAGCCTCACTGGCCTTAGCACTGCCCTGTACACTTGGCGTTTCAGCTTGGTCATAATATTTTTGCCGAATAGCACTCCAGAAACGTCTTGCAAATTATTTCATTCTGCCTCGATTTGGATCAGGACACCTGCTGGATAGGAAGATTCGTCTGTGTATCTCTTCATCTCTTCTACTTTGCCCCGTGCGATGTGCGGATGGTAAATCTTCACTTAGGAATTAAAGCCAAGTAGTCGACTGTGCCGTTTCTTCTTTGGAACGATTATGTTGGGGCAGAGTAGTCACCAGGAACTTTTTAAATATGAATCTCTGCCGCACTGGCTAACTGAATTATTATCACACTCGTACGGCAGCAGTTCCCTTAACCATAAACAGGCCTGCACGCCCAGAATTAATTTTTACCCACTCAACCTTCCCTCCTCCCGACAACTAGGTTTTTGCTTATCCACATCACAGCCCGTTTCATAAGTAGCCATCGCACTGCTTTCCCAAAAACTATAACTTTGTTGTTTTAGGGATTGAAAACACAATACCTGCCAAACTTAGCAGAATCTCTTTCGCTTTATACTTTGATCTCGGCAGAGAATCAACTTTTGCTTATCTTGTCTTTATCTCAGACGAGATAACTGATAGGGCTGATTTAAGCTATTTAAGCTATGTGCCTTTTTGCTGAAACATCAATGCTTTTTTTCTTCGTGGATGTTTGTTCAAAGCCGCTCATCTCGTTTAAAGACGCGATTTTCTTCGGCCTGTTCAATTATGTTGCGCACTAACGTTTCTTCTCTCGGGCCCGTATGCTGGCGATTTTTCGTCCGTTGGCGCCGGCTCACCAGATCGCGCCGCGCGCGCCGCTTCATTTCCATTTTGAGCCGGCCCGGACGGGAGGAGGTCGTGGTCGGGGCATCGGTGGCCGGCCGCAGGCGCCGACCGGGGAGGGCCAATGTGTGTGCCGCGGCGGCGAAGGCCGTTGTTTGGCCGTCGTTAGCGGCCACTTGATCAGAGCTTGATCGGCTGGTCCGGCCTGCTAAGCTGGCGCCTGTTTCGATGTCCTTACGATGGTTCCTCTCCGGGCCCCGCGCGGCTTAGCCCCTATGGAGAAGACGGGAGCTGCGCGGGTGGCTTTATTTTCTCGCGCGAGAGGAACGGGCCCTCGCGGTCGGCCCTCTCGCTCTGCCGGGCGCCAGCCTCGGCAGCGAAACATAAAGCGGGGGGCCAAGTGACTGGGGGTGCCCGATTTGAAATTTAAATGAGACCCATGCAAATGGCAGTCAACTGCCGCCTAATGCCGGCAGTCCTCAATCTTCCGCGGCCTGACGATCTCCTCCTCTTGCGGAGAGGAGCCCGCGCTATGCGGCCGTTTGCTCGGAATGGCCTTCGCGTTCCTCGCTCCTTTTTGTTCTCTCTTCCTCTTTTGTCTTCTGCCGCGCTCCTCCTGTATTCTTCCCGGGCTCTTCTGCATGCCGGCGGAGCAGGGATTGCGTGTTATCACACCCGCCGCCACGAAAAGTTTGGGCCACTTATGGGGCTTTGTCTGGCGGCCGTTTTGTTTTGTGCTTGCAGGTGCTTAGTTCCTGGAAGGGCACGGAGAGAAATCAAAACATCCTGCTGCGCTCGAGCGTCTGTGCGTTTGTGCGCAGATAAGCACGTGTACAGCCCTGACTCGAGTCACGCGTTTGGGGGCTGAAAAAAGAAAGCGCTGGCAGCACTGCATTCAGAAGTTATTTTGTTTGGTGCAGAAGCAGCTAGTGCTCGCTGATGTACGAAACTTTTTTTTTAAGTTTGCTTGTTTTCCCATTCCTTTCGAGCGTGGTTTTGTCTTTCGCAAATCCGACTGCGGGGAAGAAAACGCAGTTTAACTTTTTAACGGTGACATAACATTCCCTGAAGCTCGCTAAGGCATTAGGGGTTTGTTGCGAATAAAATGATGCATTTTCTTTGGGCATTTACGAACCTAGGAGACAATAGCATGTGACATGCATCTAAAAAATACCGCGGGACAATGTTTATTTCTTGAGCTGTGCGAAGCGATAATTTGTGTTTCTGAAGCCATTTCGTTGATTCTATCATCGGATGACAGGTTGTAATCAACTAACGAATTAGGCCGCTTTTTTTTCTAGTTGTCTTCCCATTAGCCTCACTTGGGATGCATGTAGCGTGTCACAAAACTCCCTGCCGCTGACTTGGTTCTGAAGGAGAAGGGGAACCGTGCTGCAGCTTGTACGATTTTAGTCTTCTACTGTTTTACCAGATCTCGCGTTTTTCTTGGTGGCGCTGGGAAATGTGAGAGTGTCGGAGGTAGTTTTATTCGATGAGCTATCACGCGCTTCATCGTGCGTGGATGTTTCTAAACATAGAAAAGTTGCCAATAGGGCTTCGAGGTGTCATACTTCATAGGTGGCAGCGTAGAACAGCGGTATAGGGGCCAGGGCCTCCCCCTTCTCCCTCGAAATTTTCGTGTTCGTTAGGCAGGAGAGGAATGGGCGAGGCCACTGACTCTATCATCAAATATGGGCGAATCCCACGCGTACGTGAGAACCGACGTAAAGCGAAGCTTTTAGTAAGTTTACATTGTCATGAACGTCAATGTTCTGAACTTCACGATGAAGTT
This sequence comes from Haemaphysalis longicornis, assembly GCF_048455015.1. Taxonomy (NCBI): domain Eukaryota; kingdom Metazoa; phylum Arthropoda; class Arachnida; order Ixodida; family Ixodidae; genus Haemaphysalis; species Haemaphysalis longicornis. The sequence continues at coordinate 467,033,548 of NW_027526203.1, forward strand.
CATTTCAAGTAGCGCCGTTTGAAACGATTGCAGGGGCGACATGACAAAACTGAGCTGAGGCGAAGGTGCGTGTGTACCTAATTTTTGTTCCGCTTGTCGCTCGGGGGCGTAGCTCTCACGACGCTCGGTGTCTTTCATTGCCACCACACCTGGTTGCCGTGACTCACGTTTTCGAGCCAGCATAACCAGACTACATTCGCGGTCTGCGCCGCCTTTCGCTGTTAGCGAAGACGTCCCTGTTCTGCGTGACACTTCTTTCGGTTCTACCCTGGAAGGTGAGGGAACGGTTTTGCGCCATTTTGCTGCGCGTGTTCACGTGCTCTTCAATCGCGAACTCACGCATGGGCGGTGGGGGGCCAGAGCTCCATCTCGTGGTTTTGCGAGAAAGTCAGGATGCTCGTTCTCGCCACCTGAGCGGCGGGCGAGGACGCGAGCGGAGCACTCTGCAAAGAAACAACAGCAACAGCATCCCCACAAAAGGCCGCGAGAGGAGCAAATAGAGCTTCGCTTTAATGATGACTGCGAGTAAATATTTTTTGGGTCACTAGCGCGATACACCGAGCTTACGTGGCTCTGAAGTGATCCCACTGGGATCTTCCCCTTTGGCGGGGATCTGCTCGCATCGCGCAAGTGCTTTTCACGCTGGAAGGTGACGCTGGAGAAAGACAGCCGCTGCAACTCCCCCTTGTGTTGCTGACCGATGAGGAACCCTCCAGGCAACATCCCTTCCCACATTGGGAAATGCCGCTGTGTGCGACCCGAGGTATGAGCAGATAGCGGTGACCATGCTTCGGTGGGCTTTGAAGGGCAGGATCAGGGGGAGTAGGGGGCGACAAAGGAATATGCCCAGGGTACGTAGAGAAGACGTTTATGCTACGCCATAGGGTTACATGTACGTAGTTCCCTTTATGGGAGAGGGGTGATAGAACACCATGCGCAAGTGTGCGCGCTGTCGCCGCGTTGAACCAGTGGGCTCTTCGGTCCCGGCAGAAATTCGGCGGCGCGGCGCGCCGTTGTGCGCGCGCATCGCCGCGCTATAGCGAGATCGGCTCCCAGCACCGAGAAAGACGCGGTTCGCTCGCTCACAGGTGCGTGCCGCATGGCTGATCGTCAAGTGTTCGGTATGGCCTGTATTTAAGCGTAGGGGCAACAGGAGCAACGTAAGGCACCGGGCATCTGCCGGAAGGGCTGGCGGGCTTTTGCTGGCGCAACCGAATTGCGGCCGGATGGTAGAGATCGAAAGCTTCGCATACCTCCGGCCTCCTGGCGAGCGTCTCCCCGAACAGCCCCTCTCGCCGGGCGCGCGTTCCGCGTCCCGGCGAGAGGAAGCTCGGGTGCCGTTCAAATAGGCCAGTGAGGTGAGGTTAAACATGAACCAGGGGCGGTATTCTCAAGTTTTGTCCCTTTTGCGTCCCTTTGAAAAGTGTCCCTTTTGGCGAGCCCTGATTGGCTAAAAGCAAACAACCGGAAGTGACGTACCGCAAGCGCAACAAACCTACTGCCAGCGCCCACTGCTTAACCGGAAGTACGTCCGGATAAAAGGGACTCAAAAGGGACGTTTTCAAAAGGGACAGTTACGAGAATACCGCCCCAGGACGGAGCGGCCGTCACGCTGACAGTGCTTTATCGACGCCATGGTCGCTACAGCCTTCACCTCAGGCGCGAGTTCGAAAAGCCTGCTCGGCACTACACAGTGGCGCCGACATTTCGGGGAGAGAAGGGGAAAAGCGCCCCGCAACGGTACAAACTTAGCGATCCCGCAATGGCTAGGACACCAGGATCCGCACAAAATACACCCGTGATCCCAGCCTGTGTTCTCCCCATTTTTTTTTTTTTTTTTGAAAGGACGGTTAACTCCGACCGTTTTTGCAAGCCTATAATAACCCAAGAGGGAGTAAGCAGATATGTCAAAAGCAGGGGTTGGTAGTCTTTTCTCTAGAAGAACCTCAAAATATGTTATGCACTTTGGGAGCGGCGGCAGAATAAGTCGAGATATGCCTTCTCCATAGAAGGAATCCCATAATTTTGTATTTTACAACAGGTGAGGCTATGTTCCGAAGCCTCGTGGAGCCTATGCTTGGAAAAGCAATAAAACTACTTAATCAACCTACATATTCAACGTCCCGGACGTTCGCACAGACTCCCGGGACCCAGGTCAGTCTCCTCCGCCGGAAGAAAATAAGCTGCGTGTTTAGAGAACAACGTTACGGTATGTGCCCCGGGGCAACTTTTTATTTTCCTCTTTCTTAGTAGGCCACTGGCCCCGCCGCGAAGGAATTCTAATTCCGAAGCTTCTAGAGCGCGTTAATCCGCCGACGTGTATTTAAAAGCCAACTCAGAAAGCACGAATGCATTCGCGTTCGCACAGACTCCCGGGACCCAGGTCAGTCTCCTCCGCCGGAAGAAAATAAGCTGCGTGTTTAGAGAACAACGTTACGGTATGTGCCCCGTGCAACTTTTTATTTTCCTCTTTCTTAGTAGGCCACTGGCCCCGCCACGAAGGAATTCTAATTCCGAAGCTTCTAGAGCGCCTTAATTCCCCGACGTGTATTTAAAAGCCAACTCAGAAAGCACGAACGCATTCGCGTCCGCAAGACGCCCGGGACCCAGCTCAGTCCCCGCCGCGGGAAGAAAATAAGCTGCGTGTTTAGAGAACAATGTTACGGTATGTGCCCCCGGGCAACATTTTATTTTCCGCTGCCCCGCCATGCGGTGCAGCGGTGGCGTAGAGGTAGAGAGTAGAGGTAGAGCATCCGCCTCGCGTGCAGAAAGACCGTGGTTTGAATCCCGGTGCCGGACAATTCCCACCGAAAAAAAAAACGTGCAATTATGGAATTGCAGTTGTCGCTTGGGGTGGGGCCTGACCCCGGCGACCATTGCTGGTAACGCACTCCCTCACCAGAGCAGGATTGGCAACCCTGGTGTAGTAACGGCCACAACCTCCCATGAATACGCCAATTAACCCACAGCCCTCAGTCTCCAGTGGCTGCGAAGCAACTGACCACGGCGGCGGTCAGACCTGTGACGCAGCAGAGGGTGCTAAGAATACCTGGACCCGGACAGGCCGCCATTGGAATCTGAACTTGGCAACGTTTAACACGAGAACCTTATGTAGTGAAGCGAGTCTAGAGGTGTTGTTCGTGGAATTAAAGGGCATCAAATGGGATGTCATAGGGCTTAGTGAGGTTAGGAGAACAGGTGAAGCCTTTACGGTGTTGAAAAATGGACACGTTCTATGTTACCGTAGTCTAGAGAACCGAAGAGAACTGGGAGTGGGATTTCTAGTCAATAAAAGCATAGCTGGAAACATAGAAGAATACTATAGCATTAACGAAAGGGCAGCAGGTCTTGTAATTAGGCTCACTAAGAGGTACAAGCTCAAGGTTTGTAAAGGGCTATGCCCCCACATCCAGCCATGACGACCAGGTAGTGGAACGCTTCTATGAAGATGTGAAATCAGCAATGGCTAAAGTAAAATCAAGGTATACCGTATTTATGGGAGATTTCAATGCTCAAGTAGGCAAGAATCAGGCTGGAGACAAGGCAGTTGGAAACTATTGTCTGGGGTGTAGAAATAGCAGGGGGGATCTACTAGTTGAGTTTGCAGAACGGAATAAGCTACGCATAATGGAAGAGCCGGAAGTGAATGTGGAGGAGCCCGAATGGGGACCATAAAAATGAAATAGACTTCATATTATGCGATAACCCTGGCGTCGTGAAGGATGTGGAAGTGCTCGGAAGGGTAAGGTGTAGTGACCATCATATGGTAAGATCTCGAATTAAGCTAGATTTGAGGAGGGACCGTAACAAGCTAGTACGAAAGAAGCCGATTAATGAGCTAACAGTAAGGCGTAAAGTAGAAGAATTCAGGATCGCGCTGCAGAACCGATATTGAGCTCTTACCGAGGAAGCCGAGCTTACGACACAGGAAGCCAGCGACAACCTTACACGCATTATCACGGAGTGTGCAGTAGACGTCGGTGGCACGGTGGCTAGACAGGATACTGGTAAACGTTCCCAGGAGACGAAAGATCTAATTAGGAAACGGCAAACCATGACAATCTCCACCCAGCTGAAGTAGCGGAGCTTTCGAAGTTAATCAATAAGCGTAAGACAGCTGACATACGGAAGTATAATATGGAGAGGATCGAATACGCTGTAAAGAACGGAGGTAGCCTGAAAGCAGTGAAGTGGCATCTTGGCGTGGGAAAAAATCAGATGTATGCACTTAAAGATAAGCAAGGCAATGTCATCACAAATAGGGATAACATAGTCACAGTGGCCGAGGAGTTATATAGGGATCTGTACAGTAGCCAGGACATCCAGGATAATGCCGAACGAGAAAGTAGTTCAGAGGAGATAGACATCCCACTAGTAACGACCGAAGAGGTAAGGAAGGCTTTGAAAGAAATGAAAGGGGGCAAAGCACCTGGTGAGGATCAGATAACAGCAGACCTCTTGAAAAATGGCGGAGAAATCGTACTTCAAAAACTGGCAAACCTGTATACGCAATGCCTAATGACCGCAAGTGTACCGGAATCTTGGAAGAACGCGAACATCATCCTAATCCATAAGAAAGGTGACATGAAGGACCTGAAAAATTACAGGCCGATCAGCTTACTGTCAGTCGTCTACAAGGTACTTACCAAGGTAATCGCTAACAGAATTTCTGCAACCTTAGATTTCAGTCAACCTAAAGAACAAGCAGGGTTCCGTAAAGGTTATTCAACAATGGACCATATTCACACGATCAATCAGGTGATAGAGAAGTGCGCTGAGTATTCTGAACCCCTATATATAGCCTTCGTAGATTATGAGAAAGCATTTGACTCGGTTGAAACCCTAGCAGTCATTCCGGCATTACGGAACCAGGGGGTAGATGAGCATTATGTAAAAATACTAGAGAATATCTACAATGGGTCCACAGCTACCATCATCCTCCATAAGGAGAGCAGTAAAATACCTATAAGGAAGGGTGTCAGACAAGGAGACACAATCTCTCCAATGTTATTCACAGCATGTTTACAAGAAGTATTCAGAACGTTGGATTGGGAACAGGTGGGAGTAAGGGTTAATGGAGAATACCTCAGTAACTTCAGATCTGCTGATGACGTTGCCTTGCTAAGTAACTCGGGGGACGAATTACAAAGCATGATTTCCGCACTAGACCAACATAGTAGAACCGTGGGCCTGAAAATTAATATGCAGAAAACTAATGTAATGATCAATGATCACGAGACAGCACAGCAGTTTGGGATAGGGGGCGAGGCAGTGGAAGTGGTAAGAGAATATACCTACTTAGGCCAAGTTGTGACCCCGGATCTCAACCATAAGCCAGACATAATTAGAAGGATCAGAATGGGGTGGAGTGCATACGGCAGACATTCTCAGGTAATGAATAGCAGCCTACCATTGTCGCCGAAGAAGAAAGTGTATGACAGCTGCATCTTACCGGTACTCACCTACGGGGCAGAAACCTGGAAGCTCACTAAGAGGGTTCAACTTAAATTGAGAACGACTCAGCGTGAAATGGAGCGGAATGATAGGTGTAACATTAAGGGACAAGAAGAGAGCGGAGTGGGTCAGGGAACAAACACGTGTTAAGGACATACTAGTAGAAATTAAGAAAAAGAAATGGACGTGGGCAGGGCAGGTAATGCGCAGGCAAGATAACCGTTGGTCATTAAGGGTAATAGAGTGGATCCCTAGAGAAGGCAAGCGTAGCAGGGGGCGGCAGAAAGTTAGATGGGCGGGTGAGATCAAGAAATTTGCAGGGATAAATTGGTCACAGTTGGCACAGGACCGGGGTAATTGGAGAATAATGGGAGAGGCCTTTGCCCTGCAGTGGGCGTAGATAGGCTGGTGATGATTTAAGAGACATTCAACGCGTCTGCGCAATTGCCCAGATTTGAAACAGCAGGAGTAGGGAGATAGTTTGGTGAGATGTGCAGTGGGCGCGGACGGCTGGATTAAGGCGGGCACTGTATTTTACAAGGTCCGCTAGAGACGGTCATTGAAACGTCAGGGCTTGAACCGTTGGGCAGCGAATTTGAAAGACAATAGGCTTTCTTGGGCTGCTTAAAGCCTGGAATTTTCGTCTGTCTGTCTGTCTGTCTGTCTGTCTGTCTGTCTGTCTGACCATTGATTCAGCCACCCGCTCAAAAGTTATAAAAATTCTCAAAGGAAAAGTTCACATTGGCAAAACCTTTTCAAAATACTAAATCTGGCGCCATACTTTATATGTGTCGACATTGTTGACAAAAAAAAAAAGAAAACATCACGCATATTTGAGGCAAAACATTATTAGCTGGTACTAGCAGTGTTCTATATACGCTTGACTTTTGAGATAACAAATATAAAGATACGCGTTAAAACAGATACGCGAGCAGCGGCGGTGCGCGGCTTCCTGAACTGAGGACGCCACCCACCGTTTTTTTCTTTTCTCTATAAACGTTTTGCCTCCTCCTCGACCACAAAATACAACACTCAAAGCGCCTTTCTTACGAGGAAGATGGTTAAAACGCCAAGCTTTCTCCCCCGTGAAATTTGAGTCGAAGTCAAAGTCCAAAATCCAAACTGCTTCGACCGTGTCGCTATAGTACAATAGGTAGAAGTCGGCTTCACAACGCGACGGACCCTGGTTCGGTCCCGACCACTGGAAGCGTTTTTCTTGAGGCGCTCGATGTGCCTTTGTGGAAACCCATTGCATGAGTTGTCTTTTCTGCAGCGCATTTTGGGGCAACGTCGCCATCAGTAAGGCGTGGAAATGTTCGCTTTAGAAATGGGTGGCTTCCGACTTCAGACCTCGTGGCGAAATTCCAAGTCCAGCAGTAAACTAAATGTTGCAATAGATGGTGCGCCAGCAGTGGAACGCGGGAAAATTTAATTGACTTTAGCAATGCTCTGCCGCATTTATATAGGAATGAGACAGGGGAACAAGAGCGTCAGGGAAGGGAGGAATTTACGCGGCAGGAGCGGCGGAAGACTATCGTCATCCGACGGCATTAGCAGCGAAGTGACCACATACGCTGCCAATTTTCTCCGAGGACGCTCACTTATTGTCGTAAAACCTAGAATACACATGATGTCGCACCATTGACCACTGGCTCCGAACACCAGCGGCGGGAGGGCAGCTGTTCATGCGTACCCTGCCGCGTCATTACTGCCTTTATAAAAGTGGGCATACAATTTAATACAACCGAGTGGCCGCCAGCGCTGCTTTACACCGGTATTCTCATTTTGGAGTTTCCTTTTTTGGGGGGGTGAGGGAGCGGGAACAGCAGGAGTTCCGGCTACAAGCGAGGCTCCCGCTCCCTCGTTCCTTCTGCTTGACCAGGAATGGCTTACTTGGATTTACACCATGTTTTACACGGCCGACATGCTCGATGGTGACCGCGTGGCAGCAACGCACACACCGGGACGTTCGCTTTCCGCACGTGCGCGCTCGTGATGGAGGCCCGGGCCGGCACTGCTTTATAAAAGAAAGAAAACGCTTATTAAGAAAACTTCAAACTTGACATTTTTCAGTACGTCGGGCATTGGAGTTTTTCTTATTTAAAGCTAAGTTGGGGAGTTGTTGGTAGGGATTTTTATATTGTCTCTTTGCTGTCCTGTACTGTTTCTATAAAATGTTGTTGTAGATACATTGCACTGTTGCAATGTTAAGCTGCTTGAAAAGTGGGTCGGTGTGGGCATCATATGTAGAAATAGTAATCGCAACTACGGCCTTTTTCTGAGGCAAGAAAAGTTTTTTTCAAGTTTGATGTAGTGTGCAAGTCCCCAAACTAGGTGGCAATGCTGTAAATGCGACAAAAAACAGGGAATTATAGATCAGCACCTTAATACCCGTAGGCAAAACAGAACGTAGTTTTGTAGAAATACCATCAACCGGAGAAATATTGCTCAAAACTGAGGTAATATGGTTATCCCAGGACAAAGTTTCATGAAAAATCGCTCCCAGGTTTTTGGCGGTAGGAACCATTTCAACAGGACGGCTACCAGTTATAAATTCATTATGGAGAGTAATTATCTTGTTTCTCGCTCTGAAAAGGGCAGCTTTTGTTTTTGTTGCGTCAATGGCTAAAGAATTAGCAAAGCTCCATTTATAAAGTTCATTTGTAACATCATTGGTTATAGATATTAAATTGAAAGCATTTGCTTTCGCAAAAAATACACTGGTATCATCCCCGTAAATTATAAATTCGGCTGGATCGTTAATATTGACTACGTCATTTATATAGATGTTAAAGAGCAGGGGTCCAAGAATGATACCTTTAGGTACACCACATTTTGTTGAGTGCCGGATGTCTCATTATCAATAGCAACATACTGTTTTCGGTGCTACAAGTACCTTGTGAATCAGTCTAAAAATACTCCCCGGAAGCCCCAAATTTTGAGCTTTCTTATTTAGTTCCCATGATTAATGCCATCAAAAGCCTTGGAAAAGTTGATTGAATGTGGGGGTTTAACGCGCCGACGCTACCCAGGTGATGAGGCACGCCGTAGGGGACGGCTCCGGATTAATTTTGACCCCTTGGGCATCTTTAACGTGCGCCAAAATCTCGACCCTAGAATTGTCTATAAAGGTGCCAAGTGTCAGTAATATGCTTTCAACTGCATCCAAAATTAATTATTTCTTGTTTAAAGATGCTACTTCTGCTGACCGACCTTTCCTCAAACCGAACTGGCTTGTCGTTATGATTTCATGCTTGTCACAAAATACTTGTCATACTTTCGTGTATAAGCTTCTCGATTTGTTTTGAGAAGACGGGAATAATTGAAATGGGTCTGTAGTTTTGAAAGTTATTTTGATCGCCTTTGAAAGGTCGCATACTTTAGCTAGTTGCATGCGCTGTGGGAATACGGCCTGTGTGAAAATTAGGTTGTACACATGTGCAAGAACGGAAACAATGATATCGAGATCATGTTTAACTGGTACAATTTGCAAGCCATGAGCGTCGGTACATTCTACGTCAATTCCCTATAAGTCGCGGTAAAAGAAAAGTACGCGGACAATACATTCACACTCTCGCAGATGACAAGGCAGGTGACGAAGCTGACATGTATACCGACGCAGCTCTGAATGGAATGACGGCGGCTGTTGCCTATACATCCAGGAACCTGCAGGAATTGAATGGATACGGGCACAATTCTAACACATACGGCCTTGTAGAAGGGGTATAACTTCTAGGAATTTTGGCAGCCGCGCGGCAAATTTATGATCATTCCGTCCATCTCCACTCTGTTGCGACCGGGTGGGCCGACCCGATCCGAGCTCCGTCGCCTCCGACATACGTTTGGTAGCGTGGTGTAAAGCGAGCAGCCAGCCGCTGTTGCAGCCGTGAAGAAGTCCAGAAGTCGTAGGCTAACGTAACTGTTTACTTCATAGCGAGAGGTGAGCCGAAGCCAAAGAAGAATGCCCCGACGGGGATTGTACAGGTAACAGTACAGGACTCGAGCAGAGTGACAGCAATGATTCACTGCTCAAACAGGAATGGGTTATAGCGCTTGAGCGGGGTCTATTTGTACCCAAAGCGCTAACGGTCGAAACAGCGCGTTCCCTCTAGATTGTACACGAACGTCACAGACACACACAAAACTCTTTCCAGAGTTCGTGAACAGTCGGTAGTAGCGGCGCACGCTGAGTCCGAGAGAGAGGGGAGAGAGGAGGACTCCGCTGCGATCGCGGGGCCTCTGAGTCCTTGAAGCGCGTTGAGACGTGGCTCGCCGGGCCGGCAACCGTCGAAGTTTGAAACGCGCCGAAAGCGAAGCGTCTGACCCGGACTTTGTCGAGACGTGTAAACATGAGTCACCGACATGGTGGGGCTTGTTTGAAAGGTGCACGTAGTGGCTTCGCCGGACAGCGAGGAGTGATGAGACCAAGCCCAGCGACGGGCTCAGTCGTAACAACACGACGGGCTCAGTCGTAACAACAACACGGATTCCTATGTTGCTGTCCGAGAGTAGAATCCTCCGTTTTCACCGAACAATACGACGACGAATATTCTTACCATGATAAGAGATCTAAAAATTGGACTCCGGGAAATACTACAGGCGCACAAGGCAACCGTATGGCACACGACGTTGCCAGGGGGAGGGTATACAATCCCCTATGCGGTGTCCGCCGCGCCCGTCCTCCCTCTCCAAGGAGACTGGCAATTCCAGCTTCTCCACTTTAAAAAGAAAAGCAGCAAGCGCTTACAAGAATGAATTCCGGTAGGCACCCTTGGCCCTCTCAGCGCTTCTCGCGTGGGGGGGAAGTATTCGCCAAAAAAGTATTTGCGAACGCAGCGTACACCCCACACATTATTCATAACTTGACAGCCCAGCGGGATCCGAATTGCGCCGATGGCCCCGCTGTGGTCGTGAAGATATACCAAATCTTTAGCCCTTAATTTGGCTTTGTCGTTTATTCGGCCGTAACCGCCATCAGATTTTAACCCTGGCCCTGCACCCGCGACTGAACAGGAGCATATTAGTCCTGCCCATGACAATCCCACCACACTAGAAGTAATCACCCAGTACCCCTTTGAAAACGGTCTTTACAAATTGATGCAGCGGTCTGACCGATTTCCCCGTTCTGTCTAGAGTAAGAACTGTCTACAGCGTGCTCTGCCTACAGTGAGAACCGCATTGTCTACAGTATGAACTGTGTATTTTGGTGCCACCAACTCACTTAACTAGGGAATTCTGTGAATAGGACCCCAATTGAGACTGCAACTGTGTTCATTGTGTGAGTTGTAACCTTCCCCCTTTCCGGTCATCCTTGTTTCCCCCAGGGCCTCATGACCCTTCGCTTCGTTTTAATAAAGTGTTTCACTCACTCGCTTTAAGGCCCTTTTAACTCACGTGCCCTAATTCCCCCGTCTGTCTGCTCCCTCCACGTAATCTTTTGGAGGAAGTTTCCCTCAGGAGGCTTCGGGAAGGGGTGGCCTTCACACCTTCGGCCACCTGTACTTGGGCAGCCATACCAGAAGACTGCCTTACCTTAAGGAAGGCTTTGAAAGAAATGAAAGGGGGCAAAGCACCTGGTGAGGATCAGATAACAGCAGACCTCTTGAAGGATGGCGGAGAATTGTACTTGAAAAACTGGCAAACCTGTATACGCAATGCCTAATGACCGCAAGTGTACCGGAATCTTGGAAGAACGCGAACATCATCCTAATCCATAAGAAAGGCGACATGAAGTACTTGAAAAATTACAGGCCGATCAGCTTACTGTCAGTCGTCTACAAGGTACTTACCAAGGTAATCGCTAACAGAATTTCTGCCACCTTAGATTTCAGTCAACCTAAAGAACAAGCAGGGTTCCGTAAAGGTTGTTCAACAATGGACCATATTCATACGATCAATCAGGTGATAGAGAAGTGCGCTGAGTATACTGAACACCTATATATAGCCTTCATAGATTATGAGAAAGCATTTGACTCGGTCGAAACCCTAGCAGTCATTCAGGCATTACGGAACCAGGGGGCAGATGAGCATTATGTAAGAATACTAGAGGATATCTACAATGGGTCCACAGCTACCATCATCCTCCATAAGGAGAGCAGTAAAATACCTATAAGGAAGGGTGTCAGACAAGGAGACACAATCTCTCCAATGTTATTCACAGCATGTTTACAAGAAGTATTCAGAACGTTGGATTGGGAACAGGTGGGAGTAAGGGTTAATGGAGAATACCTCAGTAACCTCAGATTTGCTGATGAAGTTGCCTTGCTAAGTAACTCGGGGGACGAATTGCAAAGCATGCTTTCCGCACTAGACCAACAGAGTAGAACCGTGGGCCTGAAAATTAACATGCAGAAAACTAAAGTAATGATCAATGACCACGGGACAGCACAGCAGTTTGAGATAGGTGGCGAGGCAGTGGAAGTGGTAAGCGAATATATCTACTTAGGCCAAGTTGTGACCCCAGATCCCAACGATGAGGCAGAGATAATTAGAAGGATAAGAATGGGGTGGGGTGCATATGGCAGACATTCTCAGATAATGAATAGCAGCCTACCATTGTCGCTGAAGAAGAAAGTGTATGACAGCTGCATCTTACCGGTACTCACCTACGGGGCAGAAACCTGGAGGCTCACTAAGAGGGTTCAACTTAAATTGAGAACGACTCAGCGTGCAATGGAGCGGAAAATGATAGGTGTAACATTAAGGGACAAGAATAGAGCGGAGTGGGTCAGGGAACAAACACGTGTTAAGGACATACTAGTAGAGATTAAGAAAAAGAAATGGACGTGGGCAGGGCTTGTAATGCGAAGGCAAGATAACCGCTGGTCATTAAGGGTAACAGAGTGGATCCCTAGAGAAGGCAAGCGTTGCAGGGGGCGGCAGAAAGTTAGATGGGCAGATGAGATCAAGATGTTTGCGGGGATAAATTGGTCACAGTTGGCACAGGACTGAGGTAATTGGAGAATAATGGGAGAGGCGTTTGCCCTGCAGTGGGTGTAGATAGGCTGATGATGATGATGATGACTAGAAGACCCAGGAACCTGTCCCAAGTGTCCGGCTGCGGCGACTGAATCTGATGCCAAACATCATCTCTGGATATGCACGGGAACAAGGACAGCTCGAGACGACGCGCTAGAGGGGCTGGTCTCCAGTGCGGTAAATAGGATGACTACAACCGCTGGGTGCGAGAAGGCAGATACTGCAGCTAATGAACTACGTGATAATAACTGGACTACATGCCTACTGTAGACTGGACCACTTTTATCGGTTTTATCGACTACCTGTAATTTTCGTACACCCCATCCCTCTACCTTTCCTATTTTCTTCTTTCTCTTGCTTCCCTACTTTCTTCTGTTTTCCCATCTTTAAACCTCCTTTCATGTGCCGCGTGGCAAAAACAACGAGAAAAAAAGATTTCAAAAAGGGCTGCCAGGATTCTGCCCAAGTACATTGTGTCTTCAGCGAATGTTGCCCCCGGACACTCGGTATACAGGGTGATCAAAGTTAAGTCGACAGTTTTTTTTTAAATTAGGCGCTTAGATGTACGTGAAGACCCCCTATGCCGTGAGGTTATGCGCCTGAGGGGACGCATAATGAGGTGATAACTGTTGATGTCAGTGGATTAACTAAAACTGAATAATTATCTTTTTAACGGCTGCAGTAAGCAGGCATTTTTGTATCGAAAAGTTAGACGTAGTCTTGTTTCTACGCAGTTTCATTTGGCAGAATTCTTCTAGCGCATCCGTACTCTGAGGTGGCGAATTGCGAAGTTTAATTGGCGTTCGCATGATTACGTATGCAAGACAGTGAGGACCAGCGCAAAGCTCCTTCCTTTTGTGACGTGCCTGTGTGTATGGTGTTTATTTTGACAACGGGGTGAAGGCATAGGCAAAAGTGATAACTGGCACCCTTGCAGTGTTGGCTGGTGTTATCGCAATCAGCAGTACTCGGAATCGCTATCGAAACACAAAACAGAAGGGAGGGGCTTTGCGCCGGTGTTTATTGTCTAGCATGCGTAATCATACGGATGGCAATTCAGATTCGCAGTTCGATATCTGGGAGTAAGGATGCGATAGAATGATTCTGCCAAATGAAACTCCGTAGAAACACGACTGCGTCTAACTTTTCAATACCAACATGCCTGCTTACAGCAGCCGCTAGAATGTTAATTATTCAATTTGAGTTAGTTAGGCCATCGACACCAATAATTCCCACCTCGTTTTGTGTATCTCCCCCTGGGCACATAACCTCACAGTAGAGGTGGTTTATACGTAAATGTGAGAGCCTAATAAAAAAAAAAAAAACCTGCCGGCTTAAGTTTGATCACCCTTTATATAAATGTTGATGAGCTTTTCATCTCCTAGGTTGTCTGTTTCGATGTTCTGCCTGAACTACCTTTTTCGATTTTACGGCTGCGTGCACAACTTTCACGGCGCTACAAGGAAGACAAAAAAACTATGTTCTTTAACGGTGTGTCAAATTGTCAAATCTGCTTTATACGAACACCGGCATTTTGGCAGCAGCAAGAATCAGGAGGCGGTCGAATTCATTGGTGGGTCGAGGCTTAATCTTGCGTTTAAAAAAAGGTATTTGCTCCCCCTCCTCCTTGGTGCGTGGGCGCTTGCCTTTTATTCTTCAACTACGTGGTGGTATAAACAAAGCAGCCAGAGGGGGTGGATAGGGGCGGGAGTGGTGATATTTAAATGGATAAGGAGTTGCGATTTTGCGGGCGTGTTAGTGTGCTCTCAATAATCGTGATTCATTCCACCCCTGATGGTGGATTACCAGCGATACTGAGGTCACACAGAATTATATAATCGTTTTGGGCCAATGACAACTGTCTTGGTCCGCAACTTATTTTAGGCGCAAGGTAACTTCACATTCCCAAAACCACAGGTTTGTTTATAAACTGGGCTAATTTTCAGAATTGGTGGGTGGGGTGTAAAAGTTGAATCACGAATTGATTGGTGAAAATGGTCTGATGCCACAAAGTACAAAGTAAATCCGAGGTACTTTCCCGCGCATTTCAAGATTTTGTAATTTAACCGGAGTAGCACTGCCGAAGCTGTTGCAGGGGAAGTGCCGGCCATCTCCAGAGCCATTTTTAACAATCTCTTTTGTAAGTCCGGGGTTCAAAGTGGATGAAGTATATCAAAAGTCAGGGACTGGCATTTCATACGATGGGATCTTAATGTTCCCAGCTGCTTTGGATAATTATCGTGTTAGACAACGAACCGTAGATGCTAATGTCGCCCTCGATGTGTAACATTGAAAATGTTCAAAAGAAGGTTTCATGATTCCGAAGCAACTCCCGGAGTATGAGGTGTGCCAAATTGAAGGGCTGCGGACTAAGTTATACCACCTGGGCATCCCCACGCGCGCTGCATTCTTGGCAAGGGAAGGGTTTTGTTCGTTTTAGTGTGGTGAATAATGTGTAAATCATAGCAAAATCCGGTGTGGCATACCACAACGTAGACGCAATATGGGTCGCGTCGCTTACGGCTGATCCTGAACGTCGTATTACCTTCTTGCAATTATAATCACAATTTTTCGGTTTATTGAATCAATTAGGGCTGTTTTTGTGAAGGGTCATTCACGTATGAGTGGAGTTTACAGGAAACCCAACTCCGGAAAGGGCGCCTTTTTTTTGTTGTTGCACCGTAAGGTGAAAACCTCAGATAAATCTCGTTAATTGAGATACGTTTTCGGGGTAGTCCGTTGGCCGGTAAAGAGGAAGTAGGCATAGGCACATATGTGCTCCTAGCTGCGTATGTCTTATTCTCGGTATTCATAGCACTGAGTTTCTTATGGGCAATGGTACGCTGATACTTTTCTTTGCAGAGAATTTTGTTGAAACTCCAAGAAAAACTCCTTCTGAAACTGAGGTATTTGTTTAACCTGGTGGGAATGATTTCGGAGTTCGCGAATGGAGTTGGATGTGTAATTTACTACTTTTGACTTGTGGGGGGTAAGTAGAGACTCTCCTGCTTAGGGTGTTCATTGCATTCAGCATCTGTTCTCGCATCGTCAACTGCTTCGCTCGTGCAACATCTTTCTTTTTGCAACAGCTTTCCTTATTTATCGGCGCGCGAGTTAATTGTCTTGAGCATCACCCCTGCCAACTTCTTTCATACACACCGGCATTGTCGAAACAGTCTCACATCTGACTTTGAAACGCAGCCGCATGGTCAGTCATTGATCCTGGCTGTGATCCCAACCAGATAATAAAATGAATCTTTAGTTGATCGAATCGGCTCGTCAAGAACATGTTCGACTGCATCGTTGACAGGGCAACGCGTCGTCTGGCGGCCTCAGGACATCAGCATCACGTTAGGACCGAGTACAGTCGTACAGGAAATGGGAATATTTCCTTGAGCTTGTCTTCAAGCGACGCCAGAAGGACAGTAAGCTTGGAGGGGGGGGGGGGGGGGGGGAGTAAAAGAAATCATGACCATGCGGCACTGGCGTGCAACCTTCTTCTTCCCATAGATTTTCTATTCTTACGTTTCTCTACAACCCGTGTCCGAAATCGAAGAAGGGAGAGGGGCGCAACGAGCGAGCGGGTCGAAGAACTGATAAAGCGAGGCTATTTTCACAGCGACATCCTCCGCTTCTCTGGGAAGCTCCGACGTAACGATAATACGTCAGGAGCTTATCGGTCCGAATAGGGAGACAGCGAAGAAGGGCTGTCGGGGATATACAGCTACAGGCCCATCGTCTGGCCGGGTTGCACAGCCGAGTCAGACATCCGCCTGCCAGGGGGCGCGACAGGGCAGGAGAAAGAGAGGAGGCACTTCTATTTCCTGACTTCCCTTCTCTGGCGCTCGGACCGCTCGCCAGCGCTGTCATCGTTCCGGCCATCGTTGCCGTTCGCGTTAATATCTGGCCGCCGTAGGGCCACTGCAAAGAATAAACAGTCGGCATCTACACCCCGATGGCTGCAATGGTGCTATAGCAAGTCATCGGCGGCCGCAACCGCCATTTTGTTCGGTGATTTGTCCTGGCGGCGGCACTTCCGCAGTGACCTTTTGTCCCTCTTCCGCTGCCAATCCTCCCCTCCCCCTTTTTTGCTCTCGACGCGCACCGGTGGGGCTTTGACCAGTCTTTGTTTTCATTGCCTTTGGTGCTGACTTTTAGCGTATAACGGACACGTCGCGCCCTTCTGTTGCGAGTATTAACCGCATCTGGTTCGGAAGTCCAGGGCTCCCGGCGGCTCAATCCTGGATTTCGATCGTAGCACGCCCAATAAGACCCGCAAACGAGAGGACTACAGCCGGCGCCGCAAATGGCTTGTCCCTACCTTCCTTGTGTATTTACTACCGTTTCCCCCGCCTTATTTCGGCAAAGAACTGCGTTTCTAAGTCTTTGGCAGGGAGCCACGCAGTCCGATGGTGAAACGTCCCTTTAGTCAGGAGAAGCCTTGTACGCTTCATGTGACTTTCTAAAAAATTGCTCCCCTTTGATAAACTGAGTTTGCATTTTCATGCAACTCCAGAAAACCGACAGACCGCCGCCTGTGCTTGTCATCTGAAATTGGTGAAAGTCGGTAAGCGCCGTTCTCACGGCACTTTTTTTATTGCTTATTTAAATGCATAATAAAATGCTTAACGGAAAGGGCTCACATGCTCCTGAGTTAATAAGAAAGGATCTTAAGACACCTGATGTTAATCTGCGTAGAGGTTTCGCGCGTTTCTAAGTGTCGTCGATAAAGCGCCATTCACGGCTATATTTCACCCTGTACTTACAGCGCTAAGTATCGACGACATAAAAAAGGCTGCTTGCAGAGACTGCGGTAATTCTGTCACAGGAGCTAAACCTACTTAACGCGTGAAAGTGAGTTCTTTTCTCCTCCATAGTTCGAGGATGGCTAAGCGCGGAAAGATGTCAGGGAATATTGTAAAAAATTGCCTTGTGGTTATCAAAAATTATAAATGATCGTGTTTTGAAATGTTGGTTCTATTCCCTGGTTCTATTGAAAGCGGAAAGGTCAGACTGGCCATGCATAGTGAGGAACTTGGCCAGTTCGTGTTGCACTTTAACAGGAGGGCTGCTTAGGGCGACACAAATCCGTTTGCGTACCCAAAAACCCCGGAGCCTCAAGAGAAAAAGGGTTAGGCAGGTCTCGGGAATCGAACCCAGGACCCTTACGCCGTGAAACCGGCAACCTAACCACTTGGTCGCTCCAAAGGCGCGAGGGGAACGCGTTAGTAGCTGTGGGGAACAATAACATGTGCAGTCAATTGGAAAGTAAAAAAAATGCTTCCCATGGTTGGAATCAAAGCTAGGTCCCTCGCGTTATGCAACCGGCGTCGATAAGATTGAGCTATCATCGCATCCCTGGCGCACAGCATTTCCTTTGGGTTCGTAGCACGGGAGTTGACTTTGGACTTGGCCGCGGGTTCTAGTGCGTGCTAGCGCTGTCCACCTTGGGATTGATGTGAAAGCCTGCGGACGAAACGATCCTGTCCTGCCAGTCATGGAGAACTTTCAGCGGCAAGTTCAGAAATAAGTGTGAGGTGATGACATATAGAGCGGAAACTTGGCGCCTTACTAAACAACTTGAAAGCAAACTTAG
Organism: Haemaphysalis longicornis; assembly: GCF_048455015.1. NCBI lineage: Eukaryota > Metazoa > Arthropoda > Arachnida > Ixodida > Ixodidae > Haemaphysalis > Haemaphysalis longicornis. Next base: position 467,051,576 of record NW_027526203.1, read on the forward strand.
GCCGGGTCAACGGGCCATGGAACGAACAATGATCGGTGTAACACTTTTAGAGACAGAAAACGAGCTTCATGGATCAGAAAACAAACTAGAGTAGAAGATATCGTGGTTCAAATAACGAAAAGGCAATGTACTTGGGCTGGCCATGTAATTAGGTGAAATGACAGTCGGTGGCCTACCAGGGTGGCAGAGTGGGAACCGAGATATGGTCTAGAAAAAGAGGAAGGCCGATGAAGGGGCGACATGAGGAAATTCGGAGGCAAAGAATGGACTCGAGCGGCGCGGGACAGGAACGGTTCGAGGTCGATGGAAGGGGCCCACGTTCTGCAGTGGACCTAGAGGGCTGCTGCTGCTGATGATGATTATGCAAAAGCCGGGTCTCTGACGAAGGGCCGCCAGCTCTGCTGTTTCTCCAGCTTTGCACCACTCGTGCAAGCTGCGGCAATTTTTTTGGTGAACAGCGCTGAAACGTTACGGAGTACAGCGTGTTAGACAACACAGACAGAACATCAGGACAACACAAGCGCAAACTAGTAAAGTTAAAAAGAATCTAGCGAAAAGTGAACAGAGGCCAGTAAGCCAGGTAAGATGAACAATGCCATAGGAGACGTGCTAATAAGCACAGCAAATATGAATTATGAACCCTTGCGATACATCTTTCGTGTGACAATCTCCAAGATGGGCCATTTAGACGCTCAAAAAACACCGTCATGCACGCCAGCACAAGGTGACCTCAGCATTCTTAGCATGCATTGCAGAAAGGGTGAATGCCAGCACAAGCTTTGAGAAACTGCACTTTTGTCAAAATCCAGAAATAAGACGCCACGCGGAATCTGGGAAGCCTTCTACGCCTCGTGGTTTGGATCGATTATACTGACCATGCTTGGAATAAATTTGGTGAAAATGAGCACGTAGAAAGCGGAAAAAGAGGACGCATGGGTAAAGATTTGCTCTCAAAATAGAGAAAAAAGCAGCGGTAATCAATTCATAACGTCCCACTTTTCGTGTGTCATCTGACAACGTTTTTATAGTTAATCGACCATTTCTGATTATATAATTCTGCCTTCCGCCCCTTAAGTTCTGATTCTCGTGCCTCCTTTGATTGTTTTCCGGTAAACATTTGGTAATATCGGTCATGCTGTTCTAACGTTCTGTGTGTCTTCTTTCACTTACTTGGTTTAGTCCGTAACCTTTACGCGTAGTTGACAAACAGACGGCATCTGTTGTACGATATTGTACTAGGCGTACGGTATACAAGTTACTGCCAACATCCCGTAGCTGCGGTGATCTCGCTGTTATTACTCATATCAACCTTGACCAAGCAACAAAAGGTGTCCCAAACCCCGCTCTCAAGAGGCTGTTTCGAGCACAACTGCCGTAAAATAGGGTGTATAAGGGGTGAAACGCATATGCAGTGCTGAGAAGGCTGTTTCAATGGGGCCATGCAAACAGGTAATCCTCACTGGACTGTGAATTTTATGCTGGCATACCGTAGTGAAGGTTGCTTTTTCATCCAGTGATGAGAGCATTTTGCGCGAAGCAAGTAAATACTGTACGAGTAAGAAGAACACGCGGCAAAATGTTGCGCCATAATAACAAATATTCCCTTCATCATGCAATATTGAAAGTGTGGTTAAATACGAATAACAGCATGCCTTCGAACCCACGCTGTTTTTTTTACTTGATCGGTGAAGTTTTCTGGGCCGCCACAGAGCTGTAAAAGGGTAATCCTTTTTTTCCTCACTTTCTTTTCAACTTAGCTACTTTACTTTTGTTCCCTTTGCTCCGTCGGCCATTTGAGGAGCCGTTTTGTTGCTGCAGACGCCTGATGGTGGATTTATGTGATATTTAAAGTTTGGGCATTAGAGCAAAAAAACTCGGGCAGAACGCATCAGTTCCACAGAGATGTGGTGGCAACCAGGGATGAGTGCCGGCACCCGATCAGGAGAGGAAGAGCGGAACCGTCATACGCAGCAGTCATGCGTCGAGAGTCGGTTCAGTTTAGACTCAATGTTTAGTTTATTGACAGCATTTACTGGTATCAAACTTGGACAAACCTGATATCTAGATTGGAAGTGGGCAGTGGCACCGGAGAGAGATTAAAAGCTGAAGATTTCGTTCGACCACAGATCGCACTTGGCAAGAGCTCTCCCCTGATACATGAAAAAACGTTTAACGGCAAAAACTCCGCTACAATGTAAACACACAGCCATCTCATTATTCTTGCGACGTTCAATATCCTCTTCCAGCACTTTACCACTTAGCACCTCGTGGGCTCGAACTGAAGCGGTAGGAGAAAGCGTCGACCGAGGGGCTTTAGACAGAATGGGGCATGTTACAGGGCTTCGAATTTCCCCACTGTTTAAGCCAATACGCACCGGGCGCCAGCAACACCATTGCCCGCAAAAATCAGCTTGGGCAGTTTTCGGCACCCACGCCAGACAGTTTCGGGCCCTTTTCTCTCCCTCCCCCCCCCCCCCCCCCTCTCAAAACCTATTAGCTTAGCTTCGCAGTTTTCGGCCACAACCTAGCTAGTACGGAGGCACGCGCGCCTCCGCTCCACCCGCCTGAGTTTCGGCTTAACCCTGACGGCCTAATTCGGTAGCTACGTACGAGTGGACACAGGGGCACAAAGTGCTCCCGTATGCCGGTCAAAAGTCGCCCGTCAGTCTTATAACCAGAAAAGATGTGGCGTGAGAGGGAGCGAAAGACGTGCGCTGCACTTTCACGAAAAATAGGGGAGGTGAGAGGGCTGCACTGGGAGCCCCCGCCCAAGTGACCCAACCAATCTAATCGTTTCCCGTTTGGTTCCGTTGACAAAACCGAACAAAGGTGACCCCGTCAGTTGCGTTGCCCCGCACGCGTTCCAGGGGCGCGTGAGCCCACAGAGGTAAAAAATGCGGAAGGCGCAAAAAATGGCCACAGAAATTCGGATAATTCTCTACTAATGCGTAAGCCTTATTGCGCCGCTTTTCCGTTTCACCAACTTTACGTTGCCTTAGTGGCCTTTAAGGAACACATCAACCGACACAGCCTCTTTTAACAGCGAAGTTTGATATGTATTGCTACGGTTACGTGTATTTTTTCCCGTCGGTCAAAAACACACTCGCCCTCTTTTTGAGAAAGAAGGCGCCATTGGACAACCTTGTCTCCCTCGCTTCTTCGCGACTGTGGAGAGCTTCGTCCATTTCATGCTTCAAACGGCCTATGATTTCGATGGCACAGATACAACAGACTCCAGAATGTTCGTTTATCTTGCGGAAGGAGCTCCGGACTTGGGCTCGAATGCGGCATGTGCACTCCCCGAACGCCTCGAGAAATTACTTGCTTTCTATGGTGCTACCTGAAGGAACAGTCAAGTGATTTGTAAACATTGGGGGATTACTTGCGCAAATTGAAGTCTGCAGTCCCTAGGCCACGTTTCGACCACTCCATGGGTGCGTTTACGCCGCTTTATTCATTAGGAAAATCAATTCCAAAGTACACGTCCTCCTCTCTGCATTCTTCTTGCCGATTTCCTATGACGTTTCGTGTGACGCCTATTCTAGCAGGCTGGGCTGGACTGTGCGGCTCGCCGACCCTCCCTCCGACAGAGTCAGTCGGCCGGCCGCCGGCGGCTCGTCGCCACGACAAGATTTGTGCCCGGAAGAATATGGATTTAGCTTGTTATTTTGTAGTCTGTATGAAGCTCAGTAAACTAGATGAAGTCAAAGTACCTCCACACGAGCGCACATGTGACGCTTCGTCGAATTCGCTTCACTGAAATATGCCTGCAGTGTGCGGCTGGTGCCCTACAAGAAAATAAGAGTGAGCGATGTTCATAAGTAATAGAACATAAAATAAACAAACTTTTTTGTAAAGTGTAAGACAAAGGTACGGGAAGAACTTTCTGCTCAGAGTGAACTAGCACAGCTATCAGCAGCCAGGCCACACATTTTCAATCACATTTACTGCCTCCTATGCAACGCAGTCGCAGGGATCGCGGGGATCTGGGGGACGCTTACTGCATTATGCAAGAAAGGCTCGTCTAAGCTGCTGGAAATGCTCAAAACAAACAAACAAACAAACAAACAAACAAACAAACAAGCAAACAAGCAAGCAAGCAAGCAAGCAAACAAACAAACAAACAAACAAACAAACAAACAAACAAACAAACAAACAAACAAACAGGCTATTCGACATATAGCCTGTGGGAGAAAACACATGTAGGGAACAAACTAGGAAAACTGATTAAGAAAGCGAAGGAACTAATTGCCAACTGTAAGAACAAGAAAGTGTCAAGTACGGCGGATCGGATTGAATTAGCCGAATACGCGTACATTCTTTAACCATGTGTGTAATGTGTATTTTATACAGCTTCACTTGTCCTCTGGCTTGGCATAGGAGAATGGCGCCTTATTTTGATTACTTCTTTTTTAACGTTTCGTCATTGATCGATTGATCATGAGGTTTAACGCGCCGACGCTACAGAGGCGATTAGGCGCGCCGTAGTGGAGGGCTCCGGATTAATTTTGGCCATATGGGGATCTCAAACGTGCGCCCAAATCTCGAACACACGGGCGTTTTTGCTTTTCACCTTACGTTTCATGGGCTAATCGGGTGAGGGCGCTGAACTAGATAAACCCTTGTGTGCTTCATTTTAACTTCTTATTTTCTGTAGCGTTCTTTTCTTGATGTATACAATGGTTGGTACACTTGATTATGAGTAGCCAGATTGAGTTGTACAACTCTTTGTTTAATTTGGTAATTTTTTTAAAGCAAAGCTGTCGATGGCTAGGATTCAGCATATCGTCTCCGGCAATAAGAGCGATGTAGACAAGAATCGCACGCGAGCGTAATGCCACGTTCTGGCTCCCATTCAAATTTCCGGGATCGTAAACGCGGCACACCTTCAGGGTAAGAAAAAAATCATAAAGAATTATTAAAAAGTCCTAGGGCCTTCATATTTTAATAAAATACGGCCTATATTTCCCTGAAAATCTCCTCTTCGTAGCGATGCATTTCTGTTTAGACGTGAAGCCGACTTTAAGGGGATCGTTGTATGTTTTGTCTTCGTTAGATGCCTTTCCCACATCGACAGTTCAACTGCACAGTGAAGCACATCCATAATCAGAGGGAGTGCCATAACAGAAAGGGGCTTCGACTCTTGTTTTATTGAAACTATCCCGAGACAAACTATGTGACAACTAGCCCATAGGACGACTCGAATATTAGGCCGAGTCTTACTTTTCAAACTTACGTAGTTCACACTAAATTTGTAAGCATTGCAGAATTCTTGTTTGTTGTGAATACATGGGCTTCTACGGGAGGGAAACGGAGAGCTCCATGTTTGTCCACTGGAATAGAAGTATAATTCGTCAAAGTTTTGCCCCCGTTATTAACTGGGAAGTATGCCCGCTAGCAATTTACAAACAAACGTCTTTTGCTTCGCGCACCCCTTGGACCACGACCCGGGCACGTTGAGGCTCGACACCATAGCTTTGCTGGTCACCCTTGTTCACAGAGTGGAAGGGCACTGGATTTTTTTATTTTAGATGCGACTGCATCTCATTCACTCGCCTTGTCCCTCCATACGGCGTTGTTGTTGTCCGTCCACACCCCTCCCCCATTCTCCTCGCCGCGCGAGCTGCGCTCTCCGCCGCTCACCCCCTCTCCTCTCCGATAGCGAACACTCTCTCGCGAGGGTCATTGGACTGGATTCGTTTGGATTGGCTTGGCTTGGCTTGGCTTGGATTGGATTCGATTGGATTGGATTTGGATTTGGATTTGGATTTGGATTTGGATTGAATTAAAGTGGATTGTGTTGGATTGTGTTGCGTCATAGCCGCGCCACGTTGCGTCATAGCCGCGGCAGGGGGTTCACGGCACGTTTCACGCGATGGGAGAATCAACCTAACGGAAACAACAACGGAACCCCCTATTCGTCGCATCTACAAAGGGGTTCCCGCGAGGGGAGGTGGGAGTAATTTTTGTACTATGGTCTACATCCACGCCGTCGTAAGGATTAAATGACTTCACCTTGCAAATTGCGCGTTTTTTTTTTTTTTTTTGCAGGTAGAAGGCATTATACTACTCGTGTACTCGGCAAAGAATGCTTACGCATTAAAAGTGAAATAAACATTCCACATCGCGAGGGCCTAGCTTGAGCGATACCTTTGGTAACTTTTTAGGTGGCCTAAAATTCTACATGCTGCATTACGGGACTCTATCTCTTAATTGAAGCGCAAGGGAGACCCTCAAAAGAAAAATGAGTAGAAACCCCGAACGGCGCCACCAGTAGGAAGACCCACCACCTTAACACGATCCTTTGGGGGATAATTGACGTAAAGGCGATTAGCGTTGTATTGGTGGTGGTGGATATGTAATTGGGGATGCTACCCGTACCTGACCACTGCAAGTAGCCGGCACTCTATACATCTGGTTTTCAAGTACGGGTTACGAAGAACGGCTACCACGCGAGAGCTACTGCACCTGCCCACTTGGCACATATGGAAATCTTGAGTCAAGATTCAACAACAACGAGGTTCCTCGTCAAGATTCTTGATGCACGGTGATGTGACGACCATTGCCATCGTTGAAGTGGGGAATGTGTTAGCAGAGCTATTCTGGTGCTATGACAGATTTCTTTTGTTGGACTGAATTCATTTCGGAGAATCTCTACCATTTTTTTTTTTCTGGTTGCAAAATTTCTTGGCTCAGTGTATAAAACTGGGGACAGATATGCCGCAAAGTGGGTGAAGTTCACCAAGAATGCCAATAACGTTAATAGAGTCTTACGTCGTGTTTGTGGAACCTGCAGCAAGCTGACTTTTGATAGCAAGCTGAATTCGCACCGGTTTCCTAGAACCAACAGAGATAGAGCTGGTGGCCGTCTAGTTGGTTCATTATGTTAAAAAAACAAGGACTATGAGAGTTAACGATGGGAGAAACAAGGATACAGCACCAGTGCAGCACTTTCAACTTCATCTTTTCTCGCGCGGACTACACACACACATACTACCCGCTATCAGCAAACGACCCGCATACCCTTTCAACTGCTTGCTTATATCCCTTGTCATTGCTTGTGTTTCGAGAAGGACGTGTGTCAGCGCTGGAATGCTTAATCAGGTGTGTGAAAATATGCTAATTTTTGCGGCGTAAGTTCTTACTTATAACGACACCGGAATGCTTAATTCTTCAAGGAAAAAAATAGGGTTTGGCATGTCTAATTAAGGCTATTTTTGTATAAATGTTCTTTCGAGCAGCTTCCGCGTACCAAGCGGAGTTCAGATACAAAAATTCACGTATCCTACTGTTCTTCTACTTTCCTTTTCGCTGCAGGGTAATCGTCCAACGCTGCGTCGTATGCTGACGGCACCTTGAGCTGCCCCACAATGGCGTCGTAAGCTGCAAGTGCGGGCTCTTCCGTATGCTTTTAGTAATTAATAGTCGATATTTGGGTATTTTCAGATATATTCCAGGAGAACGCATTGCAACGAAGGATCAAAACCCTTATTGGAGCTATACCAAGTGAATAAGATGCGAATATACTTCCTTCTAGCTCGAATTTTCGGGGCTTCGCAATATGGCTCCGATGGAAGCAGCTGCAGAAGGCCATTTTGCTTGTGTACAGAAACGTTGCCGCCACTTCGAGGGGCGGCACAGAGGTTCCTTGACATGTCCTTCCCCTTCTCCTGATGCCAGGAGGGGAAAGAGGAGTGGAATTTCTTCTCACCCGGCATGGAGGAGCACGAACAGACGCGCAAGCCGACGCACACGTGAAATTCTTTGTTTTTTATTTGCGATAGAATACCCGTTGGAATAAAAATAACCTATGTAAAGGTAGAGATGGGTACCCGTCTCTCGAAGGAAGGCAAGAAGGGAGCGGTGGTCGGGTCCCCAGAGCCACCGCTGGAGGTCGGGGTACCTGCCAGGATGGAGGCCTGTGCCTCTCAGGATGATTTCCCCACTAGTTATCCTCGCATTAAAAAAATTTAATGAGTTGGAGGCGAGGCGGGTAATAGGCGCTGCTTTTGTAAGCAACACGTGCAAAAGCAGAGGCCGCATTGCGGCAACCATTGCTACTCCTTGAAGGCCGGGAAGATGGCAGTGGCACCACAATTATTCCTAATGATGGCGCGGGTCGTCTTATCGGCAGGATTTACTTTTACTTGCCCGATGAAAGCCTTAAAATACCAAGCGGTTCGAAATACCACGGCAACCCTGTGCAGCAAAACGCACAGGAAAGACAAAATGCCGAGGCAGACACGTTTTTGCTAAAGCAGAATACTTCATACCCCACCCGCCTGGAATTCTCAGCGTCACGGGTCAGGGTCTCGGATAATCTTCCTTTGAGCTGAGAAACAGTTGGGCGCCCACAGGCCCCAAGTTTGGTGTATGTGCGCACAATGGTTAAGCGAAGCACCAACTGTGGTTTCTCCATAGAGCACAGTTTCCGTAGACAAATGTCCGACAGTTCTACTGCAGTATTTTGCACCTCTTGCACCAAGTTTCCCAACCCTTCGAGCCCTCAAACCAGTAAGAATTTTTAATGACGCAGGATCGACGAACTGTTGTCAGTATTTCCTGCTACACGCACTGTGCCGTAACCTGCAAGGATAAAAGTAAGCAATTATTGCTGAATTAAGTCGTCAGTAGATCCGTAATGCCTCTTTTTTTATGTGTGCGGTATCCCAATGAAGTGGACAACAAGGTGAAGGTTCTCCATTTTGTTCAACTTAATTGGCGCACAATTCGAAAACTCCGCTCCCATTATGCGAGAACCTTAATTTGCAGAAACGCGCAAGTTTAATTGCTGCATGCTGCTCCCCGCCGTAATGTAAATTCCGCATTCGCACTCGCTGGATGGATTCGCCGCCCCCTTGCTTTTTTACACCACGCCCCTCGGCAGACGGGTCGCGTTTCTTCTACAGGCTTTCCATCGAAGCTGCGTATGAGTCTGATGGCAGGATTTTTTCTGTCCGCGAACAGAATACCCACACACGAAGGAACAATTTTGGGGGAATGGTGGATTGGCAGCGGAGGGGGTATTGTGTGTCGATAAGTTTGTAAAATGGAGAGACGAGCTAGTTGGTTCGCAATTTCCATGAGTGAAACTTAAGCGCAAAATTTTTCACAGGGACGAGAAAGGGAACCCTTTCTCGTCCCTTTCCCTTTCTCGTCCCTGTTCCCTTTCTCGTCCCTGTGAAAAATTTTGCGCTTAAGTTTCACTCATGATAAGTTTGTGTTATGAGGGTCAACTGCGCTATATAATACTGTTTATGAATAAAGTTCCCATTTGCTAATAGCGCGTCTTTCATCCTGTGCCGCGTCGTTTTCCGCTATTTTCAAAAGTTTTTGAAAGCGCTCGTGCTGTTACGCTCTTCCCGTCGTCCTCGCCAGGGCTGCGCTATAAAATATTTGTCCGCCTTCCCATTAGGCCACGCAGGATTCGCAAAATTTTTAATGGGCATGGCCCTTTCAATGCTCACTCAAAAAAAAAAAACTTGACGTACACGGAATAAGAATAAGAGGCAGCAATAAAATGCTACCACAAAATGAAGCAGCGTGACGCGATCGCCCGATATATCAGCTGTACTGACATCTGTTTCAGAGGCGGTAATTGTTAAAACAACAGCATATTTTAAAATTTATCTTGGAACCTAAGTAAAGACCACACTGAATTTACTGAAGACAAAAAAGAGAGTCAGCCTTATCCGTAACCCCAACCCAACCGTCCTTTGTATACATGCACGGTCCCAGGTTGTGAAATCACGGAATGGTTTCACAGCGAAAGCCTTCGTTAACTATGTTGATTGAAACTTCAGCGTCCATGGAACACAACACGGCCGACAAGTGGTACACAAAATGGCTGACAGTTTAAGGGTTGGTCACTGAATGATCGCAGTGATGTCACATTTCTCTGGGAAACTCGTACAAACGAGCTTACTAATTCAGCTGAAAAGTAAATGGGGTATGTTCTGAATCAGGTGGGATTCGAATCAGGGTCCCCCTAAATTCGAGGCGAGCACGGATCTCGTGGACCACTAGAGCACATTTCTAGCTCACTGAAGAGGAAACTAGCGAACGGGTTGGGGGCCTTCAACTGAAATACGTGTCTTACGGGGCATGTACACAGTGCCACACGAAAAGTTTGAGCATGGCAATGGCACAAGTTGCAGTCAGCTGAGCAGCAAAGCCCGTTCCCGCTAATACCGCTCGCAAGCGCGATTGGGCAAACCTGTCGGTCTTAGTAATAGAAGGAGAAAAAGAGTGGCGAAGGGATGATGATAACGACAGGACACATGCGCACCACGGGACGCGTGCCCCTGTGGCAACCACCCGTGTGTAGAATGAACGCGCTGCATACCACACGACACTTGTTCTACAAATTTCATCTGTGCGATGCATGCCGCGGCGGTCTCTGGATTTATCATCAGCCGCTGTGCAACATGGTGTCGCGCACAATACCGGCGTGTCCTTGCCACAGTTCCGCGCTAACACTTTCGCATTCACTACGTCATATTAAACGACCAGGCGCCCTAGAATTTTTCTCCAAATCGCAGGCCTCCAGCGTGGTGAGAGAATTGTTTTTGTTCATCTATGGCCCCACTGACAGCTGGATTGATGTTTTTTTCAGTGGGGTGATAACGAAGAGGCCCGATGAAACTGAACCTCAATAAATGAGAGCGCCAGACAACTTACCAAGTTTCCTGCGCTTATAGAGACAACATCGTTCGAACTGAAGGGCTCGCGAGAAACATTATTTTTTTTTTCTTGCCTCCGGTTGCCCTCATCAGGTCGGAGAGGGGCAGGAAAAGAAAGAAAAAATTAAGTTCCGGAGCAAAAGAAACCCGAATGCGCCGGCGGCGTAGAGGATGGCTTTTATCGCGGCAGCCCTGTCTTTGTTGCGCAATAGAAACAACGCCCGCGGGGCGAGCGACGTAGGGTTCGGCAAGCTTGTGTTTGCACACGGGTGAAAAATAAGCCCGACGAGATTAGCGGAAGTAATCAGAGGCTGAGCGGAGCACTCCGGCTGTTTGCCGGCTGGTCGACTGGTGCGCTAGACGCTGCAGGCGCCTCGAGCCTTGCCTAACTGCCGGAAATTGCTCCTCCCTCTGGCCTCTCGGTAGCACTGCTGCCGTGGAGGGAAGCCTACTTTCCCCCACGGTTCCTGCCGTTTAGGCTGCATCCCTGGTCGCAGATAGCGCTAACCACGCCCACCACCGTACTGGGTGCGACAACGGCTGCCGTCGGCCAAGGGATATGCCCCTCGGAGTTACGCAATGCGCCTATTGCAGAGACAGGGAGAAAGCAGCCTGGGGGCCTCCAATGTGGTAAATACTCTTTGATAGAAGCGTTCTACCTCCGAAGGCAAATGCCGCCGTGCCTGACATCTACAAGCAGGAGAGAACTGGCTCCCATGGCAATTTATCGCGTCGAAACGGAGTGCGAAGCAGGGCCACTCACCAATCTCGTTTTTCTCCGAACTACGCAAAAATGCTTATCCTGCTCAGGACAGGACCATGCTTTTGTTTCTCGGTGGCTGCGCTCGTAAAGTGATTCGTGGAAATAATCGGTACACTGAGATCTTTGTGCATGTCGCATAACCCGTGATAGGAGGGACTTTTTTAGCCAAAGCATAGCCAAGGTGCTGTTTCAGGATGTTGAATCCTAAAACAAAATGACATTTGAAATACGGTGTTCATTCTAATGCAGGTTGAAATAATCTTTGTGTGTGTGTGTGTGTGTGTGTGTGTGTGTGTGTGTGTGTGTGTGTGTGTGTGTGTGTGTGTGTGTGTGTGTGTGTGTGTGTGTGTGTGTGTGTGTGTGTGTGTGTGTGCGTGTGTGTGTGTGTGTGTGCGTGTGCGTGTGCGTGTGCGTGTGTGTGTGTGTGTGTGTGAACATGATGCTTCATACGGTTCAATATGCGATCCTCAGGGCTACTGCCTGCGTACTTGCGTGCATCTGTCAGTTTCTTCGTCTTCTTAAATGTCCCGTGAAGAGCACCCAATCCCGTTTTTTAACAACTTTGCCTTGTTTTTCCTTTTCCAGGAGGAAGAAACCACTGCGCCGTGATCTGCATTAGAGGTCAGGATGCTTTCCGTCCACGTCCTCGTTATTCACGTTGTCGGTGCGTGCGTTCCTACGCCCGACCATGCAGACCGTATGCGAGGACATTGTTCATTCCCCGCGACAAATGTTGAGCGTGCGGAAGAGCGGGCCGGGATTCTTAGCGCTGGAACGAGATGCGCGCACTAGTTTTCGAATGCGCTGTACATTTCTTGGCGTTACGCAAGCATACGGCTTTGCTCCTCGCCTTGCCCACGCTTAAAAAAATTCGCCACAAGTTTGCCCGAAGGCTTCTTTATTTTTAGATGCGACGCTGAGGAGCATCTCTTTCCGGCGGCCCTGTCCTGCGTGCGTCCGTCGTCCGCGTCCGCACAGCTGCGTCTCTCCTCCGCTCGCCTCCTCTCCTCTCTCCGATAGCGAACACTCTCTCCCAACATCTGCGGTCGCGCTGCGCGCGGCTGCGCACTGTGCGCATGTGCAGTACTCTCTCTCTCCGCGGTCTCCTCTCCTTCGGGCGCGCTGCGCATAGAAGCGGAGTGCCGCGCTCCGGCCGGTCTCTCAGTCGACGGTCGTCCGCGCTTGCGCTTGCGCTTGCTCTCTTGCCGTAACCGACGATTGCTTGATGCGACGCCAATAGAACCCCCTTCAGCGTCGCATCACACCAGGGTTCCCGCGAGGGGAGGTGGGCGTAATTTTTTTTATTTATCACACACTGCTGACCCAATAAGGCCCATGCAGGAGAGGGCGATATAGTAAAGAAATCCCGTTTGCATACATTGCGGTACAAAATTAATATTTCACAAGACGCTCGTGAAAAACCAGCAACAAAAATACAGCCCAAAAAACAGAACAAACGACAAGAACAAGTTATGTATACAGTTTCACCTGGGCATTACAAGCATAGGGGAATCATGGGACAGAGCAGTTCAATCAGAAACTGTTTTCGAAAAAAAATGCTTGTGAATGTTAGTACGTGTAACTATAAGTGTAATGCTGTGAGTATGCTTATAACGTGAAGCCCTGGTTGTTGTCTTTGTTATGTAACCTTGAGTATGCGAACGTGATTTGGAAAAGTATAAGAGGCGGAAAAAGCTAAGCCGTGCAGTTTCCCTTCGATGCGCCAGAAGTTAGAGATTCGCAACTTGCAGCATGGCTCATGGCGAATCGGGACGTCTGTACCCGTTGTATATAAATCGGGCGGGCAATCGTTGTATTAGGTCCGCAGTACCGTAGGACCGCACAATGTCCGTCCGCGTCCATGCGCATAGCATTTACAATCGCAAAAAATCACACAGGCCCCGGCAGGATTCGAGCCTGTGTCAGATAGACCAGACAGTGTTAGTGTCAGTCGTCTTACCTATTGGGCTACGACCGTGAGTTAGCACCCGAGCGTCAAACGGCTTACTCCCTCGCCTGTAACGGTGCAGAGTACCCTAGGACCTCCCAATGTCTCTCCGCGTCCATCCGTGGACACACCACCATCAAGTGAAAATAAAGCGAAATTCGATTTGAGCCGTGAGTTGCAGTTTTATTTAGGGAATAATCATAATCAAGGTGCAACTCACGGCTCAAATCGAATGACGGTCGGGGCGCAGATCGGATGTCACTCGGGGCGCAACTTGGATGTCATTTCGAGTCCCCGTATTCCGCACCCTCGCAATCATCCACGGAGTGGAGATGCTGCCATTTTTTTTCTATTTTTTGTATATTAGCAACTGCGTGCGAGTCCCAGATAATGCCGGAATATTCAAGAGAAAAACAAACTATAGCTCTTTAGGCTCGAAGTTTCAGTAAACTAGAAGAACGACCCAATTTGTGTTTTAAAAAACCAAATTTACTCCGCGCAGCAGAACATATATGTGGTCAGTATGTAATGGCTAGCTAAGCATCGATGTGATCGTGGCACCCAAGTGCTTGTATTCTTCTGCTAATCTCTCCGATCATTCCTCGTCTGTAACCATTGCATCTCTTTGTTAACTCCCTCGGTACACTCGGTGCACAAACTGTGAAGGGTGCTACCTTTCTCCTTGTGAGGTGCCAGGGCTGCTCTAGGCCCGTGCTTCCCGGTTTCAGAGGTCGGCTCAGTCAGGTGCTCCGCCGAAATTTCTACGACTCAGCCGTCTGTTGTTGCCCGTCGTCGGGTGCCTGAGCTTGCAGTGCGGCGGACTTTACGAGCACCGTCGCGACGTCGTCACTGGCAAGTGCCCCTACCTCTTTTCGCGAGTTGTTCGAGGTTTCGACAGCAGCCTTAGTTTCCCGGGAATCCGAAGTTCCTGCCGAAATACATTCGGGTTTTGTGGAATCGTGCGGTCATCTCTCGGTTATCTGCACAGATGCAACGTCGCTACCTCGTTCTGCCACCCAGTTGCTCTGTGGGACGGCGGCGGCCACTTCAGCTGCGTGCTCCTGAGCACCTGCTTCTTACAGCGCTGACACTGTGCCTTCCCCGAAAGCAAGGCCCCTCTTGAGAAACATCTGATTGAACCTATTCGAGCACAGGTACCGACATTTCAATAAGCAGCGGCGAGAAACTGCGGCCTCAGTCTGAGTACACGAAAGGGACCTTCGATGCTATTTTTAGGAATCGGCAGGCGCACGCGCTTCCCGATTCTACAGCCTGCTTTACCCACACGCACTTTCCTGTTATTTATGTGGTTCGACTTTCATGCGGTTCGACGTACGCGGGATGAACTACATGTACTGTCGCCTCCGAACGGGGCGGTACAGAGCCACGTATTTAGTGGCTCTAGTGCAGTACTCGGCATGGTTTGCTGTTAACAACCAGGTTGCGCATGTAGGGTTCTCATAGATGCATGTTCTCGTCACTGCCGCCCACCAAGTGGAAAACAAGCTTGCTGTTTTTGCAGCTCGCAGCAAAATGTCCCGTCTCGCCACATTTGAAACACGCAGACTGTTCCGGCTCCTCGAATGCCCCCTTTCGGTTCTGCGCCTCTGCGGCTGAGCCATTCTCCTTTTCTTGGTCAGTTTCGCTTTCCGGGGTTTTACTTTCACCAGTGTTATCCTTTTGCAGGGAAGCTCAGCCCTGACCTGTCAGGCCTCTGCCTGAAATCTCTCTGGGCGTTTCTTGGCCCAATAGCGCGGCGCACTACGAACTCGTCGGTGAGTCCAGTTGCCTTGTCTACCGTATTTACGTCCGGACGGTCCTGCACCCAGTGCCTCACGTTTTCGGTAATCGGCGGTAAAACTGTTCTATCCCAAAGCACTGAACCAATTTGTAGTTCTCAGCGAAAGCCTTCACTTTCTTGAGCCATTCTTCCATGTTGGTCATCAACTTAAAAGTGAACTCTTATTTGCATTTAGCCTTCCCGGCCTCACAGAACTTCTAGTGAAACGCTTCAGCTCACATCCTGTACTTCTGCAGGAGACTCAATTTGATCACGTAATTTTCCGCCTCCTCTCTTGGCAAGCGGACGTGGGACGCCTCGCCTGGGAAGAGCGTAGCCAAACGCTGCAGGGGCCGTGTCTCGCAGCTAAACTGGCACATGCGCTCGAAGTTGACCCGAAAAAGACAGAGCCCTCTTCTGCATTGTAGTGTCGCCTGCGGTCGCTCATTCGAAGCGTAGGTCATCCAATTGCTGCTGCCTGCGCGCTGCTGTCACTCTGACACTGAGTGCGTGACATTTCAAGCTCGAGACGCATCAGCTTTATTTCCTGTTGGCGTTATTCTCGCTCGAGTTCCTGTTCCCGCTTACACTCCTCCCGTTAAAGTTTCTCTCGCTCGAGATCATGTTCTCGCTTTTTTCGCTGGCGTGGCCTCTGCGTCCCAACGTTTTGCGGCCTCGCTTTCATTGATCAGCTCAATGCATTCTTACAGCTCGTAATCGTGTGCGTCAATGGCAAGTATAGCATCTATCAGCTCCGGTATCCTTGGCGCGTCCGAATAATCCAAGCGGAACTTTTTTTCAAGCTCCAAGAACTGCGGTTTTTTTCAACGTCTTCAAATTCATGGCTGTATAAACTAACGCTTGCCCACTGCAACAAAATAGTCTTGCTGCGAATAAACTACGCCAGGGGCACACGCTCTGCTAGCCTGAAGCACGGTAAGACTCAGTGAAGAAAGCTCCCGCACTCGAAATTGATCGCCGTGAATTCTGCGAAGTCCGAAGCCGCGTTGAAAACCCTGAAGTTGGATCTACACTTGTCCCAGAACCGCCTCCGTCAATGCCGTTGTAGCGTGGTTGGCGAGCAGTTTACAGACAGAAAAGCGGCCTCCGTTCCGAAGACGAACAGCCAAAGCCAAACCCAACTTGTTTAATGCATGTCGAGTATAGAAAAGTGATCGTACAGGTGTCAGCACGCTGGCGTGCTTAACACATCATGCTTAACACATGCTTAACCGAGCACGCTGGCGTGCCTAACTCGAACAGGCAGAGAAACGTTACCCGCGGTGGCTGAATACGCACAGGGGCTGGACAAAAAGATAGCTATTTATAGTCTGCAATGCTACAGTCAAAACAAGTGACGACGCGTTCGAAAAGAATCACACTCAAGCGAAAGAACTCTCGAAAGGTCGGAGATGCGATGACTCAGAAACCGCGAACAGCCGCCGCGGCAAGCCCGTGCATCCGCAAGTGGGTTCCTGCCGCCCCGCATTGTCGATGTTGCATACGTGCTGCAACAAGCACCGACTTGCACTGTTCAGTCATGAAAGTAAGTGGTCTTCGCGTCAGACCTCTGAGATGTGCAGGAAAGCGCATCGGCGGGTCGCGTTGTGCGCTGTTGAAGCCAGCGCGCCGCGTCAACTCAAGCACCACAGCCGATTCATAACACGGGTTTTTGCGTTGAGTGCACATAGAAAGGCTTGAACGCTTAAAAATAGCCGTTAAAAATTCCCCGAAGAAGTGGTCGAGTGCGTGAAATGCGAAAATGGGCCCTGCGACTGAGAATGCAAGGAAGCGGAAGCCCATCGGTATTCGTGGGCAGCGATAGGGATGCTCTAATCATTCTCAGCCAATCCGCAGCGTAGCCATGTGCTGTGTTGTATGGTCTGGTGCAGATGACCCTCCAGGTGATATCCCAAATGAGATTGGCCTGGCCAAGAGCATGTGTATGAGTGAGAAGGTGAGGACGGGTATGGTGCAGCAATGACATATTGTTCTTTTTTTGTTTTTGTTTTTTACGTTCCAGTTTCGACTCGCACCTAAGCCTACAAGGAGTATAGAATTACATTTTCGCCGTCTGCACTTTATCAGAGGCCCTATAAGAAGCGAAGAAAACCCCTGCAGTAACACCTCTTTACCGGTCAAGAATCGGGGCCCTTACACCCGAATTGACACTGATCGGCCGCGAGAACCTCACCTAGCTGGGTACGAAGCTTGCGTCTGCCACTCAGTTGACACTTAAGCTGTCGTTTATTCTTAGGAAAAGGGTTGCAGTTTTCATTCAACAATACGCAAACTGGCCGAGGATGCCTTACTGTTTCTGACTTTTGCATGAGAGCACATACTTGGAGAGTGACCTGCATGTGCACTCCTAGTCACGGCAATCCACACAGGTTTTGTCTTTCTCTGGCGGCTTTACTTACTACAGACTGGTATGCCATTTTCCAGGCAATTTAAGTCGTGTTTGTGATACCCGTGCCGTTCTCACGCGAGACCGCGATCAGAACTTAGCGCTGATAGCATTTATTACGTAATGGAACATAAACGGTTCGAAGTGGGGATCTGTATTCAAAATCGAAGGCGCTTGGCCAACTTCGAAGGTTTCTCTCTCTAGTTGCCCTCGGCCATTGCTTGGTTGATTATGAGGTTTAACGTGCCGACACTACACAGGCGATGAGGCACGCCGTAGTGGAGGGATCCGGATTAATT
The DNA here is from genome assembly GCF_048455015.1 of Haemaphysalis longicornis. Classification (NCBI taxonomy): domain Eukaryota; kingdom Metazoa; phylum Arthropoda; class Arachnida; order Ixodida; family Ixodidae; genus Haemaphysalis; species Haemaphysalis longicornis. The sequence continues at coordinate 467,069,455 of NW_027526203.1, forward strand.
TTGACCACCTGGGGGATCTTTAACGTGCGCGGAAATCTCGAACACACGGGTGTTTTTTCTTAGCGCCTCCGTCAGAAAAGCGGCCGCCACGGCCGTGAGACGAACCCGCGTGCTTCTCGGCCATACACGTCTGTTTCCGCGCCCGTGTGAGGAACTATTTTAGACGAACTCGTTAGACCCATTTTCTCCTCAAGTCATCGTTTAGTGCCTGCATATTGGAATCCAAAGAAAGTGAAATGGCTTCCGCCTAGCCGGGATTTAAAGAAGTTAAATGCACCGCTTTTGCGGGACGGTACGCTTGACGCAATAGTAAAGTAATTTTTTGCACCATAACTACGCACCGAGCACCCGCATTCATCTTAGTGAAATTACTTTATATTTTACGTGTAAGCGTATGTGCCCCGAAAAAAAAAGGTAAAAGAAATTTTTAGCCAACTTTGGCATCAGCACCTTTCGGGCAATTCATTTTTTGTACCTATCGTAACTGGCTACATACTTTATAATTCGTAGTATTTTTGACATAATTAATTTTAAAAATCTGTTAGATATGCGGAGCCCCGGGAATTAAAATGAAAGAGCAATGATGCAATTACACTAAGGAGTTCAGGTTTCAGTGCTTTAGTGAAGTTACGAACTCCTACGATCACCTTCACTCCAATCACCTGTGCGATCACGGAATACCCGGTGGGAACATTGTCTCGGATATTGCGATCACCGGTCCTTTGAACAGCGGAAGTTCATTTGAAAGCCACTTCATGGTCCCTTACGATCCTTTTCTGAGTGTCGGGGGGGCGGGGGAGGGGGGGGGGGGGCGGCGGCTACGTAATGTTGCTGATGTTGTAGAGAAAAATAACTCCTAGTCGGTCTTCACCCAAGGCCGGACCGAAGAAAGGTTTTATTTAGATGCGAAAGCATCTTATGGTCTCGGCATGTCCCGCGTCGGCGTCCGCACTCACACTGCGCATGCGCAACTCTCCTCCTTACACCCACAGCTGCGCGATACTACACTATAAAAAAAAAAGAAATAGTTAGCGGCGCCCTGTTTCGATCCCACGACTGTCTGGCCGCAACGGGAGGTACGCGGTGCTCGTCCCACTACGCCACAAATCCGGGACAGGAGCAAGTGCTACGAACGCGCCTGATGTCCTTGACTCATTCAAACTACGTCAAGAAGCTACTGATACAACGAAGGCACGCGAAGCTGAACGTCAACGGAAACGACGAACTGAAAACTTTAGAGGAGGTTTCTGAATTTCCCGTGAGAAAGCTGTGGCGGGAAACGCCACGCGCCTTGCAGCTCAACCAGCCCCGTCCGCAGCGCCTCCGATGCTGATTGTGGCAGGATGCCCCTAGGGATTGGCCAACCAAAGAATCCATCACGAGATAGGTTCGCGTTCAACCACCGTCGTCATCTTCCCGTAGGGGAACCGCCGAAGAAGAAGAAGAACGAGAAGACAAAGCTGCGAAGAGGAGGGCGTGTACATTGCTCTCAGCCGGTGCACCAATGTCAACAACCTTTAACTCACCAAAGCTGACGGAGACTACCGATTCTACCACAGAGACAACATCTAAAAGAACATGATGGACGACTTTCGGCGCCTCGAGAACCACCGCCTACTCACCGTAACACAACAGTACTTGCGTGCCTTTGCCACCGGTTTGGACCCGGACGCGGAATTCCCTCTGGCGCTAGTAAAAACCAGATCACTCAACATAACGGCAACACAATGAAACCACACTGAACCGCCACGATGTTTCGCATCCTCGTCAGGGTTCCCCACGGGAAGATGGTGTAATTTTTTGAGTACAGCATCATTTGGTTCGGAGCCCTTACCCTCCTTCGGAGTTGTCTCAGCTTCCTATCCCTTGGCCTGTCTCATAGGCGCCACAAAACTGCGACTACACGACAGGTAAACTCGATCGGCATGCTTACCTGAAATCAATCAGCCTTCTAGTAATTCTTACCTCGGTTAGGACTCACTTTTACCCAGGCGCATACAGCCATAAAAAAGGGCACGTTCTCACTTGTTTCTTTAGGTGGGGAAAGCATAAAGTTCAGTGACGAAATTGCATGCATATTTTGTAAGAAAGACAGCACACCTTTATATCTGATGCACGCTTTTCGGTTGCCTAAAGACTAAAATCTGTTTTTTCGCGCATTCCAAGAAAAGTTTGTCCCAATAATTGCGTGCTCGGTACTTTCAACAACTGCACGAATAACCTAAGTTAGGAACTTCGTTCACTCTGCAGATACATCGAGCCGCAAAAATCGTTGCCCGTCTAGCTTAAAGCACTATTCTTTTCCTAAACGCATTCGTATAAGACCAGCCGAAACGAATTTCCGCGCTCGGTGCTTACACATCGTTGCTGGCTCTAGATGGCGAATTCGACGTGTATCCAATTGGGAACAAAGACCAGAGCTTCCAGACAACCACGCAAGAAGGATGCGGCCGCTTTTCTTTTTTCCCCATTCGCCTTTGTACTTAATTGCGTCGCGCGAATGAGCTTTGTTCTTGCTCGGCATGTAGAGCGGGCCAGAAGCGCGGAAGCCAGGACCTCGTTCGGCTGGGCCTGCCTGTTTCGCGTTAATGCCGTTGTCGCGAAACTTCGGCCTGGCCCTAATTATAGGAGGCGCGCGACGCCACTTTCCACTGGCTGGCTGTCCTCTTTTCTTACAGCTCCCCCTTTCTTGGCCTCGAGTAATCTTTTCCTCCTTCTACACGGCATCAACTCTATAGCCTCTTCTGTGGGTCAAATCGTGCAATTTGAAAGTCCTTCCCCCGCTGTACCTTCTGCTTGTACGCCGTCTTTCCCCTTCGCTGGACTGATTTCGTTTTTTTTTTCCCGCTGCCTCCATGGTGGTCTTTACCCTATGCTGCTTTTTTTTTTTATCCAGGATGCGGCGCAATTTTCTAGCAGCTTTGTCTTCCCGCCGTGGCATGCCTGTTTTTTTTTTTTTTTCGTTTTGCTTTTTTTCCCTCCTTTCAGAGCCGTGCGTGGCATCGCGGAGGCCGCGCTCTTCCTGCGCTTCAATTGTGTCGAGAAGCTCGCAAAAGTCGCGGTCGCACAGCGTGGCGCTTTAGCAAAGTTAATCGTCTCGTGTGCGCGCCGGCGTGCTGCCGATAGGTTCTGGCTCATTTGCACGTGAAAGGGCGCGCACAAGACCAGCGCCCTCGGAGGCGGCAACTCGATGGGGAACCGGCGTTCCGGACGGGCCGAATCGACGACGTAATTGGCGTTGTCCCCGCACGCCGACCGGGAGAGGGCCGAGGAGGCGCTTGGACTCACAGACTGTTCTTGCATTGGATCGAGCGAGACTTCAATAGGGTCCGCCTGCGCATTGTCTCTTTCAATGGAGGCTCCCTCCCACCTGCTTGGCGGTACTTTGGAGAGAACAAGCGAGTCGAAACCGATCCCAAGAAAATTCATTGTCTCGACAGGGACAGAAAATGGACTTCGCATCGATTCGCCTTCCGCTGCTCGGGACTAGGAGCCGTGGAAGCGCGCGGGCAATCGGCCTTTGCGGGATTACGCGAGAGCGTCCTTCGAGGGGGCGATTCTGAGGCGGGAGCGTTTATCCTGGGAACACCTGCAGAAGTACGAGCTTTGCGTGCCAAGCAATATACGTATATCCCATACTTACAATGTCCCATGACCAGCACGCCCAACTGGAAGTTATTCTCAGACTCATGAAAGCAGTGACTTTTGCGTCTATTCGCAACGTCCACTATTCTTTTACTTACCTACGATAACCCGTTTAGAAATACGGGCTTTTTATTCCACCACAGAGAAACCAGGCCTCAACTCCTCCTAGTAGCCGCGTCAGCGGACTCGCACTTATGTCTTCGTAGTATAATCTTCAATCTTCGTCATGCCGACGCTCATAGGGGTATCAAATGGCGCATTCTGGTACATGTCTAAAAAAATAAATAAAGCAGCCTTCATGCTTGATTAAGCATTAAATACTGGCAATGACATGAACGTGCATTTAGTATAAAGGGTTCATTATACTTTATACTGAACAAGGCGAATGAATTTGAAGGAACTGTTTACTTCAGAGATCGATATTTCTTGAAAATATTATTAAAGAGGAAGAGAAAGAGAGAAGAAATTCATTAGGTTGGTAGAGTACGAACACTTCGTGATTTGAGGGAGGGGTGAAGGGGCATGTGGGAGAGCTTAGGGCCACGCTAAGGGAAGACGCCTGTGGACGAATGTCTGCACAGAGGAAGATGCACACGCACATTAAAGCTAGGTGGCCTTTAAAAGACCTTGGCGTTCGGCGAAGCTACACAAGACAAACTAGACAACAGGACTCCTCACCGAAAGGCCTCCACGCCCATTCATCGTATCCAGAATACGCCTTTTTTCATTGCACTGGGCGGCCTCTGGTGGCACCAGCGAGAAACTCCATGGCAGAAGCATAGCCTCCGCGATCGGCTGTCGGCGGCGCGCCACCGGCTGCCGATCGCTTAGGTCATAACCGAAGAGTAAGCAGACCACCGATTCACAACGAACGGAGAAACAAACGCTGCGTTTTTGAGGTTTTGTTCGACCTATTGTAGTCTTTGTGGGGCTATGTAAACGCGAAAATTTGGTCGTTTGTCTGTCTGTCTGTCTGTCTGTCTGTCTGTCTGTCTGTCTGTCTGTCTGTGTCGAATCAGCCAGAATCAGAATCAGAACTGCTGAACCTGCTCGCTAGTTGGTTACTGAACCAATAACAATTGATGGGTGAGTGTTCGGGGAGGAGGGAGGAAAGAATGAAAGATGTGTAGCGTCACAGTCTAATGTCGGGGGAGAGACAGGTCGGACAGAGGATGACAAAAAGTGTAGCGGGAAGGAGACGGGAAGGAGAATATCAAAGTGGCGTCGGAGGAGTGCGATTACCGTGGAGGAATATGGAGGAGGGAATAGGGGGAGGAAAATTAGCGATGAGTAAACCGAAGGGAAAGGAGAATAGGAGCAAATCAGAAGGGGGGTCTGGACGAGGGGAGCGAGACAGAGAAGGAGCGAAGACGAATGGAGAAGGCCATAAAAGTGTAGCGTCCAAGTGGAGGAGCGGTCGGGGAGGAACATGTTAGGTGTAGGCGGACGCCTACGAATGGGTCCCTGGAAAATATGAAAGGAAGTTGAGGAGGGAGAGGAAGGATAATGGAGGGCAGTTAATGAGAGAAGGGAAATTGAGGTGAGAGAGGAAGGACAATGGGTGGGGGTAATGGAAATTGGAGGAGGGAGAGAAAATGGGACGTGAGAGATGGGATGCGGAAGATTTGCTTGAAGTGAATGTTTGGAGGACGAAGAAGGAATGCGAAAGAAGAGGGTGGTGGGGAATGGGATAAAAAGAGGGGAAGACGAGTAGAACAGAAAGGGAAAAGAAAGAAGCGTGGAAGACATGCGTGGGAAAGGTGGAGGAGACAGGATTGGTGTACATTAGGGAAGGGAGAGATATCAATGATAGACGGTTCAGGGAAGGAGATGGGAATGCTAGGAGGGAGAGGGACAGAGTACGTGGTGAGGGGGAGAAGCACAGAAGGAGGAGGGCGGAAGGAGGAGGATTGGAGGGGAGAAAAACAGGACGGGAAATGAAGTCAGGGGATTAAGAGAGGAGAGAAAAGGAATGAAAGGGGTGAAAGTGAGCAGGGAGGAGAAAAGCAGGAGTAGTGAGTGAGGGAGAGAAGGGGACAGCTTAGCTACATGGCAGGGCGGCAGAAACGATATCGTCTTTCGAACTCATTTGCGGCAAACAGATACTCGGCCAATTTAATCCGAAAGCATTACATTTCCCACTAGGCGGAAAACACGGTGCTGTGAGCAGCGAACCGCCCCGAAATTCTACGCGCCTTCACGTAAAACAAGGACCCGCGGCAGAAACAGGAGTCGAATCCACGCCACGTGTTGACAGGAGCGTGACCGGAACTGCCAAATGGCCATTCCTTAACCGATATCTGGCTGTAACGTAATATACACACCCACAATAACCACATACTCAATTCCATTGGTCAGAGGTTCCACATACACCCCATATCCACATACCACACACCACATACTCCACATATCCACATACTCATGAGGCTCGCGGCCGATTCACCAATTCCCACTGCCATATCACCTTAGCTTTCAAAGTACGTAAGCTGACGTAAGCAGACTTAAATGACACCACCAATTTTTAATATATATATATATATATATATATATATATATATATATATATATATATATATATATATATATATATATATACATATAGACGGTATTCGTTGAAAAGTTTAGCGGTCAATTGATTCGCTTGGCAACACTGGAAACGGCCACAGACATGGCCGATGCGCCACGGACCATAGAGTTAATACGGACACGGCGCAGCCTGGGCCACTGCGGCCGCACGCCGAAGAAAAAAATGACGCCCACCTCCCCTCGCGGGAACCCTGGTGTGATGCAACGTATCTCATGTCTCATAAGGGGTTCCATTGGCGTTTTCCATCGTATTGATCACGCTTATAGCAGGGATTCTCACGCGAAGGGGAGGTGGGCGTAATTTTCCATTTTCACCATGCAATGCACATGCAGTACACGTATGCTCAGGTACGGTCTTTATTGCAGACGAGAATGAGGGCCTTGTGGTCCGTAAAGTGCACAGTTAGGGGCTCGACGATTGCATCAAGCAATCGTCGAGTACTGCGAGAGAGTGCAAGCGTAACGCGTACGACCGTCGACTGAGACCGTCGGAGCGCGGCATGCCGCTTTATATTCACAGCGCCCGAAGGAGAGGAGAGCGCGGAGAGAGAGAGTACTGCACATGCGCAGCGCACGCAGCGCCGCCCACTGGCGCCTAGCAACGGAGTGAGAGCGCGCTGCGCCAACCCGCAGCTGTTTGGGAGAGAGTGTTCGCTATCGGAGAGAGGAGAGGAGGAGAGGCGCAGCTGTGCGGACAACGCCGGACAGACGCAGGAAGGACAGAGGGGCGAGCATGAGATGCGTTGCATCTAAAAAGACACCGGCGTGCATCATCTGCTCCGTTCCAATCCGATTCTAAACTGCGGCGCCAACAGAGATGTTATTAATCGCACTCACAGTGAACTCGACGCAATTCTTTGTGTTCGGCGAAGAATTCGTAACGTGAAACACAGTCAGTGTTTCAAAGTCGTGCTTAGCTGGACAAGTGCCGCCATCCCGCGGAGCCCGACGTAACGAGTGACGGCGCACTCTGGCGCACTCACACGGTTGCATGGAGGAGAAGAGGGGTGCCTGATCTGTGGGTCGTGCGCACAACGTCGCCTAGCAACAGACGCTTGGCCACAGATATGGCGGCGCACACTTGGTTGCCTGCATGCATTCCACGCAATTGAATACCAAGGATATATATATATATATATATATATATATATATATATATATATATATATATATATATATATATATATATATATATATATATATATATATATATATATATATATATATATATATATATATATATATATATATATATATATATATATATATATATATATATATATATATATATATATATATATGGATATATCGAACTCCAAAGGGATCGCGAAATAGTTCGATATATGACAAATACGATATAAAAAGTATAAGCTGTGAGACCTCACCTGTGGCGGACGACCACTTACCGATCGGGGCATTCAAGAATGACAACTAATTCCGCACTAACGACGCAGCAGGATGCTTTATTTGCGTGGAAAGAAACCGCTGATCTTGGCCTGCTTCTTCGTCCTGTACATGGAATTAAAGACGCTGGTCTCGATCTTCTCGAGGCTATCTAGGTGTGACAACCCAGTTTCTCCCATGTCGCCGCAACTACGTAAAATCAAGCTGAACGCAGCTGCCAGTTCACCGGCGGAGTACGATCGTGTAGCCGCATCCTCGTCCGGACGATCTTCGCCACTCGAGCTATCAGCCTGGGTTCCTGCAACCGCAGCTACGATATCCTCGTCACCGACGCTCGCAAAAGCCTAAACATTGCTGTCAGCGTTCACGAAGTCGCCGGCAGACAGTCCGGCTGGAACAGCAGCCGGGAAAAGGGACAGCTCGCGAAACGTGTCGTCCATGCCCTATTCGTCGTCATCGCTGTCTTCGCAAGCTTCCGAAGCCTGCCATCCGCCATCACGAAGCCTGCCTTCCGGAATCAGTTGGCCACGTTCTGCTTTACGCTGTTCCAGGCACCCGTCATCATGTGTATGGCCCCCAGCTGGCCAACTTTAAGCTCGGTGCCCACGCGGAAGTTCATCAAAAGCCTAACGAGGAGTCGCCTTCTGTACCCAATCTTGAACGACTTAGTCGAGCGGTCGAGCGGCTGCAGCCTGCCTGTTGTGTTCGGAGGCAGAAACTTTAGCCCGATGTTGTCGAGCTCGTCGGTGGTTTGGTTGGCCGAGCAGTTATCCATGAGAAGGCAATCGTGACGCTCCGACGCCCCGGCTTGTCCCTGTCGGGTTTCGGCGAAGGCACTAACTGACCGCGGAAATCGGGGGTGCAGCGACCGCCGAAGAGCACCTTCCAGCTCGTGCGGTGTTCGATATACCCAATGTCGAGAAAAATACCATTCGATGTAAACGTACGAATTCCTATACTTTTACACAGAATTTTCAAGATAATTCATGAGTTCGATATAGACAATAATTCGATATCCCCGTGTTCGACTGTATATATATATATATATATATATATATATATATATATATATATATATATATATATATATATCTATATATATATATATATATATATATATATATATATATATATATATATATATATATATATATGTTGGCAGTCAAGAAAACCTGGTAGGCCATTGAAACGGATAAAGAATTTGGAAAGAAAGAAAGTGGAGAAAAAATGCCCCTCGGGTGGGATCAGAACCCACGACCTCCAGAATACCGGTCTGGTGCCATAGGGAGCTTAAGAGGGTTCAACGCTGGTCGACCATTCTCGACATGTCGTAGGCACTCGAGTCACGGCCCGGGGGGTAAAAAGATCCCCTTCACCCCGAGTAGTCCGAGTGGCGCTGGCTACCACCCCCAAGCGCAGGAAACAAAAATACCTTAACATAAATACGCCAGAAAAGTGAAGGTGAAAATAACCCCGCCGGTAGCGGAGGGGTCATCGCACCAGACCGGTATTCTGGAGGTCGTGGGTTCGGATCCCACCCGGTGGGCATTTTTTTCCCACTTTCTTTTTTTCCGAATTCTTTATCCGTTTCAATGGCCTACCACATCCTCCCCTTTGCTTTCCGAGGCTTTCTTGACTTTCAACCCTTATTCTGTCTTAATTCACGGAGCCCCTCATTTCCCATTTCTAATTCGCTACATGCACAGCGAGGGCCTCTGTCCTGGCAGTCTTGGTGCCCAAGGTAGCTTAAGAGGGTTCAACGCTGGTCGAACACTCTCTACATGTCGTAGACACTCGAGTCACGGCCCGGGGTTTAAAACGAAGGTCCCCTTCACCCCGAGTAGTCCGAGTGGCGCTGGCTACCACCCCCAAGTGCAGGAAACAAAAAATACCTTTACATAAATACCCAAGAAAGTGGTGGGGAAACAGCCCCGCCCGTAGCGTAGGGGTCATCGCACCAGACCGGTATTCTGGAGGTCGTGGGTTCGGATCCCACCCGGCGGGCATTTTTTACTTTCTTTCTGACTCAAAAAATTCTTTATCTGTTTGAATGACCTACCACATCCTCCCCTTTGCTTTCCGAGGTTTTCTTGACTGCCAACTCTTGTTTCTCTCTCTCTCTCTCTCTCTCTCTCTCTCTATATATATATATATATATATATATATATATATATATAGCGAATCAGAATAGGAAATGAGGGCCTCGTTGAAAATAAGACAGAAATAAGAATTGGCAGTCAAGAAGACCTCGGAAAGCAAAGGGGAGGATGCAGTAGCTATATATATATATATATATATATATATATATATATATATATATATATATATATATATATACAGAAAGAAATTCCGGCAGTCTACAACGCCAAAGAAGGCATAGGGGAATGGTTAGAATATTTTTACCGTTAGTGACGTTAGATTATTATTTTTATTAATTACGTGAGAAAGAAAGAAAGAAAAACACGCGCCCAGAGTGGGGACCGAACCCACGCCTTTCGATTAGATCTCGAATGCCTTACCAATTCGGCTATCTGGGCGACTGTGTTCTGCTTCACTGTCTGGGGTATTTATATTTACTACAACTGTATCTGACGCTTGAGGGTGGTAGCCAGCGCCACTCAGACTACACGGGGAGAAGGGGACCTTCTTTTTCCACCCCCGGGGCGTGACGCGAACGTCTACAGCCTGTCATCAGCGGGTAACTGGCGGGAAGCCCTCTTATGCTACCTTGGCATCAAGGCTGCCAGAACCGAGGCCCTCGCTAAGCATTCGCACGATAATAGGGTTTGGAAATGAGGGGCTCGTTAGGAAATACAGAAAGAAATGCCGGCAGTCTACAACGCCAAAGAAGGCATAGGGGAATGGTTAGAATATTTTTACCGTTAGTGACGTTAGATTATTATTTTTATTAATTACGTGAGCAAGAAAGAAAGAAAAACACGCGCCCAGAGTGGGGACCGAACCCACGCTTTTCGATTAGATCTCGAATGCCTTACCAATTCGGCTATCTGGGCGACTGTGTTCTGCTTCACTGTCTGGGGTATTTATATTTACTACAACTGTATCTGACGCTTGAGGGTGGTAGCCAGCGCCACTCAGACTACACGGGGAGAAGGGGACCTTCTTTTTCCACCCCCGGGGCGTGACGCGAACGTCTACAGCCTGTCATCAGCGGGTAACTGGCGGGAAGCCCTCTTATGCTACCTTGGCATCAAGGCTGCCAGAACCGAGGCCCTCGCTAAGCATTCGCCCAATAATAGGGTTTGGAAATGAGGGGCTCGTTAGGAAATACAGAAAGAAATGCCGGCAGTCTACAACGCCAAAGAAGGCATAGGGGAATGGTTAGAATATTTTTACCGTTAGTGACGTTAGATTATTATTTTTATTAATTACGTGAGAAAGAAAGAAAGAAAAACACGCGCCCAGAGTGGGGACCGAACCCACGCCTTTCGATTAGATCTGGAATGCCTTACCAATTCGGCTATCTGGGCGACTGTGTTCTGCTTCACTGTCTGGGGTATTTATATTTACTACAACTGTATCTGACGCTTGAGGGTGGTAGCCAGCGCCACTCAGACTACACGGGGAGAAGGGGACCTTCTTTTTCCACCCCCGGGGCGTGACGCGAACGTCTACAGCCTGTCATCAGCGGGTAACTGGCGGGAAGCCCTCTTATGCTACCTTGGCATCAAGGCTGCCAGAACCGAGGCCCTCGCTAAGCATTCGCACGATAATAGGGTTTGGAAATGAGGGGCTCGTTAGGAAATACAGAAAGAAATGCCGGCAGTCTACAACGCCAAAGAAGGCATAGGGGAATGGTTAGAATATTTTTACCGTTAGTGACGTTAGATTATTATTTTTATTAATTACGTGAGCAAGAAAGAAAGAAAAACACGCGCCCAGAGTGGGGACCGAACCCACGCTTTTCGATTAGATCTCGAATGCCTTACCAATTCGGCTATCTGGGCGACTGTGTTCTGCTTCACTGTCTGGGGTATTTATATTTACTACAACTGTATCTGACGCTTGAGGGTGGTAGCCAGCGCCACTCAGACTACACGGGGAGAAGGGGACCTTCTTTTTCCACCCCCGGGGCGTGACGCGAACGTCTACAGCCTGTCATCAGCGGGTAACTGGCGGGAAGCCCTCTTATGCTACCTTGGCATCAAGGCTGCCAGAACCGAGGCCCTCGCTAAGCATTCGCCCAATAATAGGGTTTGGAAATGAGGGGCTCGTTAGGAAATACAGAAAGAAATGCCGGCAGTCTACAACGCCAAAGAAGGCATAGGGGAATGGTTAGAATATTTTTACCGTTAGTGACGTTAGATTATTATTTTTATTAATTACGTGAGAAAGAAAGAAAGAAAAACACGCGCCCAGAGTGGGGACCGAACCCACGCCTTTCGATTAGATCTGGAATGCCTTACCAATTCGGCTATATATATATATATATATATATATATATATATATATATATATATATATATATATATATATATATATATATATATATATATATATATATATATATATATATATATATATATATATATATATATATATATATATATATATATATATAATCACATTCGTTGGTCCAGAGTTCCCGGCTTAATTACACATTAAAAGGAGGTCGTAACAAATGTCGGTAACGGATACTTTTCTTTCAGGGCAGATACGTGTCATAGCTCGCACGCTCGCACGCACGCTTGTTCAATCGTCGATGAGCCTCTGACAACTGCGGGATCGTCAGTGGCCAGTACACCGAGTGGGTATGTAGTTAAATCTGCATTCTGCCTTAACCTCAGGTGGCCTTCAGGTTAAGCCTAACGACGCGCCAAGCAACGTCAAAGTCACTGTACGGGAAGCTGCGAGTACCGGTTGACGACGTTAGACCTCAAAGCGTAGCATCAGGGCTAACGTCGAGCTGTAACATACCCAATAAGTCGTCATGCTGGTATATACCACCGTTGTCAGCCAATTTGGACGTTACGCTGCGCATAGTCGCGTTCGCTGCCACTGTTAATTTTAGTGAGAGGTTTCTGACCTAACGTAGCCGACGGGAGTATTGATGACAGGTTGTGGCCACGTGGACCGGGGGGCGCCATTTTTTCTTTCCATTTGAGGCAAGGTGTGTGTGAATAATGCTCACGCTTTAAAACCTCAGTGCAACAGAACAATACAGCAGCACCGTGATTTTCTAATAAAATAATTCCCCTCTTCTTCGGCATGTATACATTCTATTGCAAAATTGGGGCTTAAGCTGGTGAAGCTGCATCTCGTGCTGTAATGGAGGGATACGAAATAATTATGGGTACCCTGGAATCTGCAACATGTCGCCGCGTCAAATCTATAATGGCTAGACAATGTACAGGCATTCTCAGTATAGTGGTAGCTTTATAAGGCGCGCGGGGGAGGGGAGGGGTGAAGGGCAAGGTGTTTCGACGTTTTTGGAGGTCCCGTCATCCCAAGGAAAAGATCGTCCATAGATCGGTTGAGCGGGCAGGCGGGAACACGAGAAGCGGGGATTGGTGGCACGGACGATGTCTGTCGGCGCGCCCTTTTCCTTGCGCTATGCTTTCAGCCAACTTTTTCGTTTTTTTTTTTTTTTTCTCTTGTAAGTTTCTCGCAGCTCATCCGGCCAGGCGTTATGAGCTGCTGCACGCCGCGGCATATTGCGCGTCGCTTCGGCGACGTGCGGCGACAGCTTGCCACTTGACACGACGGCGGCGTCCAGGAGAATGCAGACACTGGGGCTGTAGGGATGGAACCAAACAAGCGGAAAGCGAAGGCACAATAAAACGTGTCACATTTTCCTAGCCTGGCGCATTTTCGTTTTTCCAGGAGCCGGAAAAGACGGATACAGCTGACGGCCAGACGGCGGTTACCGATCCGATCGAAGAGGGCACAGTGAGCCCCAGGCAACCTGAGTTTAGGGGGTGAGGAGATGCTGAGGCTCGTGTCCTGTCTTCCGGAGCCACGCTTCCTAAACAAACAAACAAAAAAGCGATATATACGACCGGCTTTGGAGCCACATTGGCAAAGCAAGTAAGAACTGCGCGTGATTGGTCCTGTGCGCATTCGGACGCCTACGAATCTTTTAACAGTTTTGTCAACCTATCGGAACAACGAAGACAACACAGTTAAACGCACTCGTCCAACTCCATTTTTAGCTGTCCCGAAGGATGTTCTTTTTACCCCAGAAATAGCCCAAATAATGACAAACACTTAAATTTTTGTGCAAACAGAGTGAGCAGTGACGTCCTTTGGGAAACAAAAAAAATGGTGGCGTATCTGCTTGCTTCGCAGCAAGTGTCTTTGAAACTCTGTTGCTCCCGTTTCGTAACACCCACTCAGCTCCCCCCATCACGCATCTCTCCTTCCCTCCCCCCCCATAATACATGCAATTGAAGTTAGCTCAATACGACTCATGTTTACCTCGTTCGCACTGCTTGCACGGCATCTGTTGGAAGTCTTCTTCCATTGTTCTTAACACAGCTCGAGGAGACACCTATTTTTACTATTCACTTTTATCTCGCCTGCCTTCGACAACGGTTTGTTTGCGACAATAAAACTGGAGTCTCTGACCAATTCAAAAATAAAATGCAGTTTGACGTTGCGGTACTCCTACGGGGACCTTTCTCACAATGAGCATGTGCCGTGGAAAACGATCCTATTTATTGGTCCTCAGTTGGAGCAGTGACTTCGCATTGATATGGTGCAGATTGCTGTCAGCTCTTTTGAGAGTGTCGGGTGTTGTCTGTATGATCAGGGACTCAAACAGCAATCCAGAAGATAGATTGCGCTCAGTTAGCACTTCCTCCTCGTCGCAGTCTACCATGTATCCCATGCTCTCTCAATTCTCCCCCAGTGCACGTGTTTTAGAGCGCAAGCTCTTAAGCGCCCGCTCCTGTGGTCTCTCGGCGCCGTCGTCCGTGGATGTAACCGAGCGAGCGAAGAGGACACCGAAGCCTGGCGAGATAGGGCGAGCAAGAGAGGAGGAGGAAAGTATGGGGAAAGTGTGAAGGGGAGGGCAGTATGCTGTGGCCGCGCAAGACTTGTATTGGAAAACCGCGCCTTGGCGTCTAGTAGCGCCAGAGAAAGGAGACGCACTAGCAGGCATCCATGTAAGCAAGCATCTCGTTCTTCCAAGTTCACAGAAAGCACAGAAGCCCCGTTGCGTGTTGCACGTCTTCCGACGTCCCCTTCGTTGCGTGGCTCATCCGAACCACGTGACATTGAGTCGGGAGGTTCAAACACGATTTGGAACAGCGTTCTCGGCGGTGGCGACGCGCTGCGAGATAACGCTCGAGTAGCGCGCGCCGTCGTGCATTCGCTGACAGCACGATCATTCCCTGAGACGCAGCAGGCATGCGCCGCGACCACCGTGGCGGTGACAGAGAAGACTGCAGTTCACCCTGCATGCGCTCAAATTTCGCATTAGGGAGCATCGTAATCGCCAGACAGTATTTTTTTTTTTTTTGCATGGGCCTTTTTAACGCCGTTCCGGTGCTGTGTTAAAGGAGTCATGAAGAGAAAACACAAGTTTGGTTCATTCGAAAGATTGCCTCGTTAGAACCATACTGACACCACTTTTAACACAAACTTCGCTCAAATAAGCTACATAATTAGGAAAAAAAGGGAATGACCATGCGACCCACCAGCTCATTTCCCGCAACAGAACCTATGATGTCACACGAGAATGCTCTGCGATTGGCGGAGGCCGGCAAAAGCAAACGCAATAGGCAGGGCTTACCAGTTTGCATAGTGAGCTATATGCCCGTTAAACATACTGCACATTCCTTTTATGACACTAAGAACGGTGGAGTAAACGGTTGAAGTTCCGAATAAACACGCAAGCGTGTACGCCAATGCGTACGAAACTACCGCCAGCCGAACTCGACATCTCGCCGTCACCACCGTCGCGCAGACGAATTTTCGAGTTCGAGGCTCTTCGGGGCCAATGAACCGTCCCAGCACGCACAGCCGCGACCTTGCTTGGTATCGTAATCCCTTCACGGGAGGTTGGCCGTCATATCGCCAACCAGCAAAGGTAAAAATAGAAACGAGGGGAGTAAGGAACAGCAAGCAGCGACGAGATAGTGACAGTCGTCGCAGTTTCGGAATGGTGTTGGCTTGCTGCTATTGTTAGGAGCTCGTTTCCAGTTTACAACCAATGAAAACTTCAGTTTGTTCGAGTACTTTACAATGAAATTTTGTTGCTACGTTTTGAAATGCCCATGTAGTACGGGCAAATCGTCGAGGGAGTGCGACATCCCCGCCGGTGAGATCTCCTTTCATGTGCTGCCCAACGACGAACCTCGGCGAAGCAAGTGGCTACGTTTTGTGAACTTTGCAAACGGAAGAGAGAGGGAGCTAAAGGAAGTACGAGTGTGCTCGCTTCATTTCCGAGGAAGTGATTACGGCAGGGACCCTTACGTTAGCTCACTCCTGGGACATGCTGGCGCTCGTCGCCGACTTCGTCAAATCGCCGTCAAAGCGCTCTGACCTTGGGGGAAAAAAATGCCGTACACACCGCGCATTGACGCTCGTATCCTTCTGGTCGAAGAAGAGAGCTCGCGCGAACGGCTTTCCATACACGACACCGGCCAACTGGCATAAGCGATACTGCTACTGAAATTGAACTATTATTAACCGTAATAAAAATACGGCACATACGTACCAGTCTGTATTCGTCCGTCGCGACGGGGCTGACGAGGCAGCGGTGCCGACGGCTGGGCGTTCGTCTGTTGTGGCTATCGCGGAATGGTCGCTTTTCGGTCCATCCGCGTATCCCACAACTCCTGCCGCTCGTGCACTTAGAAGCATTGAGCGTTAAAGTGGTGTGAGGTTGTTAAATGCAAGCCCGAGCTTCTCGGCGAGAGTTTTGTTATCCGGATCAGGGCTGCGGGTGCACTAGGTTTTACTAGTATTTTTAAAATGGCCGCCGCCTCGGTTTCGGCACGATTTCCGGTTCCTGTTTGATTCCCGCGTGTGGGTGCTATATGGAGTCGACATACTAAGTATCTGTTTCATGGACCGGCTCGTATGACGCCATTGTTCACGTCACGAAATGTGCAATTTAGCGGGAGATTTAAAATTTTGGCTTAAATGGCCTTATTTCTCAGTGGATAAAGCATCATTTGCTTCCGAGAAAGCGCTTAGGGTACTATGAAACACCTAATCTTTCGAATAAAACAAACTTTTGTTTTCTCTTCATGGCTCCTTTTATCTTCTATGTAGATTGCCCGTTTCGCCGATATAGCACTCCGAATTACACTCGGCGCTCGGAATCTTGTAAACAACACCCGGAAGCTTGCAGCGTGGAAGGGAGTCTTCCACGTTGACAAGGTGAGAACGCAGCTTGCTAGTGAGCACGTGCGCGATGTGCACACCGAGTTTTAACAGCGAAGCTGTTCTTGGTCGAGGCTTTCATGGTAGGAAATGTGGTAACGCGGTCGCAGCGATGTGGATCGGGCATAACCTAGAGAGGAGGGGAGAAAGCACCAATCATGCATGCATCAAGTCAAAAGAATGCTTGAACGAGACGCTTATATAGGCAAAGCTTTTCTAAATCACTAAATCTGGTGGCAATGTTTACAGTTGTCGACATTGTTGAGCTAAAAGAAAGCATTCAGCATATCGTGGCAAGACATCAATATATAAGTGATAGTTGCATTGTTCTTTTAATTAAAAAAAATATTCCTGCTTGATATTTGCGATTGGAAGAAAAATAACATACGCCATGAAAAAACAAAGCATCGCGGCGCGCCCTCGTCGCAATGTTCGAAGTTCAAAAGTAACAAAACCTTCCAGCAGATGGCGCGAGCGGTGGAACATGGCAAAAATAAATTGGCGCGAACGGCATTCGATATGCTTGCTTTGGGAAGTTCTGTGAAGCTTAGCCTTGAGATTAGCAAACGCCAGGCAGCGTTCGCGACGTTCAGTCAGTGAAGCTGGGCTAATTTTTTTTTTAATTTGGGCCAGGGCTTCACTAATGTTCAGGACGCAGGGAATTGCAGCGCGTTTTGATGTGGTCCCTGTTGACGTCTCTGTCTGCTGTTCCCGATGCGGATTCTTGTTCCTTATCCTGGTTCCGTCTTTCCGAACAAAATTGTTCGGATAGCCATTCCTTTGTAGGCCTATTTCGATTTTTTTCAATTTTTCTCTCATGCTCTCCGGGTCCGAGCACGTCCGTTTTGCTCTGTTTAAAAGGGATAACAGCACTGAGCGTTTATAGGATATGGAATGCACCGACTGAAAGCTCAGCTACCTTCCGGAGTACGTATAGGTTTCCTTTGCACGCTGAACGACAGTTCACCCGGGGAGCCTTTAGCAAGCGTGTCCAAAAAATGAATAGATCCATTGGAGTTTTCTTCAACCACGAAGTTAATGGAAGCTTCTCTATCATTCAAATGCTGTAGAAAGCGCCAAACGTGCTGCTTGCCCATGACCGCAGAAGCAATCATCGCCGTACCGTACAAAAAGTTTCGACTGTGGTTGGAACGATTCCAACTCTGGATATCGAGAACAGTTTGTACCGCGTTAAAGCTATCCGACGTCCATTTTTAATTTTAAAATAGCCGCTACTCAAACGCTGCCACTGTCACTTACGTATTCAAGTTCGCTTTTTTATGAACCACGTTGATATGTACGATGGATGCCAGTAGTTCCAGTAGTTGGGAACGATTTTGCTTATATATATTCTTTTTGTTGAAGCAATTTCTTTAAGTTGTGGCCCGGAAGTTGAATCGCGTGACGGACGGATGGACAGACAGACAGACAGACAGACAGACAGACAGACAGACAGACAGACAGACAGACAGACAGACAGGCAGACAGACAGACAGACAGACAGACCCTGAATTTTCGCATTTAGGTACCCCAAAAAACACTATCTTTTTTAATAGAAGCAATGATCAGCTTGTTAAGTCCATGCTAGCGTTAAATCGGAGAGGTCAGACCGGACCACGGTGTAAGATATACTTTTAGGTGAGGACACAGCTTGCAAATTGAACGTTTACTCGTCGTTCGACTAAAGTCGCCAAATAGACGCCGCTGAGACCATTGACTGCAGCGCCCTCCAGCGCTTCTCTCGCGTCCCGAGCGCCAGCCACTCGGAGGTTTGCGGAACTTTTCGGCTCCTCGTCGGCTCTTCTCGGCAGCTTTCCTAACCGTCGTCTGCTCGCCGCGGCCTGGCCGATTTCGCCGGCCAATGGAGCAGACGATAATTTGAAGAGAACCGTGCGAAAGCCTCTGCGCTCGCCGGAGTGTTTAAACGTGTTCTCGGCAGGTGTTTTGAGCCGGTAGCAATAAAAAAAAATTATAAATCACTAAACCGAGGTGAACGTGCACCGCGATAGCCGTTGAACACTCACGCAAGTAGGATTTCATGCTTGCGCAACGAAAAAATGGGGTGAGGACTGCAACGCCGGTACGCCCAGCTTGCAAAAAAAAAAAAAGAGGAGGAGGAATAAATATTTATTCCACGAGCGCTGTTGCTGCTGTTAGGGCACCCGCCCGGTGGGGGGCGTCGCTAGTCCGGATGCCCTGGCCTTAGCTGGCAATCCAGGCCCTCTTCACCAGTGTACGGTGGGTCCCAGGGTCTGGACTTTTCAGGCAGGCCACCCACTGCCGTAAGAGGGGGAAGGGTTGGTGGGTGGGCCTGGGGTTTGTCCGCACTCCCATACTTGGTGGTATAGCGTGCCCGGCAAGGGACAGAAATTGCAGGTGGCCGGGTATATGGTGGGGTAGATCGCGTGAAGAAGGTTGCGATGGGGATAGGAGTTTGTTTGTATCCTTCTCAGGCTGGTGGCTTCTTGTCTCGATAACTGGGGATGTGGAGCCGGGAATATTCTTCTCCCTTGGCGATAGTGTGCCAGAATGTCTCCATATTTGACAAGAGGTTCTGTTTTGGGAGCAGCAGGCGATGTTTGTCCCTCGTAGATAATGGCCCGGTGTACGTGCGCGCGGGTAGCGGCATGGGCCGCCTCATTACCGGCGAGGGATGTGTGTCCGGGTACCCAGACGATTTCTATTTCAGGTAGCTGACCCTTGGTTTCGAGGATGCGGAGGGCTGTTTTGGAGATGCGTCCCCGTAGATAGCTGCGGCACGCTTCTTGCGAATCCGTAAGCACTGTGACTGCGTCCTGGCTAGTCGTTGCGGCTAGAGCAATAGCCACTTCCACTGCGCTTTCCGTCTGTGTTGTACGGACGGAGAGGCAGGTCACTTTTTGCACTGTTGATTTGGTGACGCATACCGCGTGCGCTGGTCGCCGCAGATAAGGAGACGCGTCACTGTACCTTGCGGGTGGGTTTCGCCCATACTTTATGTCCATGGCCCTTGCTCGTGCGATTCGGCGAGGTTGATTGTAAATTGGGTGCATTTGGCGTGGTAGTGGCCTTACCCTGATGTTCTGTCGAATCAGTAGGGAATCCTAACCTTGTGGTCTTGTATTGGCGGCGTTTTATAGTGCAATCTTCTTAGGGTCGCGCGTCCTGTTGGCGTTAATTTGAGGCGTTCTATTTGAGAGGTATGATGGGCTTCCTCTATCTCTTCCCAGGTATTGTGTAATCCAAGTTGAAGCAATTTATTTGTCGATTTCTTGCAGGGCAATCCTATGGCTGTCTTATAGGCTTGGCGGATAAAGATATTCAATCTTGCCTTCTCATTCTTTTTGAGAGCCAAGTACGGCGCACCGTACGCCATCCGGCTGACTAGTATTGCCTGCACCATGCGCAAGGTGTCCGACTCTTGCAATCCAAATCGGCGATTTGATACGCGGTGTATTAAGTGAGCCAATTGACTGAGCGTCCTTTGTAGTGGGGCTATGGTGTGGAGGCCTGATCCATTTTGGGGGATTGTAAGTCCCAAAATGCGCAGATGAGATACCTTTGGGACTGGTTTTCTTGCTATGTGTATTTCTAGATCCGGAATGCACCGCTTCTTTCGTTGAGCCGTCCCACTACTGAGAGCAAGGAGTGCTGACTTTTCTGGTGCGCATTCGAGACCTCTAGCCCGCAGATAAAGATGAGCCTTTTCTATGGCTGTTTGCATAGCATCTTGCTGCTCACCTATAGATCCTGTGGGGGTCCAGAGGGTGAGGTCATCTGCGTACAGTGCGTGCCGGAGATGCGGGATGTCTTCCAGAAGAGGGGGAAGATCCTTCATCGCGATGTTGAAA
Source organism: Haemaphysalis longicornis (assembly GCF_048455015.1). Lineage (NCBI taxonomy): Eukaryota > Metazoa > Arthropoda > Arachnida > Ixodida > Ixodidae > Haemaphysalis > Haemaphysalis longicornis. The sequence goes on from NW_027526203.1 coordinate 467,090,274, forward strand.
AGAAGCGGCGATATCACAGATCCTTGAGGGGTGCCCCTGGGTATTGTCTTGAATGTCGTCGAGCGAAGGTGACCGATTCCTATTGTTGCTGTGTGCCCGGTCAGGAAGTCTGCGACGTAGTCGTACATTCGTTGCCCACAGTTGATAGAAATTAGTCCTTGAAGGATGGCTTGGTGGCTGATATTATCGAAGGCGCCCTTGATGCCCATGGTCAGGATGCACCTCTTGTGTGTATTAGGAAGCCGGTCAATGATCTCTTCCTTCAACTGCAAAAGGATGTCTTGTGTGTACAAGTGGGGGCGGAACCCGTACATGGTGTTGGGGAAGTGCCTATTATCTTCAATGTAGGGGGAGAGGCGATTTTGAACCATATGTTCTAGTACCTTTCCAACACAAGAAGTGAGGGAAATAGGTCGCAGGTTAGCAGGGGTTAGCGGTTTTCCAGGTTTCGTTACCAAGGTAATATCTGCATGCTTCCACTGAGGAGGGATACTGCCGCTTGTCCATTGTTCATTAATGTATTCTAGAAGGGTCTCTAACGCTGCGGCATCCAGATTTCGAAGCAACTTGTTTGGAATCTTGTCTTTCCCGGGCGTAGTATTTCTCGCTAAACCTCGTACCGCTCCTTCAATTTCCACTAGGGTGAAAGGGCTCTCCATTTCAGGGTTTGGAGCACCGGTGTATGGCTGAAAAGGGGACGGGGTCGGATTAGTTACGTCTTGCCATGGTTTCTTGATTTCCTCGAGGAGATCTTCTTCCGTAAGAAGTGACATTATTTAAGGTTCCCTGCGATCCTAAATGAATGAATGCGTGCTCTGCAGTAGTCCCCAGCATACAATGATGCTACTTGCAGCCGGCATCTCTCTGAGAGTGCTGTTGCGCGAAGCGGTACTTTTCGGAGCCTGGAGGGGAAGTACTACTCAGAGTCAAAGAGGTGCGCGCTCAAAAACGATGAAATGCCGTCGATTTTACCGTTGGCTACAGCACCCCAGCTACCCGGTACCAGCAGCGGCAAAAAAAGAAGCGCCCACTGTCGGAACAGCGCTCCGAAGTACAAGGAAGGTAGCTGAAGCGGCGAGTACTCTGATGTTTCTTCGTCGTAAATGATGTTGCACAACTTGGGTAAGTTCACGCACCGGAGTCGAAGCGATGTTGTCGAAGTCGCTGGCGGTTCCCAGTGTTCAGAGGAGCTTGGGCGTGGGTCTAAATGAACTTAAGACGCGTGCACTCTTGTAAAATCGCGCGTTAAGATCGCGTTGTGTGAGCTCACACAGGGAGCTTACACGAACAACGAATTGATTTACACGCATGCCACTCGTGCATGCGAACCACCTTGCTCCGGACAGTCGTTAGTGAAGCCACGTGAATTCTGCGACGCTGCGAAGTTACGGGTCCTGCCACCATGTCAATCGAAGGTCTACGCTTGGCGCCACCAACGTTTTTTAACAGCTTTTTGGGCCGCTGTGCCCACACCTAAAAGTATATCGTACGCCGGGGACCGGACTATGACGAACCACTACAACCGCACAGATATGTTTGTTGTCGGTATCTGCTCTCGGCGGCCGCTAATCACGCCTACTGTAGGCCCTGTGACATCGGAGGGGCAACGCAAGAAAGTGTCGAGCTACTGTTTTTATTATCCATCGTGTCAAACTCCAATATTTACTCTTTACAGGGACAGGAAATGTACGTCAGGTTATTGAATAAATGAAAACACAACAGCAACAAATAAAGAACCCATTCATGTTTCTGTGGAATTGAAGCAGAGTCTCCAGGATGGGAGACAAGTGCTTTACCCCGGCGCTGCCTCAGCACGTTTCCACCACCAGAGCAAGAGTGCGGGTAGTGCGGCTAGTGCGAGCGCGAGTGCGCCTAGTGCGAGTGCGAGTGCGCCTAGTGCTAGTGCTAGTGCTAGTGCTAGTGCGAGTGCTAGTGCGAGTGCGAGTGCGAGTGCGCCTAGTGCGGGCTGCGTTGCAGGTGAAGGCGACCTTGCGTGAGTAGAACAGGTTCATGCCAGCCATGCGGAACTCCGATTCTGGGGAAGCTGGGGCGCCAAGTGTCTGCCTGTCGAAGCAATACGACGACGAAGAAACGAAAAGGAATAAAGAGATACAAACACGATATCTTCAATAAGTGTCGCCAGGAGATGTCATAATGCTTTCACCGGTTAACGCACATAAGCAGATTTCAGTGCCCCGAGGAATTGTTTTAAGTGCTGCCAGATTTATTCGAATCTGTTCTTAGCCTAGCCAAAACTTGTGCTTTAAAGGTTTCTTCTGGCCTTCTTGGGCACATGAAAATTAAAGCTATCACCACTAAGGTAGCAAAAATTCGCTCAAGCGCCCACTAATTGTTCAGCTAAGTGTCCTCGGTTCAAAGTAGAGGTCAGGGCAGCATATTGAATATGGGGTGGGGGAGTGCGGATATCCAAACAAGGAGACGGAGCAAACATGCATGCGCATGGTGTCTACAGGCTACACCTAATCGTCTACGTTCAGTTTAAGTTAAACGAAGAACTTTCTTTCGATGCTCAAGTACCCCTCAAACCTCTGAGATCGGTAATCTTGATGGCTAATAACCATAACCGAAAACGGTGTGGCGAAAGAAATTAATCGTCTCCCTCTTAGTTCGAGCCTAGGGTCCGACGGTATTGGCATAAAGCTTTCGAAAATAACCTCACATATACCGGACGTTTTATCAGCACACATTTTTCAAGAGTCGCTAGACATGAGTAGCATACCAGATGATTGGGTAAACGCGCATGTAAAGCCTGTACTTAAAGAGACCATGCAGACAACGTACAAGTTGATTTTAAACGAAAGATTTCGTGTTTTATAGTGCCCCGAGCGCTTGCCCGGCAGCAAATGATGCCGTATTCACTGAGAAATTGATCAACTTTGGCTAAAATTTTGATTCTCCCTCCAAAACACGTTTTTGTAACGTCTGCAATGAAGTCATAACGGTGGGTATACAGGTGAACTTCCACTACGTCATTCGGCGCTGCAGCCTTGATTTCCGTCAAACCTCCCGGATGGCGCAGGCGCTAGCATACTCAGCTATGAAACGTTGTCCGCCGTTGCTTTGTTTTTGACCGTATTTGCACCTACCTTATTTTTTTTACGGTAGAAAGTAATCGTTTCATGAAACATGGTGTATGCTTGACAAATGAGGTCACGTAAGGCAACGTAGCTTACGCCAATCGGCCAGTGTCGCATAAGACAACTCCAAAGCGGCGGACTGCTGTGCAGCTAAAACAAGCATAGTGCGCCCAGTACTAACAGCAACGCGCATCTCTATTTCTATGTTTACGTGTATTTTCGTAACGTTCATCGTTTACCGCACCATTCTTACTACTGTAAACTGGATATGCATTACATTCAGGCGCAAGCTTATAAGCCCTGCCTAATTTGCGTTTGCTTTTGCCGACCTCAGCCAATCGCAAATCTGGCGCGTATGACATCATAGGTTCTGTTGCGGGAAATGAGCTAGTGGGTCGCATGGCCATTCCCTTTTTTCTTCATTTATAGCTTACTTAAGCGAAGTTTCCATTAAAAGTGGTGTTAGTATTATTCTAATGAGGCAATCTTTCGAATGAACCAAACTTGTGTTTTGCCGGCATGGGGATAACACTAACCAAGGCTATTTCCGACCCATCTCACCGAAATCGGTTTGCTGGAAGATACTGGAGGATTTAATATTCACTGAAGTAATGGAGCCTTTAAACGCAAATAATTTACTACAAAAAATCAACAGATTCAAATATTAACGACCCTGTGAAACCCAACGGTTCGAATTAGTAACTGGCCTTCATAAAACTAGTCACATGTCGCGTTGCACAGGCGGAATATTCATCGATTTTTCTAAAGCTTTTGATCGAGTGCCTGACAATCGACTAATGTTTAAAGTTCCCCAGTTACAACTTCCCCTCAAAACTACTTGCTGGATAGAAGAATCTTGGCTAAGCGGTCTCTGTCTTTAATCATTAATCAGCGCGTATCTAGCAGCTGCCATGTTAAATCAGGAGTCCCCGAGGGCGCAGTTTTAGGGCCCTTGCTTGTTTCTAATCTATATTAATGACATAGCATCGGATATTCACTCGTCATGGCGCCTCTTTGCTGACGACCGAGTTATTTGTAAGCAGGTAACTAAAATTGATGATATCATTAGTCGACAGAGTGCCTTAACCGAATTAACAGAATGGTGCAATCTCTGGCAAATGGAGATAAATGTGTCGAAAACAAACCACGTGACACTTTTACGCTCTTAAGAACTCATTTTAATCAGTATATATTCAGCCGTCAAATAGAAACAGTTTCTGCACTATAATATTTATGCATATTTTTTGCGTCCGTTTGACAAACTGAATGCTTTACTAAGCGACTAACAAGTCGCTTAAAAAAACTTGGATTGCTGAAACACCGCCTTTTTCCAGCTAGCAGCAGTACCAAACCTCGTTCGTGCACTTCCCTGATTCGGTCGAAGTTAAAATATGCCCCTGTTTCTGCCACCCACATCATGCCGCTCCTGTTAATTCCCTTGAGGCTGTGTTGAACAAAGCCGTCAGATTCATCTTGCGCTCATATTCATGCCATGTAAGCGTATGTATATCCTCAAGCGTTCCCTTGACCTGGCTAATCTTGACACCCGAAGGAAATTTTTGCGCTTGTCATTTTTGTGCGCTCTTTACTATTCTGACTCATCCTTGAGGTCATGCCGTATTTTCCCGGCCTACTACATTTCCTCACGAACTGATCATGCGCAGAAAGTAAAACCGATCTTTGATAGAGCGAATACGTACCAGAACTCCCCCCCAGCTTCATCGATCCAGGAATGGAACTTGCTACCGGCCATTATTGTTCCACTCACGGAATCATCTTCTTTTCAAACAACGGTGAAATAATTAGTTACCCTATAATTGTGTTACCTTAGACAATGTGTTGTTACAAGATGTTAGAGAATGTGCGCTCCTCTCAGCTGTTTTCTCTGGCCGTGTTAGTTGAGTTATCGGATTCGCCTATATAGCATGTCTGTGATTGTTTGCTATCTGCTGATGGTCCTCTTCTACAGTTTTGTATGCACCATGTGCTTTACTTCTGTTCGTTCCTTTGTGTCACCAGCGACAAATTTACTGTTGTTATGTTGAAGAAACTTTGAATGCATGAGTGAAGACACGTTTATGCAAGAAAAAAATGCGGAGAGAATTCCCATTCACATGAGCGGAGGCCTCGGTCAACAGTTGGAAATTGGATAGGAAGTAAGGAGGGGGGAGAAAAGGGAAAGAAAGGCAGCTAGAAGCAGCCCTCAATGCCGGCTTCTCTGATGAAATTCGAAAGAGATACAAAATGATGTACTTTGTTGCTCACTTGTCTTGAACTGCACTACTTGTGTTTAGTTCTATTGTAATGCCCATCACTTAGGATGCTAAAATAAAATAAATTTCTGTCAATCTTGTTATAGAATTCCTGCTGAGGTTTTGCACGCGAGAGCTTCACTTGGGCAACACAGCCCTAAGGAAGAGGGCAGGTCAATTTAGAGCACCTAGGGTCGTCAATGAGCTCCGCGATTCTGTACGAATGGGCGTTTTCTGTTTTTGCATCGCCAGAAAAACATCCGCCGCGGATGGTATCCAACCCGCGTCCTCATGCCGAGCAGCACAACGGCTTTAGCCACTCAGCCACCGCTGCAAGTGAGCTTCGCGATTCTCAAAGATACAAAGATCCCTCTGGTCGCCCACAGCGCAAGTCTAGCCCAACAAGCCACGTTGCGAGCAACAATCACAGAACCAGCACCTCCATGCAGATGCCGACGGTGGCGCGTCCTTCGTTTAAAAAACACTTGCGAATTCCAGTAGGTCCCAATTATCGCTTTTTTTCTGCATGCCAGTGGAGATGTAAACTTGCTTTTGTAAAATGATCCGGAAATGTACTCAGAACTGTGCAAGCGGCAATAAGAGAATGAGAACACGTCTTCCTTAATTTAGACCGAGATACTCGACTTCGTCACATGCGGGTGCAGCCAGCGTTTATAGGGATATTAAACATTGGGCGCGACAGTATGGCGTATACTGCGTCTGACCCGCCGCGGTGGCTCAGTGGTTAAGGCATTCTGGTGCTGAGCCTGAGGACGCGGGTTCGATCCAGGCCGCGGTGGCTGCTGTTTAGGTGGAGGGGTAAAGCGAAAATGCCCGTGTGTAGACATTTCGGTGGACAAAATTAATCCGATGACCCCGACTACGGCGCGCCACAAAGCCCAGGTTTAGCTGATGCTAAGCCTGGGCTAAACTATCCCCGGTGTTACCTTTGTTGCGTATCACAGATGTAGCATTAACAGCTTTTATAGACTAGGTGCAAAATAAAACTACAGATCAAGGCAACACCAGCCAATCCGTAAACTATGTCTTACTGAAGCGCGGAGCTCAAACAAACTACTAAGCGGCAACCTGATCACCGCTTTGATTTGTACTGATGCTTTTTTAAATGCACGTCTGATGTCCAGCCAGCAGTTGAGTCTACAAGTACTCGTAGATAGAGCGCACCACCGCTAGCTGCACGTTGTATTTCTCCCACCAATACGCGAACTATCCCTTTTCCCGTACTGACGCTACGTAATACAATTGCAGGGAACGGTATTCTTGCAGCGCGGAGCCGCTGGCTCGCGCGTCTTTCATGAAGGCAGGCGCGTGCCGGGCAGAGAAGACGCGCTGTGGAACAACGTGGTGAAGTGTCGGTGTACAAATTCAATTTTTTTTCTCTGCTAAAACAAAAACTGTTGCAATTAAGCTTTCTGAAATAAGCTGCGATGATTTGTACTAATGAATGCCTTGTATTGGATATTTTTACTACGAGCACAACAATGCGCAATTTAGGTGTGAATATAAGGCGGAAAGGAGATGTTCAAATTTGACAAATTGTCCACAATGATGAAATTTAGAAAAAATGCTTAATTGGCTGAGAGTGTGCTGTATTTGCTATAAATACTTGAAACTGCGCAACATCGTGTATTTTCTTAAAGCCGTAACGAGAGAAAATAAAAGCAAGAATCTTTTAAATTGCAGCATAAGGCATTCCAGGGCCTCAACATGATGTACACAAAAAATGGTGTCGATTAAAAAAGAAGTGATGTTTTTACGATTTTTTTGATAAAAATAACTTTGCTTTAAACCCTGGGGGTAAAAGGGAGGCTCGAAAAAGTAAAAAAATCCTTTTATAAAGAAATCCGTGATGGTGGACATTACGGCTGGGACGCTTGTCATGGAATGACCCTACGGCGTCAGATGTTTGGCAGTAAATTACTAACTCTTTGAAGTTACTAAATGGAATAGTTGTATATAAAAATAAAAACAACGCAGGAGAGGGTGACCAATCGACTGCCGCACATCTGGCTTTGCGACAGGCTACACAATAACCCATGCAAAATCGACAGGTATGAAGAAGGCGATATCTTGTCGACAGGGATTATATCGCACCTGGAATAGTTCAACTGGGGCCCCTAATTTTGCGATCACATGGTGGATATTTCGAAAAGCCATTAAACCTAGCAATGCCCTTACTTGGGGCTTTTTTTTTTCAATCCAGTGTAGCGTAAATACCGTGTCGTGTAGGGAGCACACCAGCTCATGCAAGTATAAACCAGTTTAACTATTAAAATATTGTAAGTTTGTATATTCTTTTCTTTATCTCCTTTTTTATTGGGAAAACTCGCGTGAGTGCGAAGAGAAGAGGGGAAGCGAGAACACGGGACTGAAAGAACGCCTATCTAAAACGAGCGCGACGACTCGTGATATTCGGAAAATGAAAAACATTTGCGCGGGGCCTGACGTTATTTCTCGGTGATGAGGGCGAGCAAATCTGAAAAGATCGTTTTGATTCAGGTTCCACGGGGGGGACCACCACTCTTCCGCAACGAACCTGAAGATCGATAGGCCCGGGTGCGTCTCACGCGAGAAGGGTGGCTCCACCCTGCAGCTCCACCCTGCGCTGATTCGACGGTGCATTAGTTGGCGAAATCCCGGGATGGCTTATCGCCACAAATCGAATTTCTCGGCTCCCCGCAGGAAACAGTGAAGCTCTCAGTCACGCGTTCCGGGGCTGTCAATTTCGCCGTCCCGATCCTTGAATAAACGGGGGACGAATGTCGATGCTTTCTTCAAAACGTAATCAAATCGTTTTATAATGAAGGTCAGGCAGGTATCCATTACGCGCAAAACGCGATTTCCTTTTACGTTGCAAGGGAGTCAATCGACCAACTACAAAGAAGGAACCTCTGCCTGTACATAATGACTTGCACAATATATTACAGATCAAACAATAGAAACTGTATGAAATCGCCTTCGTTGTGCCTTTTACATTTCTGGTTGCCGTAGCTGCCAAGGTTGCGGGATGGCTTTGTACCTGAGCACGTAAAATATGCCCAAGTAGGTCTTCTGCTTGCCAAAGGAAAGAAACGAACAAAATAAAGTAAACCGTGGATGCTTTAATATACGACGAAAACCCGAAATAAATGCGCTACTCCTCTGTGCACGAGGTGGAAGCGCTTGTAACTCACTACATGCAGTTCGATTAGAAGTTAGTGCCTGATCGGTGTACGCGGTACCGAAGATTGAGCGGGGGAAGTCACTGCTCATGCGTGTAACACAGAAAAAAGATTAACGACTGTTTGGCGCAAAATCTGAGAGTTTGAAATAACAACGTTCCACTAAAGACACCGCGTCGCAGATGTAGTCTCTCCGGCAGATATATTTAGGCAAAGAGTGATATAATGGTTCCATCGTACTGCGGACGCCGACAAACGTCAACTAATCCGGAGTCATAATACCGCACGCATTGTCGGCTACGGCGCACAACTTTGACTTCGCCGCACATGTTTTCGTCGACAAGCAAGTTTGGCTTTATACATCCCCGTGAGAGGCTGTGGGACAATATAAGGGGTTCAATTGACGCTATAAAACTATCTCTGGCGACAGTTTTTTGCTTTACACGTGTCCTCTGAAAAATTGAAGAAAGGGAACTTTCAGAGCCATGATGCGGAACATGGCAGTATATTGTAGCGAGGCACAAACACAAGAAGATGACGTTGGCGGTAAAAGGACAAACAGATTCATTAAAAGGCGAGCCTGTGCCTCACTATAACGAACGCGCGCTAGCGCCGCTGCCACCCAGCTCTCGCCCTCTCGCCGCTCGTGTGTCCCTTCTTCAGCACGTGGCGTAGTCGGTTGGGCGCTCTTGGTTGGGTGGTTGCTCCACGAGGTATGCTTTCTTTCTGTTGTTCTTTGTGGCCGGGCGCGTGAAACAGGCCATTAAACTTTAGGAGGTGATCAAGCTTTTCTGAGGAGCGTGTAAAAGTCATAAAAATCACGAATTTGTTATGCTGTCCGCTCGAGTTCCACTGTTTAAAATCGTTTTTGTTGTACGATTTTGTTAAAGGTTTTCGTTGTATGTTGTTTCGTGTCGAAGTTTCGTAATATTGTTTGCACTGCAGCCATCTGCGTGCCAGAGCGTGATTCTCTTTAAAAAAAAGCCTTGATTGGAAAGTTCTCAAAGACTTGGGGTTTGATTGCTTTTGCCAATAGAATTTCCTGGCGATATTTCGTGGCTAGTAAACGTCAATCCTTACTTATATATTCGTAAGAGAGGCCGAACACTTTATCGGTCAAGGTGTGTAGCTTTGGTGGTAATAGCCATCTTAATTTTAATATAGAGATAAGTTTGGGAATTTTTCCAATGACTTGTTAAGTGAAATTACGTGATGAGGCAAGAGATAGCACTTTTGCTGTGCCTGAAAACAGGCATTGGAGACTTTGCTTCAAAACAGCGCAAAAAACGCAGAACGTAGGACAGCGAAGTCACGCACGTCTTGTGTCCTGCGTTTATTCAGCTCTTTTAAAGCAACATCACGAGCGACGAGTATACCTTTGTTGCGCATCACAGATGTAGAATATGTTAACATGTTTTACAGACCCGGTGAAAAACAAAGCTACAGATCGAGGCCCCACCAGCCATTCCCTAAACTAAGACTGTCTTACTGAAACACGGAGCTCATACACTACGCGGCAACCTGATCTTTACTTTGATTTATTAATATGTAACTTGAAGTAGCTTTATTTCTTTTTGATCGGGATTTAGAAGACTGGGTACATCAGGCCTCCAACGCACGATACGACTCGAACGTAGAAAGATAACACTGGCGCCTGATGAAAGGCTGCCTGGAGGGCGTAGAAAATGTCCTGACATTGAGCCGTACCCCAACCGTCTATAGGCGACGTAATTCATTGGCCCGCCAATCGATTTTACCTGAACGCAGGACCTATGGCTTTGTGATCCCCTGAGTATTCCTGCGACTGAGACAAGAAACAGATCCCAGCGTCCCTAAAATTCGGGATGGCGAGGCGGGGTACGTACGCCACATTGTGGTCCGCTAGTTTTTCCCCAAAGGGAGACCGAGGTGGTGGTATTTGTGCTCGGTGGCTAAACCCCGAGCGTTCGCGAGAATGGGCAAGTTCGCCGTGGCTCCTGGTGGGACAGAACTCTTTTCAGCTTGGGATCGTAAAGTCTTGTCGCACGCTTAACGACTTTTTTCTTCGCTTCTTGCAAGGACCAGTCGAATTTCTCTTGCTCCCGTCCCAAAATACAAAGAGGGAAGAAACCGACGCCATCCTTTATTTTACGGCTAAAATGTTGTCGGCTGACGAGATCCCGGTATAAAACTGCGCAACACCCCAATTCCATGCACATAGCATTCTCTGTCGCAATATCTGGTTTTAACGATGTTTTCAAGTCGCCGCGTAGATTTTCTTCATCTCTCCTTCCAGGCAATTCAGTTCAGCAGCTTGTCGTCAGAATTTTTCCCCCTATCTTGTTTACTGCATTCTTGTTGCGCAACATTGGCTACGGAGAGCAGTGTGTGTATGTTATTTTTCTTTCTCTGCCCAACGTTTCTCCTGACTCCGAACTGGCAACAGCGGTATGTTACGAAACGAAGTAAAAACAACTGTGCGGGCAGATAAGCGAACACGCCTTACGTCAACACCAATTCGTTGAGGAGGTCGTATAGGAGACGCCAGCAACTTTATAGCCGCTACACGATTAAAGGGACACTAAAGTGTGAGAGAAAGTTGGCCCATATAGGTAGATTACACTGCCGTGAATACAAAAATAGCCCTCGCAGAAGCAGCTGTTGTTTATTAACTCAGGCAGTGCCAAAGAAGTGAGTATGTACATCGCCACCCCATACGCTTCTTGGACTAGTATTTGTGACGTCACAATGGTGAATGGTGAAACGTGATTGGCGGAGCTTGCCCTTCTGCTTTTATGAAAAAAAAAAGCCGAATATAGAGGTGTAGATGTCACGTAAATATATCTGAAAACTTCTGCTCAGCACATGCTAAACCGACACGAATATTTAAAAGAAGGCCTTGATTCAGTTTCGATTTCGGGGAAACATTTCACTTTGGTGTAAAGGCCAGTAAAAAGATGGTGCGGGGGAACGCGAGGGCTTACCATACCTGCTTACCCTTGGGGCGTATAAGCAGGGTACGTGTATGGTACGCACATTTTACAGGAGCCAATGTGGCAGTACGTACAGGGGCGGAATTATTAATTTTGTCCATTTTGTGTACGTTTGCCAATATTCATTTCGAACGACCCCTGATTGGCTGAAAGCACACGATGTGAATGTGTCGCAATAAAAGCCAAGCGGGGATTGGGTTTCTGTGCAGTGCCGTCGTTTAAAGGCCGCGCAAGTGCAAATAGGTTAGGTCTACAAACGGACGCAAAATGGACCTTTTTAAAACACACACAACTAAGAATTCCGCCACTGGTCGTTATTTTAAATTGTTGTCAAGGGAGTATGAAAAGCGGGAGTGATGATGTTGGAGGCGCAAGTGCTAGTTTGTTTCACTCTACATCACATTCTTTCGACAATGCTTATCCGCCATTTTGTTTTCCTAAAAAGTAAAAGACGCCATCATGGGATGTTCTGCAGTGATGCTCTTTACAAGCAGCTTTATCCTTTCTTTTTTTTTTTTTGGCTCACCGTAAGCGGCACCGCAAATTAATCTTTCAGTGAACCCGTATTATGTCGGGCGTATTATGTCCGTCGTATTATGTCCTGTGGTAGATGCGAAGGAATGGGGTTCAGATGCTTTTGCGCGTAAGAAGGTACTGGCGCACTGATATAGCAGGCTAACAGAGAATCTAGGGATTGCCTCTTTCGTGCTGCCGAAGCTCTCCATTTGTTGAGGGTGTCGCCCACTCCAGACGATGTGACAGCGCCTCACTCGCAGACGGTTCACACGGGGGGTCAATCTCAGGGGCGGTGGGGAACGAGCGGAAAAATGTCAGCGCAGACTCAGTGCCCCCAGGGGTCACTAAGCGGTCTAACTTGGCACTGCGGGGTTTAGTGTCTCGTCGCTGCAGCTAATATAGGCTGCAGCCGTAGAGAAAAAACTAAGCCTGTTGGTGCGGAATTTAACTTACCCCCAAAAGAGATTACAGTATTTTTTTTTATGTGCGTATTACCTGTTATTACACCAATTTTGCGCTAGTTCACCAATCATTTTACGAACTTATATTATATCCCAATGGAAAGTACCATAGGCACTAGCGCGTGGTTTCAGTCGAACCGATGATGATGATTAAAGGTTCTCTCTTTGTATCGGGTGTAGATATCTCATACAGTGCCACCTGCGCAACGTTTTGGGCCCCGACCTGGAGCTGTTTAAAGAAGCGAATCTTTTTTATTACAATCACTTATTTGGGCATAGGACGACACTTACAGCTAATAGTAAGAAACGCAAAAACTTAGTCAATTGGACTTACTGCAAAGGGCGTTCTACCCGGAATATCATTGATAGCATGTAGTGCCTACGAACATTTTAATCTGAAATTTCTGAAGTGGCAAGTCGGCGTTAAATTAGTGACAGTGCGGCTGTTCTACACACTGTGGCGGCGAGTTTCTCGACGACAGGCTCAAATACAGGTTGTGTTGACAGACGCCGGCGCAAATTGCAGCTGCCGGGCACAGCCGGAAACCGAGGGCTGGACGGCTGTCAGCGGCGCCTCCACGCTTACATCTGCCGCGTACTTTCGCAAATACAAGGGGTATAGGTCCCCTGAGGCCACTGCGAAGAGAGGCCCACACTTGGGGTCATCGCAGTTGCAGCCTCCGGGGAACCGTCCGAAATTGAACGAGGGCAGCCACGCGCTGTCCCTTCCACCCTTTCCCGAAATCCCGCGCGCGACGTGGTCGACCGCGGAGAAGCCGTGACGGAAACCGTGCGCGTGTGCAGAGCGCTGCGGCGGCAGCGATGCCCAAATTGCATTAAGGACGCGCACAGCCGCGGAGGACGGCCGCTGTTGACGCACGCCTGTGTCGAGGCCGGCTCGCGAGCGTCTTTCTCTTGGCGGAGCTCTTCTTGTTTGGGAGAGCGTCGCCTTGGATTGTTTTCTCAGTCAATGTTTGCGTAACCTAATCTCCAGGCCGCCGTGTTCGGGCTCAGATGGTCGCACCGGGTCTTTCAGCCGAGCGTGTATTTTCTTTCTTATTTCGCCAGCCGGGGCATCGAATGCGCCCGCTAAAGCGTGGTGCCTGGCGTGGCGTGCGCGTGCGGAACACGCTGCGGACGCACGTATTTGCCGCGACCGCCGTGCACGGTCAACACCGGCCACTGCCGTCGCTCCGGCCGCAGTCAAAGGCTTTCAAGAGGTGCTCACCGCATCTCAACGATGCGATGCGTCGCGTATCGAACGAGCCTTGCCCTTTCTTTCACTGCCGACAGGTCCACACGGCGCGCGTTGACGCGACGCTGCTCAGTGGCGTCGATATCGTGAGGCCACCGCACCTTGGGTTGTGTGCGTGCCTTTTCCACTCAAAACTTTGGGATTCGTTTGCATTCAATTCCATGCTTTAGGGTTCGTGAAGGCGAAAAAAAAAAAAAAAAAGAACGGATGAAAATCAATCAATGGCTGGGCAAACGAAGTGGACCATGTAAGACATATCGGCACTCAGCAAACGGCTGAACACTTTCCATCGAAGGTGAGCATCCTCCGTTATGAATGCTCAACGAAATTCGCTCGTCAGAACGAACATTTTCAGTTCGCTCCTTTGGCCTCATCATAATCTAGTGTTTCGCGTACTAGCATAGTCTAGTGCTCGTGTTTTTTCATACTTTTTCGCCACTTAGCATGAATTACCTAGAAAGCTGCTGCAGGACAGCGTTATGAATACCTTTAGATACGTGCTGATATATAGCCGTAAGGGAAGGATAAATAGCAACAAGTAGCATTTCTTGGAACAGCGCGAAAAAAGACTGGTACGAGACACACCGCGCAGTCTAACGCGCTTTTGGATGAAAAAAATATTTATATGCAAAAGTTTGTTGTAGCAAAGGAGGGAGCGGAATTCAACGAAATTCAACTTCGTTGTAAAAAAAAAACATTCTCCATAAAAGTGTTTTTTTGTGTTTGTGTGCAATAAACGCCTGTTGCTAGACTGCGCTGTGTCACATTTATGTCTCGTCCGCGCCTTTTTTTGCGCTGTTCCCAGAATGTTTTACCGACACTCCCAAGCTTTTACCTCAGCGGTGTAGCATAGAACACAGACTGAAGTAATCTGAAAAGGGGAAATAAATGTTAGAGACAGAGGAGGCGTAGCGCAGAGCTATCTCAGAAACATACGGGGCACCGGATCGGAAGCAGTGACAGAGTTCATCCTGCTGGGCTAGACGCGCTTGATCCACATAAGGCCCTCGCATCCGGACAAGGAAGCGGCCTCCGATAGTTCACGCCGACGCGCCTGCAGGATCGGGATCCGCCGCTGGTGGACAGTGATAGGCTAAAAGCGCTAGCCAAAAAATTCAGGACGAGGATGAGCTTTCACCACGGCCTGCTGTTCACACGACGACATTGGGCGAGGCTTTATAGGCGGGTTACGGACGTTTAACTGATGTGGTCTGCAGAAATTACAGGCGAATGTTTACGGGAAAGTGTAAGAATCGGCCGCCGCGTCGTGTCGAGATCAGGCTAACTTTCGCAATACGTCAGATTCATCTGCTTCGAAGTTCATACTAGCCGAACGTACGTAATTGTCAAGTTTTCTCATGTTTTTATTACTTACATTAGGACGAACACTTTTATGCGTAGATCAGGCGACGATAATACTGCTGTTTTGTTTAAAACAGACAGACAGACAGACAGACAGACAGACAGACAGACAGACAGACAGACTGACAGACTGACAGACAGACAGACAGACAGACAGACAGACAGACAGACAGACAGACAGACAGACAGACAGACAGACAGACAGACAGACAGACAGACAGACCAAAATTTCTGCGTTTAAGTAGCCCAAGAAATACTATCGTCTTTAAAAAAAATCGCGCCAATCCACCCCGTGAATGTGGTTGGAAAGCAAAGCTGTAAACGGCGCCCATGACGATTACCCATGCGACGTCACTTAAATTCACTCGTATCGCTCTACAAATAGTAAAACCAGAGAGAAGTGAAATGCACTTAACCACACCATTTATTACTTAAAAGAGACATTCTTGGTAAGGTTAAATCAATGCATGATGCATGAACGGTGTTTGGTTGGGTTGTATTGGTGTAGCACAAGAGTGGAAACTCTGTTTATAAAATTAAAGTAAGCTCCCACCCGGTGTTAGACGATCTGAGTTCTCCGTCTCTGCGCCGCGGACGGAGGCGACGAGATTTGCGGCAGAGACGGAGAAGAGCGATGCCATGCCTTGGTGTGAGCTTTCTTTAATTTACCTCCTAGCGCATGCGCAAGGCACACACACGGCCGCTGCATGTGCCGTGACCGGGGCGCAGCGTGAGAGGTCGCGTGATTTTATAACATAGAATTCAGCGAGAACGCAGGGGGTAAATCCGCAGATGTGCTCGGTGAGTGCACCGTCTGTCTCCCCCGTCTCCGTCGCGGACGGAGGCGACGAGATTGGCGGCAGAGACGACGGACGAGGAGAAGGAAATACTTCTGTTCAGATTTCTGAAGGGCCCAGAATGCAGCCCTGGGGAGTGATTCCTTCTTCTGTGGGGCCCATATGCAGTCCGCACGGCCTGTGTTCTGTCCACCCGCTGAAGCTGGGTAGGTAGAGAGGGCCTGGACAGCAGCATCTCCCATTGCTCTTGTTGGGTAGTTGAAGGAAAGAGAAGAGGGTGCTCACCCCGATTACGGGGCGGAGTGTTCCTACTTCTGAGCAAAATTTACATTCAGCTTCGTAGCGATTCGGATACATTAGGTGAAGACGCGTAGGCTGTGGGAAGGAGCCCGGATTGTATGAGCCGTAGGGCAGTTTGTTGTTCTATGGAAAGGTCAGGGTAAGGCGAAGGTACGGTCTGTCTCAGAAGGCGATAATGCTGGGTTATCTCTCTGAACGTTACAAGCGGGTGACTGTCCTCGTGCAGCTCCATAGCACGGGAGGTAAAAATGCAGGCTTGTTGGGCGGGCGTATTTGTTGCCCTCCATTGAAGCGTGAGGGGGTGTCCAGATGAGCTGAATGGAACCGTTTGGGGGGTGGTTTTTTAGCATGCGCAGTGCAGGTCAGGACACCCAACCTGACTGGTAATTCCAGTAGGCTTGCTTGGAATCGGTGACTACCTTCCGAACCCCTGGTTGAGCGAGAGCCAAGGTGATGGCTGCCTCTTCTGCTGCCGTCATTTCTTGGGTCCTAAGCGAGGTACACGCACAGAGGTTGGTTCTGGAGTTAGCTACGATGATGGCGTATTGCTGCCATGGATGTTTGGAGGCGTCTGTGTAGATAACTGCATGATCCCCACTGAGGGTGGTGTTTAGTGCTTGAGCCCGCGCTTTTCGGTGACCCTCGTCATGTGAGGGGTTCATATTTCTATGCAAAGGGGGCACCTTTAGTTTTGGTCGCCAAGAGTCTGGGAGTACGTCAAGCGGAGTGACATTCTGTGCCACCCAGCCAATATGGTGAAGGATGCGGGGACCCGCCGCCGTTCTGCTCATTCGGAGCTTCTGGTTAGAAAGAGGGCCTTCTATCAGCTCTTGCACAGTGTTGTGGAGCCCCGTGCTAAGCAGCCTCTGTGTGGACACACTCATGAGAAAACCAATGGCCTGCTCGACCGCCTTTCTGATCATTATATAAAGCATTTATATGTCTTCCTTGTTGAGAAGAAGGGACGTAAGTGACTCTCGAGAGGACAAAAGCTTCAATTAATCGAAAAGTACCGGATTCCTTTAGGCCTCGCTTCTTGGTGGCAACTCGCCTGATCATGTGTATGATTTGATTAATGCTGTTTTTGAGGTGCTGCAAGGAGACGACACTCTTGGTGTTAGCCTCGAGATGTAGGCCCAGGATCTTGATGATGGGGCTTGGAGGGATGGCCTGGCCATCAAGGAGTATTTGAAGGTATTCCTTGGTTTGGCGTGAGGGCGGACGACAGGGAGCTGTGATTTTTTACGTGAACACTGGAGGCCACAGGCTTTAGCACATTGGCGTACTAGAAGTGAGATGCCATGCATTGGTGTGAGCTTCCTTTAATTTTTGTAACTCTTAGCACATGAGCAGGGTGCGCACAGGGCCGCTAGACGGGCGTGAGTGGTCGCGTGACGCTTTCATGTGGCCTTCAGCGAGAACGCAGGGGGTAAACCCGTAGATGTGCTTGGTGAGTACACCACCTGTCTTCCCCGTCTTCGCGTGGGCTCGTAGCTAAATCGGTAAGACAACGGGGTCTCGCTTTGTTAGTCTACTAGTTCTAGGTTCGATTCCCGGCGTAAATTCTTTTATTTGTTCGCTGGAGTTTTCTGGTGACACCAACGGTCGCGAAAGAACCCTTGGGGGGTAGAGGTAAAAAGCTTTGCTTTAAAACGGTCAGACAAACCCTAATGCTCAGTTTAAGAGTGGTATCACGGCCTGCAGTCATTTGGTGACCTTTTATGCGTAGCAGACAGCAGGTGTAGGTTACCCACGTATATGGACAGCGGGTGAACTGCTGTATGTACGAGTTAGGTCAGATTAAGCAGGCGTTGTCACATGGAAACGCGTTCAGTAGATCTTGCGCGTGGGTCAAAACAGGTTAAACTGACGTAGCAAGTAGAAGAGCATTTATGTGAAGGACGCTTTTCGCCAAGTTTATAAGCACTTGCTGACTTATAGCGGACGTCGTTGTGTGGGTTGCGCCACGTGAAGCTGCTGCTATATCCCGCAGCCATTCTACACTCTTTTAATCATACATACATTAGGTCAGATCTTGTAATCTCCTCCTAAACCAGTGGGAGAACGTTTCTGAATGCTTTATTCACGCCGGACTTCATGTTGACTTTTTAGAACCGTTTCCGAACCAAAATACTTCCTTCGCACGTATTGCGGTGTATTTATCCCTGAACCTGAAGCACAGACAACAGTCTATGGTACATTTTCTCTCGTGTATCATATTGGGGCAATGCCTGGATGATTTACAATGAACAAATAGTAAATGCGGAACATGTGTTAGCGAACGTCGGCTGGTCAGTTGTTCTGTTTGCATGCAATTGCACGGAGCGCGCGCGTCTGCGTAATATTGTAAAAAAAAAAAGCATTCACCTAAAAAAAAACAAGAAGAAAGAGAACAAGAAGAGCAAGAGGAATAAACATCAATGAATGAAGCAGAAACAATAAAAGCTGAAAAATAGAAACAAAATACAAAACTTGACAAAATTGAAAGAAAAAATGAGAAACAAAGAAACCTTCATTTGAGTCGACCCGTGGCGTCACAGTTATGAGCGATCGCATATTGCCGACAATATTGACAGTATTTCCTGCCGACATTTTATTTTACAGAAGTACAAAGTTACTTATTGTAGATAGAGTACTCTTAGGGTTTTACCGGGCGTTTATAAACAAGGGTATTCTTTTCGTCGCGCACACTAACAAACACAATAGAGAAGAAATAAAATCGGTATGAGGTCTCAGCGATGGATAACTTTTGGGAGCAAATGTAACCTCCTCCGATTATCACACACTATCGCGTACCACGGCAGCTATAGCATCGCTCTCAAGAACATCAAATGTCAGGCCAGCAACGTGGGGAAAGGTTGGATGGCTGACGGGCGTAGATTGACGGGCTAGTGGGTATGTCTTAAAGCGCACACCGGACCTTGAAACACAGCGGACAGAGAAGAGACAGAGGCGCTGCGTCCGCGCGTCTCCCGTGCCACGTTTCAATTGCAGTGTGCCTCAAGACCGCATGAGTGAGGCTCAAACGTGCCAATTTGTGCCACATAGAATAGCAGAAATAAATAAATCCTTTACGGTCCAGAAACTCGGCGCGAATTCGTGCGCCACCCTGCACCGAGATTACGTCGTCCAGTCGAATTCTCGCAAAGATTTTCTCGTAGGGTTCCTGTGGGCTCAGTGCAGAAGCAAACAAGAAACTCAACCTTCAGGATTTCGCTTGGGCTCATCCTACCTGGTTCCCCTCGCCATTTCTTTTCGGCAACATCGTTCAACCGAAACCGGGAAATTTTGGAGCAAGCACCTTCAAGCAAATAAACACGTCAAAAATACGTTTCCCCTTGTGAGCAGAGGCTGAAAAGAGAAAAAGGTTGGCGGCTGATGTTTTTACGGGGAATTTGTTGAGTGGATGAAATGCGAAAGTGAGCCTTCGGTCGAGCCAGACACAAAGTGAGAAAGCAAGTAAGGAGGTACTTCAGAGAAGTGTTCCTGTTTCTTCTTTTTTTTTTTTGTCAACTGCAACTAAAAGCTTTGGGTGGTTTTGAACTTGAAGCATTCTTATGCTACTCGTTCAGCATTTCGTGAAAGTCGTGCCCTAAACCCAGTACGCTGATTGGCTGACAAGTGCGTGTGCGCACGCGCTTGCCCGGTATGTCTTGCAACCAAGGAGGTTAAAAAATTTTTTTAACCTCCTTGCTTGCAACTGACAGCGCGAGCTGAATTACCATTAAATGAATTGCGTAGGCTCCGCTCGCGGAGTTTGGTGAGGGAGAGGCGAGATCACGCACATGAGGACATACATTGTTTCAAAAAGTCGAACGGCACGCAAAGCAGTGCAAGTAGTTGTATGCTTACTTCACGCAACACACTTACCTGGTAGTTTCCCACAGTTGCCGTGTGCTTCGTACACAACCGTATACATGAACATCGTATGTGTACCATTAGGGCCTAGTGGGCGTTGCCAAACTGCCATCTTGCAGCCTTTCCCGGTGTCATTATTTTCTCGCGTGGGGGATTCAGCCCACGTTTTCCACCGAAACAAACGCGTAGGAGACGAGCCACCAAACTGCCTGACACCCGGAACCAATCGAGCGCGTTTTCTAAACCCCTCTTCCAGGTACCGTAGCGGGGAGACAGGCGAGGAGCAGCCAGTCTCGAGGTTCCGTGTTGACGTCCAGGTAATGCGCTAGGGGGGCCTGCAGCCGGCGTTTCAAGCGCCTAGATGTTCGCTCGTACTCGTAAACCCAACTACGTGGAAACCAGCTTAGTCACACGGGGCTCGCGTTGTTGCGGCCCAAAGAGTAGCGCCTAGGGCCGCTGTCAGATGGACTTCCTGGTCGATTTAACAACGGCATGCGGGTTGTTTGTTGCCCGAAGGATATCTCAGATAACCCTGTCAGGCGTTCTTTTCCTTCTTGCACGCAATGAGGCAGTGGGAGGGGCGTAATTTTTTTTTCATCGTCTCCCTCCTGTCGCTTTCATGCAGCTGAATCCAGCTTACGAGCTTTAACCGGGACCTTGTGGTTGCTACAACATAACATGAACCACAGTTTCACGCAAACACGAAAAACACGACAGCCCCACAAAACGGAGAGCTCGTTCGCGTCAACATTTTTTCACGCCTTTGGCGACACCTGCCAATCCAGATATACCACAACACAGCAAAGGATATATCCTTTCCCTCTCTTTGAAGCAGGGGGAATGCAAGCTAGACCAGCTGCCTGCCAGAGATGCCGGTTAACCTTATATCTCGAGAAAGAGCGGCTGCCGGCTCGCGTCTTTCCGGAATGGGAAGGCCACCCACAACACCATCTTCCGCTCCAATAAATGTTTATCATCATCATTTACAACAAGTCCGCAGCTTTACAGATGGTCATAATACAGCTTGACGAAAATATATCAGTTCAGACTTTAACTGTTTTTTGTATTTCGCTTTTTTTTGCGTGCTCGTCAATCGATAGGCTGAATTCAGCTTTCATAAAGCAAAATTCCTCCCATCAGCGTTTTTCCCAGTGTCCCCTTGCCTTCTCTTTTCCGGCTGGGTTACCTTAAGTCACAGTGAAAACCAGAACATATGCACCCAGACAAATATGTAACTCGGCGCAAACAACTTGTTTATATCGCGAAACACAATTACCCAGCGCCACATTATTGCACAGGTACCCTTGCACGGGAACAATACGAGCCTAATGGCTGCAGCTAGGCCCAAATAGCGCCATTTTAACATACTCGTACATTCCGATGTTTCCTACTCTTCTGGCACAGACACCCTAGCACTCTTTGACGCCGTCTTCCAATCCAACTTGTCTCCCCCATTCAACTCAGCATGCATTGCTCCGAACAGACATTTTGTGACAAGGCATGTTGGTAGCCTCCTTGGAAATCACCTTGACACCCCGTCTGCAGTGCATCTTTGGGCATGAGGGAACGAATGAGGTCATGAGCTCACCGGCGTAAATTATATGCAGGGTACTCCGTGCTCGGGGTCTGCGTACTTAGAGAACTATATTTTCTGTATTTCCCAAGGAATATACCCAGGCGGCACAGAAAGTGTGCCCCAAGACCGGCCCGTCTATGGCCGCGTTCTGGCATGTCCGGCCAGCATCCAGGTACTGGCAGCCACTGATCATGCGTTGAACGGCCAACATTCGGCAACCAGCTCTTCGGTATTTTTCCGTCCGCCCGTGTCCGGACGCACAAAGGCAGCTAACCGGCTGCCAGATATTGAGTTCTCTTATGGCTGCCGAAGTTGAGAAAGAGAACGGCCGAAGTACGGCCTTAGGGCATCCGTTTTTTCTTTGGGAAGCGGTAATCGGCCGAAGCACGGCAAGTGACCGGCCACAGAATATGCGTATTCTTGCGGCAATTGGTGTTCGAAAGGAGACCGGCCGGAGCGCGGCTGCCGTGCATTCGTTGTTTCAACGGTGAACCGCGCGTCCGGCGGTAGAATATTCGTTTTCTTCGGGCAACCAGTGTTATGAAGGATACCGGCCGACGTACGGCCCCAGAATATACGTTTTTCATTCGGTTAGCTGTCCTCGGCCGAATTGCGGCAAGCGAATGGCTACAGAATATTTGGCAACCGGTGTTCAAGAGGAGACCGGCCTACGTAAGGTATCTGGTTATACGTCATTTTTTCGGCAAACGGCATACAGCCGAACACCGGCACGCGCCTGGGCGCCGAGAATTCATGCACAGACGTGTTTGGAAGGAGTCCGACCGGTTTTTTTTCTTGGGTGAGAAAAAGCCGTTAGGGAGCCGAACGACGGGGACGCGCTTTTCATCCGCTCCGTGTTTCTACGTTTTAAATGAACGAACATCGTTTGTCAAACAGTATTGAGTGTTCTCGGTGAGCGGGCAAGGTGCAAGGACTCACTGGACATTAGCAGGGAACCTTTTAGGCCATCGAAATGTCATTTATTGCCACAAGAAGACTGTGCCACACCGACGGGTGAGCTAAGCCTCGCCAGTCATCGCCGCTACCACGCCTCTGCCGCCGGCTTCGTCGACGCATCAGCTCGAGGCAATTCGCCCCCTCAAGAAATGGAGAGCATTGGAGACATGGACCCGGCAGAGATGTCCGGTCCAAGATGGAGATGGTTCACCAAAATAACTGGCCTTCAAGGGCGTCGAGCAAGCGGCCACCACGCCGGAGCTAAACCGCCACCATGTCAAGGACTCCCCACCAAAGAAAGGCAAGTGCGAGCAAAAGCGCAAGTTATTCTGCTTACAATTAAACTGCGACAAGCAATGTTGCACTATGTTGTTGGTTGTAAACGTAGAAGAGACTCGCTCGTGCATTGGTAGGATCAACTTCATGCCCTGCGCTATGTTACTTCATGGGATTTTACGACTGCCTATTTAGAAAAAAAAAATTATTTTAAATTTGCGATAACAACAGAGCCTTGTCACTGACGAAGCCTAGCTGTTAATTTAGTTCCGATGTTTAAAGGTGAGCTTAGCTACTCTTGGGATATGACTCATTTGGTCAAACATACTCGCCAGCATCCTAGCAAACACGGATTTTCTCAGGATTTTCTTGCTCAACGCAGATTGTTGAGTTCACGCACGATTTGGCTCTTGCAATAGATAAGCTTAAAGTGGTTGACTGTATATTCTTGGACTGCACAAAATCAAATGATGGTGTTCCATATCACCTTCTGCGTAGTACATTTCATCCTATGAGCTGAATGAATCGGTTTTTGCATTGTTATTACAATTGGCCCTATAGCTTTGTTCAAAAGTACTGTGTAGTTTACCGGACTATAGCGAATGAACGTGATTCCGTATACCTGCAGCTTTATTCGAATTTAATAACACCCTGGTGTGCTGATTCAGAAAAGTTTTTGGATGTTAAACAGTGTGTTAACGGCCCCTTTACAAGAAAACCTTCATTCCAATTGAATACGTATACCGTAACTTATGCTTCTGTGACAAGGGCCGAGGAATATAAATACCTAGGAGTTTATTTAGGAAGTGGTTAGAGGTTAAATAGGCAGGTTCACACCATAAAAGTTAC
Source organism: Haemaphysalis longicornis (assembly GCF_048455015.1). Classification (NCBI taxonomy): domain Eukaryota; kingdom Metazoa; phylum Arthropoda; class Arachnida; order Ixodida; family Ixodidae; genus Haemaphysalis; species Haemaphysalis longicornis. The sequence goes on from NW_027526203.1 coordinate 467,113,985, forward strand.
GGCTGCATATGTTTTTGGCTTTCTGAGACGAAATTTCAGTGAACCTCCATATAACTGAAATGAACAACCGTATTTCACTCATGTGCGCTCAATCTTGGAGTACGCATGTGTTTTCGTGGATCCCTACACAAAAGAGCTGGTTGATACGCTCGAAAACATAGAGAATATGTCAGTGCGATTCGTATTAGGTAATTGGCACGCTCAACTTAGCATGAGAGAAAGTAAAAGTAAACTGAAATGGCAGGACGTGAAACATCACAGATGAAACCACAGGTTTAACTTTTTTCGTAATATCTATTATTCGAAAACTGTTGTAGAAGGGGAGAAGTATGTCCAAGCGCCATTCTACATATCTCAAAGTGGGACCGCTAGCTTAAAGCAAATTATTAACTTTTCTTTAAAGGTGACGCCTTGCGCGATTCCTTTTATTTTACATCAATGCTGCAGTGTAATTATCTTCGACGTATGATTGCATTAACTGTTTATATTGACGATTTTCAGCGCGCTTTGTAGAATTATTTTCTTATTTTGTCTCATATTTAATGCTCAGTGTTATGTATCTCCCTTCTGTAATGCATGCAGGCATCAAATAAATAAATAAATAAATAAAACAATGAATAAATAAATGAATAAAAATAAATAAATAAACAAATAAATAAATAAATAAATAAACTTCCAGAGGCGCAAGTTTTCCTCCGACGGGTTGAGAACCCTACGCATTCAACCTTGACCAATAAAATATTTATTGCCCTATTCGTTGCACTATGCAAGGTTTCCTGTATACATGCTACCATTGCTATGTTATTGGTTTGAAACAAATTATGTAATTCTAATTTTACGCCTTTCCTCGCGTGAACACAGAGGGATACAACTGCAGCCACCTGAAGCAGGGAGTCATTCGCAACGCGTCTAGAATTTTTTTAATGTAGTATGACATTAGAAGAAAATTAAGTTCTTTTGGACTATTAAGTGGTGTGGACGTATACTCATGAAAACAACATTAAAATAGATTGCAAATGAAAGTACCTCTTCGCTCCTTCTTAGGATCAGCCCTGCGCAAGATCGTCAGAAACGTTGATCGAGTAGAAAATGTCTGCAAGAAAAATGGGCAAAAACTGGACATACTTTTTTTGTGAAGGAGTTATATTAAATGCTCCTGAGTGTTTTGTTGAGAACCAAAACGCTTCGTAAAGGCATTCACGCCGGTTTTATATACATCAAAATTGGTCAAGCAACTGTTATAAAAATATTTTATGTAGTCATAGCATGAAAGTGTTCCGGAATATTGCCCTAAAAGAAATTGGCTAAAAGTGGCGCAATTTCTCTCTCTGAAATTGAACCCACTAAAGTATGCGCCCTTCGCCGCCCCCCCCCCCCCCCCCCCCCTTATTTCCCCGTTTATTACAGGTAAGCCGTCCCACAGAGGATATTAGGACCTGGACAATACATCTATTCAAGCTCTACAAAGAACTGAATATTTTCTGTGTTCGGCAGTCAAAGAGGCCCAGCAATTAAAGGACCAACAATTTGTGAGCACTGTTTAATAAATGAATTTTCCTGTTAACTGAGGCTGGTAATTAAGCAAGGCTGCGCTGAAAGCTTGACGGCTGGTGGTTGCACGCGAGCTCAGTTTGATGTGGCTGCATTGGACCCAAAATGCTGGGTTTGTGCTGCTTCTGCACTGCGGGAATGAGTCATCTGCTTGCGCAACATGCAGTGACCGGCCTCAGTAGAGTTAACGTACTGTGGCTGAACTGCAATGCCCGTAGCACGGCCGTATTTCCGGTAGCTTTAGTCCGGCTGGAGTCCGACGACCGCATCTCGGCTGTCCTCCGGCGGCCGTACTTCGGCCGTACACGGGTGGCTTTGGAATGGCCGGAGCCCGACGCCTGGAATCTGGCCGTATGACCGTAAGCCGGTCGACTGGCCGACAGACACCGGCCGTTGGACAGCCATGGGAGTACAGCCGTATACGGCCAAAAGGCCCACATTTGGACATGGGCCGAACATGGCTGCCGGAAAACGGCCGGACCGAAAATCACCGGCCAAAGTACACCGGCCTGTTTTAGGCCGAACAGTCCTGTGCTGCCTGGGTAGTAAGCAATAAGAGAAGGAACGTGCATTCTTCCTCAAATGCTTTCACACCGACACCCTTCTACTCATGGAACGGCCACCGAAAGTCCTGGTTGCCCAGAATTGACGAGAGCTGCCTTCCTTGCCAAACAAAACGGGGGTACCCGCGTGAAAAGTTTCGTATGATCTCAGGCGTACCCCATATCATGTACGCTGCACCTGCTGCCATGACAGCAGAGTGAGAGTACGCACTCGTGATATCACCCCAGAGTTGTAAGCGCCAGAGCTGGAAAAGAGGGGCTGCGTCCGGCATAGGAGACCGAAAGGAATGAGATGCTTGAGGTGCGGTGAAAAGCTCTAATGCGTGCACTGGTAAATTTTTGCGTAGTGCATTTGGACGATGTCATCCTCGCGGCCAGTATCCGAAGACCCCTGGCAGCGTCTGTTCTACATAACAGTATGTGCACAATAGCTTCTCTTTGATGTGCAGAACGGGTGGCAATGACTGCACTTTCATTGATGATAATGACACCATGATTTGCAAGCCACTGAAAAGCAATATAGTGGCCAATTTTGGTCTCACAGCAGTAGAGTATTCTTATTTTGGCGAATAGCTGATGTTTATGTCATACGGCACAGCGTTGACGAGAATAAAAACTTTGTTGATGGCCAAAAGTAGGTCTCCCTCTTTTGAACTGAGGGGAGCCCTCAAAAGAACGACTGAAATAGAAGTTTTGAGTCGCAGAAGATCGCCCGCATTCGGCATTAGCTGTGCTCAATGGTCCGAAGAGCTCAACGGACGACTTTAAGCTCAGTACTCAATGATGTTGTGGGAAGAGCAATCCTAAATTCTGTAGATTATGGCATAGTGGTATAACAACACCACTGCAGCAGAATCCCAAATTATGCAATGTTTTAGAAAGCCAGGTTAATTAAGGAAGTACATCAATGCTTGTTTGAAAGCGCGTCCGTATGTCGTTTCTGTTTTTTTACCGCAATATATTTTTACCCGGTATGGCCACGGTAAAAAGCAGTAACCTCAGTTCTAACGCATGTAAGGAAAGCAATTACTTCGTGTTCGGTAATTTTAAACGAGCTATAATTTTGCATGCAAAATTTCGTTAGGCTTTTTACATGGGACACTTCAGTTCTAAAACTATATATTTCATGGGGAGATCAGTGATGTTCTCGCTCATAGGGGTAGCAATGCCGGTGAGACGTGCGGTAAAAGACAAAACAAACAAACAAAGAACTAGTGCATGTGTTAAAACGCGAAATGACTTTGTTTCATGCAGTGAGACGTTTTGGAAGGGGCCTTGTTTTTTCATCATGTGAAACAAGGCCTACGCGAAAGGAAGCGAAAGAAAGAGGAGGCAAGACAGGCACAAAAGTTAAACGTTATTTTCGAAGTCCACGTCGGGCAATACATGCGACTTATCTTTCGCGTCCTCTATTTTCGTATTTTGTCATTTCTGAAATTTGAGGGGAGAGGGGGGAGGGGGTATTATGTTGAAAGTTGCATCTGGGAGAAATCAGAATTTCATTAGTGCATTTCATAAGTTCTGATTTTATATCAATAAATATATAAGTTATGGCGAAAAAGTTTTGACCTTGAGAACGTACATTAAGAAAATTGGTAACAATACCAAAACTACGTTGTCGAAGGCGAAAAAATTTCTGCAGTTTTTTGTGGCTATAAATATCGTGGCTATAAATATCGTGGCCTGTTGTGGCTATAAATATCGCTACAGTTTGTTAGTTAGAATAACGAGAGCGAAGCACTGGCTGTGGGCTTACGGTCAGAGGTATGGTCATTTCTCTTGAAGGCTGTTCTGATGTTTTTACGATACTCTTTGACCGTGCAAAGCCGGAATGCCCTCTGGAGCAAGTCTTTTGAGTCTGCTATTAAACCACACGTAATTTTATAATCCCCCAACAGTTCACTTCACGACGGTTTTGGTATACTCAATACAAATTGGTGCTGACTGTGAACATCCACGACAGAACTCTGTCTGGTTGGGTTAAGCTTGAGGAAGAGGCAAAGAAGCCAACCAAGGGCGCTTATTAGAAGCGGTCCCAAAGTTTCGGAGCGTACTCGGCTCTTTCGTCAGGGGTGACTGTGTTCGACCACAAGCAGCAGTTATGTAAGGTGGCTTCTTTTTTCTTTTACTCGTCCCTTGCCCTTTCGCGTCGGAGGCCGTGCGCGTAAATGGCGGGAAGGGCACCTTGGGATCTATTCAGCCCTTCCCGGGTCCCTTGTATGTGCTAGGACTGGAGGAGGACTCTTTGGGAGTAATTTGTTTCCGTGCCAATCACCTGCGCGCCGTCAAAGTCAAGCCTGTGGTCAGCTTTTTCGCAGTGTCCGACCAATGCACTGCGCTGAATGTCACACTTTTGGGCTGGACACTACGAAAAAGCTGACCATAGGATTGACATTGACGGCGCGCAGGTGATTGGCACGGAAACAAATTACTCCCAAAGAGTCCTCCTCTAGTCCTAGCACATACAAGGGACTCGGGAAGGGCTGAATAGATCCCTAGGTGCCCTTCCCGCCATTTAAGCGCACGGCATCCGACGCCAAAGGGCAAGGGACGAGTAAAAGAAAAAAGAAGTCATCCTATATTGCTGCTTGTAGTCGAACACAACCACCCCTGACGAAAGAGCCGAGTAGGCTCAGAAACGTTGGGACCACTTTTAATAAATGCCCTTGGTTGGCGTCTTTGCCTCTTCCTCAAATTGGTGCTGATATCCCGGAATCCCGCGTAATTTTGGTTTGACAGAATACTACCTATTTGGACAACCTCCCTCCTTCGTTGCCTTAAGCATTTCTGTTGATAGATAATTTTGGTCGAAGAAATCGTGTTTAAGCATATTTTCATAAATGTTGTTGAGGGTAATGTCGGGAAATACTGTTTAACTCGAAAATGAAGTACATTATTTATAGTACCAAATACAAAAACATGTTTCTGACAGAACACAAACATATGAAAGCTTTAAGAACCCCGCTTATAACTGTGACACAACAGCAGCCAACAGCAAAAAGGACTCAATGACAACTAGGTAAGGACGAGGGAAATTAACGCAGAAGTAACGACAGCTGCATGCTATGCAATGTCCACACGCGTACTCAAAGGGTGACAGAGCATACAGCTTCACATATGCGGTAGAAACAGCAAAAGTACACCTCAACGCTAGAAGACAACCCGGTATGAAAATTGATAACACGAACGTCAGACAGGTGGGCCATGGTAATCGCTGTCGCAAGTAAGACTCCAGGTGTAGAAAAAGCACATCTTAGTTGCTATATAGAAGCAAAAGACAATAAAGGAACCTGAAAATTCGCGTCAAGATGTCGAACTACTTAAAAGTTCTCTTAAAGGTGTCGAAAGACGATTGACCACAACTTTACAAAAAAAAGGCGATTTCTTGGCGGGGCAGTGCGCTATAAGCATGGTGTCATCACCAGGGCTTCTTTTCGCAATTTTCAGAGCTTCAGCTTCTCTCAGGCTGGTTTATGTTTTGAGCGTGTCAAATCATACAACTGCTGAAAGTTTGAGCTCGAGCAGCACTTTTTTCAGAGTTCTTCCTGGGCCCAGTGTGTAGTCAAATACCTTTGTTGAATATTCTATTAGTTTTCCCATTTTATCTTTTTTACCTTTGGCTCCGTGTGGCTTCCGCAACAAGTCACCAGTTTGTAACATTTGTAATGGGCCGTTCAGTCAATGACGCCGTGACGCATTCTTCTCAGACATTTTCCAAATTCCTGTTAAACAAATGCACGAAATGGTCCATTGAACGAAAAAAAAACCCGGCGTGGCGTCGGAAAACGTGAAACGACTCCTAACCCGCGTGTCAGAGAGGTGTTCCATGGCGCGAGGTGTTCCTTAGTGCAATGGCGGAAGGTGACCGTCGACGGGAGTGCGACGCAGTAGAAGCCAGGCAGCGGAAGAAAACAGGCAAAGGAGCGAACAGAGAGGTGTCGAACTTGAAAACTGAAAATAAGCTGGCCCATAGCAGCGATATTGCTGCTAAGACGACCCATAAGCCCGCATAAAATTTTCTCAATTAGCAACGCGGAAAGAAAAAAAAATTAATTGAACGAGTTGCTAAATTGTTCTCCTATGGGTGCAGAGCAGAAACCTTAGGCCTGGATATTTTGAGGCCAAATCCCCGCACGGGGCCCCTTGAGTAACCTTGGTGATGGTACTGGCGATACCGCGGACCCCGAGCCCCCCAACATAAGCTGTGACCTACCGTGGTGATGTGTTTTTAAGGTGAAGGGTAGAAACCTCTAACGGTGGCCGTCGGAGCCTTGGTCAAGCTCCGGCCGATGGGCTCCCTGCCTGTCTACCAGGCAGGGAGCTCCGGGACCTTTTTGACTACCAGGGTAAGGTCAAAGAAGAAAGTACCCCAGTCTCCCTGCTTTTATACTATGCTATATGGCATTTTCAAACCCCCCCCCCCCCCCCCCCCCAAACGTGATCGGTCCCTGAAAAGGGGCCGCACCGAAGTATCTTTTCCCCCATTGCCATCTTTAACATTTCCTGAACCGGATAATTTTTCTCGATTTCTTGTGATGGAATCGCTCAATCCAACCCACCTTCTAGCATCTCAGTCAGTCTTCTTGGTCGCCAAGTATCTTGAAGCCAATGTAGGAAAATCATATAAGTGCCAAAAACAAAGGTCTGGTGAACTCCTCATCGAAATAAATGACAAGCAGCAGTCCACTAAGCTTCTAGCTCAGACTAGACTGGCTGATCTAGACATCAGGGTCACACCCCATCGGAGCCTCAACAGCTCGCAGGGTGTGATATCCGAGACAGATCTCCTGAACGAAACGGATGCGGATCTCCTTGCCGGCTTGAAGGATCAGGGCGTCACTGCCGTGAGCCGCATCACTATCCGCAGAGACGACAAGGAGATTCCCACCAAGCACATTATCTTGACTTTTGACCGCGCAGTACTCCCACAACACATAAATGCAGGTTTTATCCGTTGCTCCATCCGTCCGTACATCCCGAACCCGCGGCGCTGTTTTAAGTGCCAGCGGTTCGGGTATGGTACAAACTCTTGCCGTGGCCGAATGACGTGTGCGAAATGCGCGGCGCATGATCATCCAAGCGACAATTGTCCATCCGATACCTTGTCTTGTGTGAACTGCGGCGGGCCGCATGCAGCGTACTCCCGCAAGTGTGAAAAGTTCCAACTGGAGAAAAAGATAATCAACATCAAGGTAACTGAGAACCTTACCTTCCCAGAGGCGCGAAAGAGGTTCGCCTCTTTCCCCCTGGGGAGGTACGCCGACGCGGCTCTCCGGGGGGCGGAGCGGCGTCTGGTGTCCACAGGGACCCAGTTCAGCGAGTCTGACCTGGTCCTGCCCCCGCCCCGCGCTGGGTTGCCTCACGCAGCCCAACCCGGCACCACGCCGCTTGCTGAGGCAGCAGCGGTTGTGGTGCAAACCACTTCTGTCCGTACCGGTGCCGCTCCCGCCTCTGTCTCCCCGTCCTCCACTCCGTTGGAGGGTACCGAGGTGATGGACACCACGGGCCCCGCCCCGGCTCCCACCGCCAACCCACCGCCCGTGCCTCCTCTGGTGCCCCGGACGCCCTCGGCGGTGGCGGCTCAAACGAAGGGCTCCCGAGGGGGGGTCAAGTCCGGGGGGCCCAGTCCGTCCGACGACGAGATGGATGTCGGGCCGTTCCTGCCTGCAACGCAGCGCAAGGAGCGGCCACCGACTTCCAAACCCACAGACAGGCCTAAAAAGCCTAATCCCAGAGTAACAGCCCCGAAAGACGACACATGAACACACACACACACACACTCCATTCATTCTTAAATGTAAATAATGGGTACAGAAAACATCATTCAATGGAACTGCAGAGGCCTCCTTAAAAATCTCGGTGATGTGTATGTTATCCTGCATGCCAATCAGCCAAGTCTCATGTGTCTCCAAGAGACACACCTCAATTCTAAACAGACAAATTTCTTAAGTAGGTACATGCTATTCAGAAAGGACAGGGTTGGCTGCACACACTCTTCTGGGGGTGTGGCCATAATCGCCCGGAAATCCTTAGCATGCCATCCTGTCACTTTGAACACTGTCCTTGAGGCTGTAGCGATTCGCACAATAATATTCAATAGATTGATAACGGTGTGCTCCATATACATTCCTCCTGATCATGCACTTTCGAGCTCTGACTTCGAGGCGCTGGTCGACCAGCTGCCCGAACCATACATCCTAACAGGCGACCTTAATGCGCACAACTCTCTTTGGGGCTCCTCCAGAACGGATGCCCGAGGTCGCCTGATAGAGAAATTTCTTACATCTTCAGGAGCATGCCTTTTCAACAAAAAACAGCCTACATACCATAACTCAGGACATAATACGTACTCACATCTCGACTTGGCTATTGGTTCTGCAATTCTCTTTTCATGTCTTGAGTGGGGCGTGGGCACGGACCCATATGGTAGTGACCACTTCCCCACTTCCCTAACATACATAGGTAAAGGCCCATGCAGTCCATCTTCCCATAACAGGTTTAATGAATCAAAAGCAAACTGGAGTACATTCACAGAAACATCTAAACTACACCACACAACCATAAAACACCTACACGTTGAGGAAGCAGCCCAACTCATCACGGCGCACATACTCGACGCTGCCGAAAAGTCCATTCCCCAGGCCTCCAGTGCGTCCCGCAACCCAAAGAGGCCCTGGTGGAACGAGGACTGTAGGCGGGCGCGGGAGGTCCAGAACAAGGCGTGGGGTGTCCTTCGCCGGTACCCCACGCCAGATAATCTCATTTCCTTTAAACGGGCAAAGGCTCTTGGGAAGCATGTGCGTCGTGAGGCGAAACGAGAGAGTTGGCTCGCCTTCCTCAGTTCCATCAACTCATACAACGACACTCACAAAGTCTGGACACGAATACGCAAGCTAAAAGGACAACAGACACACAGCCTGCCCCTGGTTAGCACAACAGGGGACACACTCGAAGACCAGGCCAACACGCTTGCACAACACTTCGAACACGTGTCCAGCTCAGCACACTACACCAACACTTTCATTAAACGCAAAGCATCATGTGAGAAGAAGTCCTTGCGAGACAGTAATAAGTCGAACTCATCTTATAACACCCCCTTTTCACTTCATGAGCTGAAGGTCGCACTCGTTACTTGTAAACCTTCAGCTCCAGGTGCAGACAAGATTTCATACACAATGATACAACACTTACATGCAGACACACTTGAAACACTTCTTTACCTCTACAATAAAATATTTCTTTCGGGGCACATTCCACGCTCTTGGAGGGAGGCCATAGTAGTGGCTTTCCTAAAAGAAGGGAAGGACCCTTCCTCTTCCGCCAGTTATCGTCCCATTGCCCTGACAAGCTGCCTGTGTAAGCTCTTCGAGAAGATGATAAACAGGAGACTCGTGTACTTCTTAGAGTACAACGGTCTTCTCGAGAGCTGCCAGGCAGGCTTCAGGGCGGGGCGATCTACGAACGATCAACTCGTTGCGTTAGAGTCATATATTAAAGATGCTTTCATCCACAAGCAGTACTGTATGACAGTCTTCTTTGATCTTGAAAAGGCGTACGATACTGCTTGACGGTACGGCATCCTCAGCGATTTGAAGTCTTTTGGCATGTGGGGTAACATGATGAACACGCTTGCCAGTTACCTGTCTGAAAGAACGTTTCGCGTGCGAGTTGGAGCTGCACTTTCTAGGGTTCATGTGCAGGAAAACGGCATGCCGCAAGGTGGAGTTTTAAGTTGCACTTTGTTTATTGTGAAAATGAATTCTCTTCGGAAGGCATTGCCACCGTCGATTTCATGTTCAATTTATGTAGACGACGTACAATTATCTTTTAAGTCTTGTAACTTCTCTGTCTGCGAGCGGCAAGTCCAGCTTGGTGTGAACAAGCTTGCCGGCTGGGCAGATAGCAACGGTTTTAAATTTAATCCAGGGAAGTGCACTTGTGTTTTGTTTTCCAAGAGGCATGGCATTCGGCCGGATCCAGACATTCAACTCCACGGTGTCTCTATTCCTACAAGTTCTTAGGTATTATCTTTGACGAAAAGCTGACATTCATCCCACACATAAAACAACTAAAACATAAATGCTTAAAAACAATGAATATCCTGAAGGTTCTGTCGCACATTTCTTTTGGTGCTGACAAACAACTTCTCTTAAGTGTTTTTACCAGCTTGATAGGTTCACGATTGGACTATGGTAGCGTTGTTTATGGGTCAGCAAGTAAAACATCACTCAAAATGCTGGACCCAGTGCTCCATCTCGGGCTCCGCCTGGCGTGTGGCGCCTTCCGCACTAGCCCGGTCGAAAGCCTCTATGTGGAGTGCAACAAATGGAACCTACAACGTCAGCGAGCATACACAGATCTCCTTTATGCTTTTAAAATTTCATCCATGCCTCACCATCCTTTTAAATCAGTTTTTCATGATACGTCCATGACTGAACTTCTTTTAAATCGACCATCGTTCTCTGCGCCCTTCTCTTACAGAGTTAGAGAGGAAGCGTCAGAGCTTGCTGTCTCCTTTTTAGATACTATCCAAACCTCTCTAACAGATTTTATAGCACCATGGCATCTCTGCCCTGTATCATGCGACACATCTTTCGCACAGGTAGATAAAAACCGAGCTCCCACATGTGCAATTCTGCAGCATTTCTTGTATTTGCAGCAGAAGTACCAATGTTCTGAATTTTATACGGACGCCTCTAAAACTTCCACCTCGGTGTCCTGCGCGGCGCATGGGCCCGGGCTTAGTGTCACGAGAACTCTTAACAGTAATACAAGTATCTTTACGGCAGAGGCTTATGGTGTACTTCTGGTTGTTAATCATATCCTTCAAAGCCACATCGCACAATCCATTATATATACAGATTCTCTCAGTGTTGTGCGGGCGTTGTCGTCAACAAAGTCTTCAAAAAATCACGTTATAAATTTAATAGTCAAGGGTATTATGTCTGTGTATGTACGCAAATTTGAATTGGTTCTTTGCTGGGTCCCTGGCCACTGTGGTATAGCCGGGAACGAAGCAGCGGACCGAATGGCTGCTGCTGCTACACTCTTGAATACAGTCGACATAACCACATTACCCTACACCGACGTGAAACCACACATCAGACAACAACTTTGCAAAACATGGCAAACACACTGGAGTGAACAAACAGACAACAAGTTACACGTAATAAAACCTCACTTGGGACCATACACTACCGACACACGCAATATATACTCTGAAGTTGCCTAGGCCAGATTACGGATAGGGCACACCCATGCAACGCACTCGTATCTGCTGACGGGATCTTCGAGACCCCAGTGCAGCAGATGCGGAGAGGCCCTATCCGTGGTGCACATACTAATCACATGCAAGGCACTTCACACAACACGACACAAACACTTCAGAGAACTCTACAGACAACAGATCCCCCTACATCCATCGCTGTTTCTAGGTGACGATGTCAGTGTTTCTGTGAAACGTGTGTTTGATTATTTGTCAGACATTAACTTTTTAAACCTCATTTCCTATCACGCATAATCAAATCTGGCCCTATACACCAGCCATCACCATTATCTTTAACTGATTTAACTATGTTCGGTTGACACGTTTTTTTTTACCTACCTTTTTGTGGTAACCACTTCACTTCATTAAATAAACTTTTCTCTGGCGCTCTTTGCCCTTAGTCGGCCTTGCGCCATAAAAACCCAACCATCATCATCATTTGTGGCCAAATCTATGTCAACTTTGTAGATCAGTGCACTGGATCAACCTAGTGATTATGTTATAAAAGCGGTTGAGAAGTTCAAGAAAATTTAAGGAAGTGTTTAATGGCGCCTTGAGTTATATTATGTGCATAGAGAAGTAATATTTAGCTCGGATATTTCATGATCACCTAATCTTTCTGAAAAGCCTCTTCTGACAAGCGCTTTACATGTAAAAAACTGCTTCAGAGTCCCTGCAAAAATATGTAGCCGCGATGGTAATCGTGCATGGAACACACATGGCACTTCGAATACATTTGACGTCTGTGTGGTTTGATGAAACATGTCTGCACACAAGAAATTTTCCACGCTTGTTTACATTTTTCGAACAATTCGAGTCTAGTCTAGGTTCCGCCTGCGTTAAGTTGTGCTCATTTGTTGCGGGGAGCAGCCGTAAATGTTGTAGCCTTTTTCTTCGCGTTATGACTAGGCCCAGCTTCTTAGTACAAATTGGCCCCATGTTGCTTCTTTATACACGCTTATGTACCCGTCGACTTTTTTATGCGCAGTCATCTGAGTGAAAATCTAACGCCGCTAGAATTTGGTTAGTGCCCGGTTAACGCCAGGGTATATGCGACAAATCTCCATTGGAACTGACACTCTCTTCGGCTGGATTCCCGTTTCAAGTAACCCTCTTTACAGTAGTTCTTTACCGCGGCATAAGCAACCTCTCACAGCACTTCGCTCATTATAGGTTGTGCATTTGCTTCTGAGGCAAATGTATAAAAATTATTCGATGGGGTAAGGGCTCCCTTTCCTTGAGAAAAGATACACATCGTCTGTACATGTGCGGCCGTCTTTTCGCCTCCTATCACGACCTCCAAATGGCTGCCGATTTCATTGCCACAGAATGCACACAGCAGCCAAGCATAGTCAGTGCTTTAGCAATCTCTGAAAACACGCCAAGCAAAAATGCACCGCTTTTCCCGGGTCAAACTGCGTCCTCAGGTTCCTCTGGTAGTGCTCCTAGGCAATTGCGTTTGCGCAAGTTTTCACATCGCGTTTGGCCTCTTCAAGCGTGACTGAAGATTGAACCGGCCTATTGCATAGACTTGATTGCCAGTTTTTCGCTATTGCACGTCTTGCAATGCAATAGAGCTCTGCTACACATCGTAACAGAGCCGGCGCAACTTAATGTCCAGAACCTCCATTAGTTAGTTAGCTCGCAGTGGCCTAATATTTCTCCTACATTTGTCTGGTTGCTCCACTTTGCCGCTGGGGTGCCGTCACAAATATTCCTCTAAATATTTGCTCGTTAAGTCGGAAATGTATATTTGTGGAATATAGCAATAACAGAAAGAATACTGAAGTAGTGCTGCTTTCTGGGCCGGTTGGTTCATATTAAAAGTTGGGAAAGAAAAACAAAGATACACAAAACGAAGGGGAGAAGGGTGCAGCGTGTCTGCTGTTTCTTCTCCCTTTCGTGCTTGTGTTTCTTTTTCGCTATTTGTTCCCAGCACAGGGACAATTCTTCTCTCTCGTCTGGGGCTCACATCCCCTCTGCAGCGTTAGACATCTCAAATGAGAAATCTCGACCACAATACCAGAAAACAGCGGTACGTTTCACCGCTCCCTAGAAACATGCACCCTGCGCATTACACTGGGCGCAGGGAAGCAAGAGCCAAGGCCATCCACACATACTACGGGAGGGAACCAACCACAGTATACACGGACGCGTCTTCCTGTCCCGGCATAAGAGCAATGACAGCCGTGGTTGTCCAGCCCAATAAGCACGTCAGCAGCCTAACCCGGATACGACCCTTTACAAGCGGAAGAAGCGGCCATCGCTCTCGCCATGACGCAAACTACAGCCAGCGTAATCATCACAGATTCGCAGCAAGCGTGCCGTAACTTCTCGTGCGGGGTGAATTCACCGGACAACCCACCAAATCATCTGCCAGCGTCCGCCAGACAGATCCATCATGATAATATGGGCACCCACCCACTATGCCGTCCGGGGCAGCGAAACCGCCCACCTGTTGGCCCGAGAGTCATCCCGCCGGGCCCCGGGAAGCGAGCAGGAGATGCCAACCCCGCTGATCACGTATCACGAGATAACACAGCACTACAAGCTGGGACGTATCAGTATACCCAGCACCGCATAAACACCTAACGAAAGAGGAGGAACGACAGCTCCGTGCACTCGAGACGAATACTTTCCCGCATCCCACTAAATGCCATATATTGCACCCCACCGTATATTCCCCGCTATGCCGCTTCTGCGAAGCCCCCGGGACGCTCTTTCATATGGTAGGGTGCTGCGCCCACGCCCCACTACATTCGCTAATTTCATCCATTTCTTCTTACGAGCTTTGACAGAGAGCTCTGACCAGCTCCGACGTCAATGTCCAGCGCCTTCTGGTGTTGAGGGCTGTTGAGGCGGGGAAGCTCAATGGGTCTTCGACTGAGGACTCCACCCGATTGCTTTTCACAATAAACACGTTTACTCTCTCTCCCTCTCTCTCTTCCCTAACTTCCATAAATAATACAATAGTTGTTCTGCACGCATCCTGACTGCGAGCACGGCAATGCTTCTAAAAATTCAATTATTGACAAGTTTTAGTAGCGCAGGACAAACCGATATTTTAACGATTTGCCGGTACAGCGGATTTACTGGAGAAAACAGTAAATCTTTTTTTTTAATTTCCAGAATTTTCTATGATTTCCCTAAAATTTCTAGGATTGTTGCTAACATTTCAAGAGAAGAACTGAAATAATCAACCTTGTGTGGCCCTTTCCACCCCTACCTCTGCGTACACATTTAGAAGCAATCGGCAGTGGTATGAAGTGTGAAGCATTAATATACTGGACGTCTGATTCTTGTTTCGAAACATCGCAAATAAAAATATTTTTGTCGGTTAAGAACGGCGAGGCTGGCCGTTTCGAAAAACGCTGGAAAAACAACGCTGGAGAGATCGAAACCTCGAAGGAGTGGCAAAAGCAGTTAACGCAGACCATTAACGTTAAAGTTTAATTAAAATATAAGAAGAAAACTAAAAGATGTAAGCAGACATCCAACCCGAATTTAGAGGTGTCTAACAAATAAAGAAATGCGGGGAGCTATCCGATAAATGGGCATCCACAAACAACGCATAGAGACCCCGAACATACGGTCGTTCGAGCATGGCCGTTATCTGTAACAATGATATTGCAGGATATAATTTCGACGAAACTACAGGTCCGATCTAACACCCGGTGCCAGGAACTGTTACTTGTTCATCAGCCTTCGTAATAGTGTTCTTTCCTGTTATACGAGTGCTTACGTGAAGCCCTCTCAACATCAATAGCACCCGGAGATTTGCAAGAAAGTTTTTTTTTACACAGGCTGCCTCATTATATACTTAATAATTACAGTTCGCATATATGGGTCCAGCGTAAATATTCGAGCCCATTTCCTCACATCAGGAGAAATGGGTCTGAGATATATACACCACTCCACACTCCAGTGTGTGCCAAAGGGCAAAATTCTGCTGGGAGATGTGGCAGGAACGAAAAAAAAAAAGGGGTGGGGAGGGGGGGGGGGGGGGGGGGGGCGTTGTAGTTGATTCGTGGTGCGTGGATGGGTCGCACCTTCAAACATTCTGGAACGGCTACTAAAACTGCGGCAATTAAATTTTGTTTCTATTTCGCGGGTATTCTGAGCGGTTTCCGCCTTGGAAAACTTCATTCACACGGGAAGAGTGTGGAGAGCTCGGTTTCTTGCAGCTTACGAGGGCCGCCTTGCTCCCTGTAGTCATTATATCTAACCTAAAAACCACAACCCGATATGTGGGGTCCACCATAAGGGGAAGCTAAGTTCGCTGCCCAGGAGGGGGCTAATTTACTCAACATGATGTTCGGGAGCGTAATTTGTGAGCGATAGATGTCTTGCTCCTAACCACCTGTGATCATAAAATTCAGTGAACACGAACGTAGATTACCTAGCTGAGATATCAACAGCTATTGTTATCGAGAGCTAAGCCCCCACGTCAAAAAAAAAAAAAAAGTCAGAGAGAAACCACCTGATGACGTCATCAGAACAGAATGAGCAGTTGCTGTCATTCCAGTGACGGTGGAAAAACACTTCCACGCATCAGCGGCTCCGTCTCGCGAGGTAACCAACCTCACCTTTTTGGCCCATTATTCGGCGCTATCCAAACCACCTCCCACCGGGACGCGCAACCGGCGCCATGGACGAGACACGGTTCGGACAAACCTCCCCAGGACATCCTAAGGTGTACACGCCACGATTTCTCTGTTGTCTGGTCGCATCTACCTTGCGCTGGAACGTCCACGAGTCATCCTTTTCTGCCGCCAGCTTTTATCCTGTATTCCGGAGCTTTTTCACAGGCTTGAACTTTCACCTGAGGCCCTTAGTGAGCTGTGTGCTCACTACCTTCCTCTGAGCGAGCAGTCTTGTGCTCTCACTGCTGAGCCCAGTGGCCAGCGCGGGAACGAGCCCGTACACCTGCTCGTCACACCACCTTCTCATTTTCTGTCTCCTCCCGCAAAAACCTTCTTCCGCTTCGGGCATCTTGGTGTTCTTACGTGCACTCACGGCTCACAGCTAGGACGAAGTACGCGTCTGTAACCAGAATACTGGCGTTTAAATCAAGTCTCCCCTCGAACTTTAGTCATCCTTCTTTGTTGCTGTTACTCCATTTGTACGTTTGTGGCATGTGGCACTAACGCTCAAAGCAGCGTTTCAGTTCCTAAGCGGCCTGAGCCGATCACGCCAGATATGGCGTTCGATCTCTCTAGGCAGCTATGATCACAGCGTGCGCCTGTATGGCATGTTGTGGGATGTGTTAATAGATCACCTATGGGATGCGTGTTGTGACGGTGTGCGTATGTTCGGCGTGGTGCGTGTGACATTGCGTTTTGCGCGCTGCTAAGACCTGCTCCCTCCATCCTGGGCTCGAGCATGCGATGGGTGCGTGAAGGGAGTATGAATCATGTTTATGTGACGTGTGTTACGTGTGACGCTGTGTTTAGGTTTTTTTATTGTGCTGTGCGTTTGGTAGAATGCATTGCACAGTGCGAGGTGCTGCTCCCTCCCTCCTGGCTTGTACACCATGGAGCCTGCAATGATTGCGTAAAATGCGTACGAATGACGTTTATGTGACGAGCGCTACATTGGACGTTTTATGTATGAGTTCATAACTGGCTCAAACCCGTGGTGCTTGCTTCAAGTGCATGTGCGTGTGCGTGTGCGTGTGCGTGTGCGTGTGCGCGTGTGCGTGCCCGTGTGTGCGTGTGTGTGTGTGAATGCTTTATGCGAGATACAGGCTGTTAAAGACCGCAGTGTGCTTGCTGTGGAGAAGCCTTAAAGACAAGCAACGATGCTCCGTGGATTGCGCATTTTGGCTGCCTTTACCGCAGCGCAGGTGAAATGCAAAACCATTCATTTTCGGGTGTACCTAATTATCGCAAATGTTGCGATTTGAACCACTCACCAACTTGAAGGGGTATTCCTTCTCTCCCCATACTTCCTATCACGTGACTACACTTCACGACTCTGCGCGCGTAAAGACGAGGGCCGGGCGCTGGAATTGCGGCGAAGCGCCGTAGGCGCCGCCCGGAGCCAAGGCATCTTGGCCGTCGCCTAAAGCACCACAGACCGAAATAGGCCTCCCCTGTGGACAGAATAAAGTTATCAGGGGAGAATCCCTTTAGGGGCTCAGGCTGTCGGCGTCTCCTGTCGCCGTCGTCGTCGTTTCATGTAGTCACGGTACTAAAACACCGGAACACTCGTTTTACAACGAATCGCGCTAGACCGTAACGCGTACTAAAAGAACACACCTGAACACTCGTTTTCCAACGCCTCGCGCTAGAACGTTTCACTTCTGTGGCCCACAACGCTTACTAAAATAACACACCGGGACACTCGTTTTTCAATGCGTCGCGATAGGACTCTTCGTGCTTCAAAGACGCGATACTTTAACAGCAAAGCTGTATACCCCTACCCTGAGCACGAGGTCGCGGGTTCGATTCCCGGCCGCGGCGGCCGCTCTTCTGATGGAGGCGAAAAGCAAACACGCCCGTGTGTACGAGATTTCGGCGCACGTTAAAGATCCCCAGGTGGTCAAAATTAATCCGGAGCCCTCCACTACGGCGCGCCTCATCTCCTGCGTTGCGTCGGCGCGTTAAACCCTGCAATCAATCAATCAATGTATACCCCTACCCCCCGAAAGGTTTCATTTCCGTGGGCAAAAACGCCAAGGCGCCAAGAATACATTTATACACTGCATGCGTCGCCCCTCCCTAGGTTTCACGTTAGTGGACATGGCCAGGTTTTTCCTCCTCCCTCCTCAGGAGCACCGCAGCAGTGATCGTGGACGGCTTGTCCAATAAGTTGTCCAAACGATCCCCCCTCTCGGCGGAGATATCCTTGCTGCTGGCGTAATATACCTCTCGCGTCTGGCAACTTTGCAGGGCGCCCCTTGCCCGCGTTGCTGGTTTTTGGAATCTGTTACATCGAGGTGCGTGCGTCCGCTAAATTCATCTGGCAGCACTGATATCCCACTCGTATCTCGGCTACACCTCGGCGCCGAGTGAACGCTGAGCAGAGGGAGTAACACTCCCGCTATCTCTACTGCCCTTGGTCGTAATGCGTATTCCTCCTCTACGTGCTACCCCGGGTGAACTCCGCTTTAGATGCACGCTAAAATTTTAAAATATTCATTATAAGATTCCCTTCAAATCAGCAATTACGCGGTCAGGGCTCGTTGCACAAGCCATAACAGATTACCCACACAGTAGTACTGAATCTCAAGATAAACGTGAATAGTGTTTAATTGTATGTTTTAAGGCGTTTTTAGTACGCATATGAACCTCGGATCAGTAGAGGAAATAACTTGCGGGGATTTTCTGTGGAAAAAAAAAACTGTGTCGGGGTTATAGTTCGATAGCTGATTCTATGTTCTCTCGGAGCACTCTGCTCAATGCGTTTACGCGGGAAATAATTTCGCGCACTCTTCTGGCGGGAACGCCATTGCATCAGTGGCAGTTCCTCGGTGCTTGGTTCGGAGCTTACCTAGCCGCTCTCGGTACGCCCTTTGTTCCGGGAGTTGCGTCCCGCCTCCGAGTCAGCCAGATGCCCTCGTATTAGGTTGTTGTGGTTTTATACTTTTCATGGAAGGGCAAATAAAGGCCTAAACAAAGAATGCAGGAACCAGTTACTTGGGAAGGGGAAATTCTTGTATAAATTTCGCGGCTAATTCCCGTACATGGCATTTTTGAAGTTATCTAAGGCAGGCGGCGTCCATGGCTGCTCAATCCTCTGCAAGACTCAAACTTCGGTCTCAAGGATTCACAAGACTTGATGGCCTTGAATGCGCTACGTACGTTCAGCCCGCGAAAATGTAGGTCCGCGAAGTTCAAGGGTATTACAGTACTCGCGGTGCAGCACTGAGAAAAGGCAAGCCGCGACAGGATGATACTGGTGCAGGCACGAACATGATTAAAAAAGCTGACATCTTTCCTATAACAGCATACGCTGTAATGGGCATGGGGCTTGTTTCTGTACTCTGCACGACTATCTCACCTCCCTGCAAAGTAGGGAGCATAAGTAGGAGATGAGATGCGAGAATTTGGGGGTGATGAATGGATTTCAAGGACACAGGAAAGGAGCGGTTGGAAGTACATAAGAGAGGCCTTCGTCGTGCAGAATGACATCAACACGCTGCTGATGCTGATGATGACGGTGATTATATCTGTAGCAAAAAAAAATTAAGCCCATAATTTTCTTATTCTACTTACCGGCAGCGATCTGGCTGTCCTGCCACTTTTCGCCTTCAGAGTGAAGGCTGCCCACTCATCACATGGCTTCCTGGAATAGGTAACCACTCCCATTCCACCGTCTCAATAAAACGTTATTCACTCACTCACTCTTATACGATTAAGGAACACATATACAAACTTCCAAGCGCTGCATTTTTCTACAGACATTAGGAAAAAGCAAGAAAGGTGAGCTATCCCTCCAGATGAAATTGACAATTCTTATATACTGCAGCTTGGTTTTTCTGGTTTTCTAGGCCTGCGCTAGTCCAGACCCTTTTCCCTGCCCACGAACTTCTTGTTCGAGTGACCAGCGAGCATCCTTCGTTAGTAGACAAATACCCCAACTTGGGTTCGCTTGTTTGTTGATGTTAATGTATACAATGGGCGGACACGACGCTTAGATTTTACTAGGCAGCTAGAATAGCGGCAAAGCTCCGCCCTCGCGTCCAATAGGATAAGATCGGTACAAGTAAGATAACGAGTCCTAAGTGCATTGCAAGGGTTTGATGGCGTAACTTGCAGAAGAGCGAACGCGGTACCGTGCACTAGACGATAGAACCAGCCTTGCTGTCGTGTAAATGGGCATTTTTCCCCTTCGCCGTGCCCGGTGGGACAATGCCCCCGCGGTTGTCTAATGGCATGCGGCCACAACGGAAACCAAACCTGCTGCAGGCGACCCCGGCACGTCCTCTCTTAGGCAAGAAGAAGCGGCACTCACCCCTGTAGAGTATAATTAACTGCCTCGGCTGAGCACTGCCCACTGTTTCTGGCGGTGCCGGCTGCGGGCGACGCCTGGCAGAACGAAGCAACGGAAAGACCGGCGGCAGGGGCTCTCCACGATGCCCCCGGCGCCGGGCATTTGTTTGCGGCGGCCGGAGTGCGGCCCACGAGGGCTCTAATTGTCGTCCCGCGCGTGGTGTTCTGGCCCGGACGCTGGCACGATGTCCACTGGGCCGGAAGGCTGCGCGAGCATGACCGCGATGGCATGCGGCGCGGCCAATCGCCGCGAATGCATTATTCATAAAGCGGGACGCGCGTCTTCGGCAACAGCCGCGCTCGGTTTAGGCGGAATAATTGCGCCATTGCGGGCAGACGTACTCCTTCCAAATCCCGACAAGGTCCGAGAGGAGTCGGGAAAAAGGGCATCTTTCCAAAATCTCGGCTCCTCCGAATTCCGCCTCTCAACCTCGCCCCAGGGCCGTCTTGCGTCGTCCGCTTTCGCCCGCACTTTTGTTTTCGCTTGGCCAGGGAGCGAGCAGATCGGTCGGCGCAGAGGGCCTCGGCGCTTCTGCTGCTGCCCGTTGTGCCTCCGTGGCACTTTTCTGTTTCCCTCGCGAGTCTTGTGCACGGTGTCCCTCGAAGGCGGCGGATTCAATTTCGAGCACTATTGGCTTTGGTGGGTAGCGCTTCTCCAGCTTGTTTCCAGTACGCGCGGTTGTGTTCGTGCGGTGTTCCCAGGGACGCGGTCACAGCGACAGTGGCCCATTTCGAGCAGGGGAGTAGTGGAAAGTGCAGAATTAAAGTAACCTCGCCCCGCTAGAGTCTGCGCCGCAGGCTCAGGGGAAGAGGAGGCGACTGAAAGGAGGAGGCAAAGCAGTAGAGACGGGCCAGACCAAAAGTTTTTCGGCTGCTGCAGCGGCCCTCCCCGCCACCGTGGGGCTCGCGAAGCCATGGCGACAGTCTCGCGGGATGCGCCGGGCGGCCGGCCGTGTCATGAGACGGTCGCTGGAGGCGGCACGCGCCCACGCAGCGCCGCTCGCGCCGCGCGTAGTCCCCGGAGGCTGGGGCGCAGTTTGTCTTGCGCACGAATGGCAGGAAGGAGGAAGTCGCCTAAGATTGGGGCCGGAAGAGGCACCGGACAGCTTGGCCAGGTCGAAGAGGGTGGGACGGGGAAAAGCGAAACGCTCTTTGTTCCTCAGAGCGGCGCCTGTGCTCCAAACGAGCTACGTGGCTAAGCAGGTCGATTTGATCTCCGGTCACATCTCGGGCCCGGGATAAAACCTTAAGAGCCGCGGCGCTGTTCACCCGCTTGCCCTCTTCGGAAAGGCCGAGATGTGGAGAGCATTCATTTCAGATTTCGATCCGCGAGACAACGGCGTCCGTTGCAGCGGGAACAGAAGGAAGGGCGTCTTCCGTGGGAGCAAACAGATCACGTTGTCTGTTTCCCTGCCTGCTGCCGCCAGCTGCCTCCGTCAACGCCGGCTCAGCGAGTCGCGTCCCAAGCGCGTGGCTCAGCCCGCTTCCCCGGGGCTTGACCCCGCAACGAAGCCTCGTCCTAGCTACGGCCGGCCGTATGGAAATTTCCCGCTCCTTGCTCCGCGCGCTCTCCGGGGCTTTCCTTAATTAAAGTGTCTGCGCGGCCAACTGGGCTGCGAACCGCTGCGGGGCGCCCCGGCGTGAACTTTGCTCGCTGCACGCCGATGTTCTTGGCGCGGCATCTGCGGATCGCACCTCAGAGCCCCTCAACGAGGCGGCGTTTACATCTATATGAGGGTAGCGCGGGCCGGTATATTGCGTAAGGCGCCTAATTTCGCGGCAAACATTTCAGCGGGTTCAATAAACGATATGTCTGGCCTCGTGGAACGAGGCGGCCTTCGAGGCGCTCTTCGCCCGCCGATGTGCGCTAAAGACCCTGAGAGTTTTAGTGAGAACTGGGTGCTGACGAAACTAACGCGGATAAAAATTGACCGGTGCTCGGGATGCTTTTCGTGGCGGTATTTATTATGGCAACAAAAAGTTGGGATGAAAAGAAAAATCTCTGGTGGATGACCAGCTCAGCTTTTATTTATTTATTTATTAGGTGCGGAGTACCTTAAGACCGCACAATGTCCGTCCGCGTCCATGCGCATAGCATTTACAATCGCAAAAAATCGCACCGGCACCGGCAGGATTCGAGCCATGCGTCCGGCAGACCAGACAGAGTTAGTGTCAGTCGTCTTACCCATTGGGCTACGACCGTGAGTTAGTGCCCGAGAGTCAAACGGCTTACTCCCTCGCCTGTAACGGTGCGGAGTACCTAGGACCTCCCAATGTCCGTCCGCATCCATCCGTGCGCACACCACCATCAAGCGAAAATCAAGCGAAATTCGATTTGAGCCGTGAGTTGCAGTTTCATTTAGGGAATTATCATAATCAAGGTGCAACTCACGGCTCAAATCGAATGGCGGTCGGGGCGCAAATCGGATGTCACTCGGGCCACAACTTGGATGTCACTCCGCGCCCTCGCCGTCATTCACGGAGTGGAGATGCTGCCATTTATTTATTTATTTATTTATTTATTTATTTATTTATTTATTTATTTATTTATTTATTTATTTATTTATTTATTTATAGCAAATACGTACAGCACCAGTGTGGCATTATTCTAGAGCTGTTCACAAATTAAAATGAGTCGCACAATTAAAAAAAAAAACTGGCATCACAGTTGGAACTGTAAGTTACACTGTAAGTTAGCAGACAATAGAGAGGTGAGAGGACATTTAGGCGAAAAGTATGAGCAATTATCATTTATCTCGAGCGTCGACAACGGTCATCCCCAAGAAAGATACGTGCAGTCATGGGCAAATGAAATGAGAACACGAAAATACCAACCAAAACACGCAAAATTTTAAAATAGTGTTCTTGGGGTCCAATAATGGAGCCATATTGGTGTGTTTGGAAATCTAGATAATCGAACATGGCTATTCTAGTTAAGACACGCGTGAATTTGACTTGAATGGGAATAAATGGCGCTATTTGTGTATTTTGGTGCATATTTTCGTGATGGCGTTTCATTTGTCCATGACTGTACATACACGGACACACTATCATTTTGACTCTACTGATCTGAAAAATGGTGCCTATTGATAACTCCAAAAGGCATATCTAAGTGATTACACGTATGAGCTTGTGGTGCAAATCACTGTTTTTAATGGCTGGCGACTTTGTTGGTGACCGCGTGCTGACAGCACACACACCGGGACATCATTTTCTAACACCTCCACAATGCATTCGCAATAGCAGTCATCAATGCCCCAAACAATCCCCCACTAACTTCTCTCACAATCCGTTCGGCACGGCGGAAGAGGCGGCAATCGAAATAGCCCTTGCATGTCGGCCACCGCCTTCAATCATATTTTCCGATTCTAAAACGACCATTAAAAATTACGCTGCGGGTTCCATCTCTTCGCAGGCTCTAAAACGTCTCCTGCAAAACCCCCCTACTACCCAAGTTGAGCTGATTTGGACTTCTGTTCACACTGGGCTTGGGAGTAACGAGGTGGCACACACGACAGCCCGAGCACTCACCTTCCGGGCGTGCCCCCACTCTGTAGCCTCTCACGGAGCCATATCACCCCGAGATAGCCTATTGAGCCACAATGAAATTGCTACTCATTACCGCCTCTCTCGCCTCAAATACCCAGCGACCCACCCTTCACTGACTTACACGGGAGAACGACTACGGAGGCTCGCACAGACGGAATCTCCTCCCGATAGAGCCCTCGTCCATCACATACATCCCTCAGTTTATCCCTCTCCCTTTTGCCCGCTATGCGGAGACAAGGCCACGGTGCAACCTCCGATACCCTCCCTCAAATCAATCATACATGGGTTGCATCACTAAGCAACGGAGGCGGGCTAGTTGGTACGATTTATAGGCTTCGGTACTAAGGAACCACACCCATTTTTTTGCTACATATAGTTCTTTGCTACACTAGTACTACGACGAGGACTAGTACTATTACTACTAGAACGTAAACCGTGCATTTAACGGGGCAAAGAAAAATAGGCAAAACGCGGTACGCTAATTGCCAACAGGAACGTTTATCTCAAAATAAAAAAAAAAACACACAAGAAGAACTTAACAAGAGCAACAACGAAAAAGTAAGAAACTAGGACATGGGAAATATGATATTAGGATGATAATGAGTAGACGTGTCATTTTTCTTTTTGAACTACCCCATTTGAGGGGGGCACCGATGATTGACGATTAGCAAAGGAGGAGCGCTGTGCGTAAGTGCCTCATCTATAGAGCCACTTTAAAAAGAAATACGATATCTGGACTCTTAATCCCACCGTATCAGGTTTCACACAGCATGGTCTCACTTTTTTGTTGTTGCTGTTGATAAGTTCTCCCTATGTGTTGCTTTGGTTTTCAATAAGCCGTTCAGTTGGTATTCAGCGTGCTTTTTTTGCCTCCTTCGTTTCTTCGTCCGTTTAGATGCGCTGTTTAATTACTGTATACTCGGGGACAACTTTCTGTGGCAATGCAGTCAAGGCTATAAGCCGAACCGCGCCGTATCGCTGCGCACCTGGAAGTAGTTCAACGAAAATAATTGGCCGGCTATAACCTAGAGTCCAAAAATATATAGTTTTTACGTTTTAGCCTTGGATTGATTATGCCACTAAATTACTAGTCAGAATATATGAAACACAGAGCATTATTTTTTAGATTTCTGAATTTTTTTTTGGTTGCGGCTGTCGCCGTGCACTGTCGTCGCAACGGTTCTCTTCCGAAAAAAAAAATGGCGCCCTCGTCGACGGCCTTCGGCAGCTCGCCCCTTCGTTCTCCGCATGGGATTTTTAAGAAGCTTGAGAAGCGAAAGCTGTAAGAATAGACGAAGCAAATAGGTTTGAAAAGTGTACGCCCAAGTGAGACAGATGCAACCGCGACTCTCCGTCGTTTCCGCAATCCGTTCGGTTAGCCACTTTGCCGATCAAAGTGGCTAACTTTCGTCAAAGTATCGGTCAGAAGATCCTGTGTAACTTGTCCTTTCTAGCTTATTCATGAGGTTCAGCGCTCAGAGCTCCTCGATAACTATTCAAAATGCGTAGGCTTCCCTACAGTTTTTCTGAGATGATTTTATGAAGACTCTACAGTCTGATGCTACGTATCAAGCAGCGCATCGCACTGCAGGAAACAAATAGGCTGTCTTTTATTGCTTTCGTTGTTGTTGACTTGTATTAGATGAATGTTTTTTTTTCTGTGCCCAACGCATTAATTTTTCTGCACCTTCACAAACGTCTTATTAGTAGGTTTGGGAGGGTCACAAAGATGGTGTGGATATTTTCTTCAGGCTGTATGGAATACATTCCCTTCTTCACAAATTGTCTTTCGCTATGGCTGCGTGCAAGAAGGTGCATATCCGCAGCGTGCGTTGTTTATTCACATGCAAATACAATGAGAAGGTTTGTGCTACGCCACCGCGATGGCACCCCAGTCAACGTTGTCTAGATTGTTCAGAGTACTCAAAGGCGGCTTTCGTGGTCCGAATTTCTATCCTAACCATTGTTATCATAACGAACTGACTCTCAACCCGAACAATTATGACATGATTATGGTGTTAAAGGCTTGATATACTCGCTAACAAACTCAATAAATAGTACACGCGCACATATTACAAGAATCGACACCGATGAATATTTCCAAGCAGCTCTTTATTGTTTTCCGACCGTCCAGGCGTAAGGAACAAATCGTGGCCTTCTCTGGATGGCGTTTTATGAATTGAAGAAAATTACTACTACTCTCATGTCCTGTACTGAGGGCCCGGTCCACTCATCAGCTCGATTTTACTGTTAAATAAAGTTTTCTCCTTCTCCTCCTCCTCTTGAGTGCAGTTATCCTATAACGCATATGTGAATATTCGGAGGATATGGCTGTGGGAAATGTACCGAAATATCCCCCCAGGTCTGAACAAACATAGTGTTACTATATTTTTACCGTAGACGGGGCTCGTTTTGCTCAACAAACCTCCACACCGGTTAAAAGCCTGGTATAAAACCAGCACGCACCTGTACACAGTTACTTGGAACTCAACCTACATTTTTTGCACGCCATAGTGCATGTCGGCCTACTTTCATGCCATGACAACGTAAAGTGATGTGATACGATACTTCCGAGCGTTCGGCAAGGTTGTAAAAACTGTTATACCTTACATATCATTACCGGGAATCGTAATGCCTTCTGCCAAAGCCGACAGCCCCGAAGGCCTGGAATTTATTAGATGCGACACATCTCTTTAACTCGCCTTGTCCCGCGTCGTTGTCGCGGCGTAGTCCGCATCCTCGGCGCGGCAGCTGTGCGCTCCGCCGCTCTCACCGCAGCGCCATCTGTGCGTCAGCGCGGTCAGCTCGCTCCCGTCGCCGTGCCAGCTGTGCGTTAGCGCGCAGCTTGCGCTCGCACTTGTGCTTGGTTAACACATGCGCATGCGCTGCTATGCGCTGCTATGCGCTGCTCTCTCTCATTCCGCTGCATATAAACGCGGTATGTGCGCCGCTCCGCTCAGTCGTTCCGCCGCCGGCGCTCCGATGACATCGTCCGATGATTTGAATAACGCAACGGCCACCCCCGATGCGTCGCATCTACCCCATGGTTCCCCTACGGGAAGATGGTGTAAATTTTTTTTGGTCATTGTTGTCGGTTACTAGCAGCCGGCTGTTCCCTTTGTTCGAAAGATTGCTTAATACAGAAGCGGACGCCTAGCTCCGACTCTTCGCGCTCAGCACAGGACCGGCTTCGCAGGGAACGGGGCGACGCCGGCAATGTTTCTTCTGCAGCGGTATCAAAAATATACTTTAACTCACGCCTTGAGCTAGTGCATGCGATTTCACGTCTATTATTATGATTAAAAGTTATGCACACGCAAAATCTGGTGCGGACAAGCATCATACTACAACCGAGCACAAAGAAGCAGCAGGGAGGGCGAGCCCGAGTGAAGCAGACGACAAATGCGAGAATTCCTAAGCCGACGTGACGGAGGCGCGCTTCGCAGCGCCGCCCGTGGTCGCGCTCACCTCCAATAGAAACCATGCGTTGCTTGCAGCTTTGGGGGTTACTGGTATTTCCGCGCAAAATGAAGTAGATATATGCGCCATATTAGGGTTGCCATAGCGGATAAGAGAACAGTTTCTGCAAAGGGGTCCGCGTAACGACAAATATCTTTCTATTGAAATGTGAAGTTGGGCCAGGGGGTGCATATCATATCTGAAAAAAAAAAAAAAAACACAGCACACAAAAACGCGGTCGAGAATAAAGGGAACACAAACGCAGCGCAGCGCTTTTTTTAGTGTGGGCTGAGTCTTCAAGTATACTTCCACGCCACACAGGTACATATGTCACGCATACGTCGCAGAATCCATGCGCAGTGACCGAATATGAGCTGATGCTGAAATAAGCTAATGCTACTGAACATAAGTTGACGCTAACCGAAGATAAGCTGATCGTGATGCTGATGCACAACGCCTACGCGCCAGAGGTTTTTTTCGGCTATTTAATTTCTTGACTAAGCGTGAAAGACTAAATACGCGGGCAAACACTCCACAAAGTGGGTGAAGTTGGCCAACTGAAAAGACCTATTAGTGCGGGCTTGTTGGCAAACACGGATATTAAAGAACAGCGTTTGAACGGTACCACAGAGGTGGGCCCTTTCAGCACCCAGTCTTGTGAATTCTTCTGCCCCGTTCAAGCGCTGTTGTTTAAGATCAGAAGTTGGCCAACAATGCCGACCGAATTAAAAAGAGTACTGTAAAACAAGTGTGTAGATTGACACACGAAAATTAGTTCAGATAATACAGTCACAAGATCACATACAAATAATAATTCAGAGCCGAATTTTTCCTATGAATTAGACAGAGGCGGAATAAAACTTTATTTGTCGAGCAGAGGCTGATGTTGTGGGCCTCGTCCCGTGAGAGGCGTGAAAGGAGGTACGGAATTCCTTGGCTTCTACTGGCTGTCCTCGCTTGGGTCACCAGGTTGAGCGGGTATCCGGATCGAGGCTGGCCAGGGAAGCTTTCCACTGGTTAAAGTGGTGGTTGGGAAGTACGGGCGAATTTGGGGTGCATGGTAAGAAAACGTGTGGATTAGAAAATGTCGCCTTTGGCACCATTGCGGTACAGAAATACTTTGCAATACTTTGCATTCTAATTCTATCGGTCTTAGTTTGGCTGCTCGTGGCGAGTGCATCACGATAAATTCCAGCCAATTAATGTTTTTTGCCGTACTCCCTCTGACTGAATCTGCTGACGACCTCTAAACAACTACTAATTCTTTGCTCAGGGGAAGCTTAGTACTACGTTTAAATGTAAATAAAAAATGTGGTCGATACCCTTTTCATAGGAATCGGTGAAACACCAAAAGTAAAACTCCACAGGAGAATTTATTGTGCATCCATATGAAGTTGCACATCACTATCTATATTATGCCAGTATGGCATCGTTAGACGCGTGAACGTTAGACATTTGATTGCAAGCGCCGGAAAATTGCGTAAATCCGACTGAAACCACAGCCCCTTGAAAACAGTGCGAACGAAACGGAACCGAAACCGAAACCAAAATCAGTAGGTGGCGGAGGGTGCCTCTATTCAACCGCGTCCCGAGTCCACGAGGGCGCTGGCATCGAGGCGCCGAATGTCGGCGCTCATTAGTGTCATGATGAACTACTTCGCTTCACTTCTCCTAGACGGCAGCCCCTCCTAGACGGCATCTGAATGAAGAAAGTACTGTGAAAGATATACAGTGCGTTCGTAGACCTACTTCCGCTTGAATTCGTAACGCAATGGGCAAAGCACTGTGTACCTCCCGTTGTGGCGAGAGAGTTCGTGGCTTGAATCCGGGAGCAGCCCCGTCACTAGAACTTTTTCTGGCGACGTCATTTCCGTGACGGATATGACGCCGCTCAGATCTTGGTGTACCCGGGCATAAAACACTTTCGTGTTAAAAATCAACAGTAATGTCAAAGTTTTGAGCGGTGAAACAGTCCATGGGCAATGAATAGCAGGAAATCTGCGGGAGTAGATTTACCTGGAGTAAATACTTAGTTCCGACCAATGCCGCCTGTATAAACATTGCCTAACGCGTGAGCGAAAAATGGCCAAACAGCCACTCTCCTGTTGCTCTCTCCTACCCTTCCCCGCTCCGTAGCCTTCCAGCGTGCTTTTGTGTCCGCCAGCCAGCGCTGCTTCTCGGAAACTATGCAAAATAGTGGAAAGTTTGTTTAGCGTTCCCGAGGCGGCGCTCCTACGCCTTCTTGTTTTTCACCGTGCCTGTCTGTCTCGGTCGTCACTGATAAAACTTCCTTTGTCACGAAGCAAAATCCGTTGCGCTGCCGCAGGCTGATGCCGGCTTTGCGCGCTTATCTACTCGGATCACAGGCCCTGAAATTTTCTGAGTGGGGCATCCCACCTCTATCCCCTCCGCATTTAGGTATTGTTTTGACCCCGCTGTTCGCACTCCGCATCGGTACGCACTTCTAAAATTGAGGACTGTACTGTAGAAGCGCCCGGACAGCGTGGCGGGATCCCAGCTGCTTATCCTTTTGTTTCCTATAATTTTCTGAAGTTTACAAGCACGTGATATTATTGGAAAGTAATCGTAGAAGTGAGCGCCTGAACAAAAAACATGCACGCAATTTTTTTCTTCTCTAAATACTCCAGAAAGAAAAATATCAGTAAAATATTGGCTCTCCATCCGAAAATATCGTTTTTCTGTTAGCTATATGTCTACCCGACAATCAGTATGTTCTTACACTATTTCAGTCCGCCACCGTCTTTATCTTTGAAAAAATGCAGCAAGTATGAAGCGAGCGACACGTTGAACGAGATCCCCAGTGCGCCACAGAAGTAGCGCCCCGTCGCGGCTAAGATGTAAGTGAAACGGCCCTTGAAGCCCAACAGGCAAGCTGACAGACACATGTCGTAGAAGTGGGTGCAGCGGTCGCGACTCGCGAGCAGTGACGTAAGGCGAGATGTCCGCCGGCACGCGCCATATAGCGGATCAGTGCCTGAACTAAGCGTCCCTACCCTTCCCATTGAAAAGCGCGCGACGCGTCAGGCAATGTTCATACAGGCGGCGTTGTTCCGACCAAAGCTAAAAGGAAGAAATCATTAGAAGGATTCGCATGGGCTTTTGTTCATTTTCGATAACTCTCAATTAATGAAGAGCAGCTTAATCCTATTACTGAGAACAAAAATCAACGCATGCTAAGAGGGTTCAGTTATTGGGCCGAAACTTTGCGCAAGCCGCTAACGCCGTAAAGCTTTAACATGTCCGAACATCGGGTATGCCGAGTCAGTGTGTTACCCAAACCATGATATCCGGACACGCTTCCTTGCAATGGTCTACAATAATTATTCGTTTCACGCTGTGACTACAATCGTGCTGCTAGCATAGCACTCCCGGCCACGAAACACTGCTTTAAAGGGACACTGAAGTGAATTTGTCAAGCTCCCGTTTTTGCTTGCACTGTGTAGACTGGCTCAAATTAACACACTATTCATCGTTTATCCGGTTGACAACTCGTTAATTATTTTACAAAGCGCGAAAGAAGAAAAACTACTATGCGCGGTTTGCGGCGGCCGCACCAACTAAATGCTGTGACGTCAGGAGGGCGGGGCACCGTGATTGGACGATGCCCAAGGTTAGCAATCAAAAGTTTCGGTTTCGGTTTCGGTTCTGTAAAACAACATGCTTGACATCTCATGGCGTTGTTGGATGGGCATTCTCGATTTCTCAATTATCGCCGCACCGCGCTTCTGCCATGTTGTCGGCTGTCAAATGTCTAAGATAAACCTCCCAGGGCGGCTTGGAATCGTAGAAATCACTAGACGAGGCCTACGCAGTGGATGAACGCCCTCCGCGTCACCGCAGACTCTCAAATGCCATGCGCTTTTCCCGCATATTCGGAGCTTGCCTCACTCATGTCTGTTCGTAAAAAGCTAGTTCGCACCAGGCCAAGGGTGTGCTGATTCAGGCCTGGGCCCACTGCCCGCAAGCAGTCGGTGCTTGTGGCAACAGCACGCCAACGAGAACTCGCTAGCGCGTCATTGTCAGTATGCGCGCATTCTGCGATCTCGCTCGTGGAGCAGTGAACGTTACGGCCCAAAAATGGTGAACGCGGTTCATAAAACATCAGCCGCATACGAAAAAAATCAACTTACAAAAAAAAAACATGTACGCTCCGGGATTCGAACTTGCGACTTTCAAAACCAATTACAGCGCCTCAGACCGCTAGGCCACGAACCTTTTTTTTTTTTTTTTTTTTTTATTACCTCCGCTAGGCCACGAACCGGCGCTTGCCGGTTTGGATATGTAAGGTTTATAATGTATGATCAGTTTACACTTTTATTTATTTTAAGCATTTTAAGTACTTTATGTGACTATTTGTTGTATATCACTCCTGCAGTAAGTGTCCCCCAAACTTCCACAATATCTCACGTCTAGCAATTGCATTTCTTTGACGGAAAAGCGTTCGCAGATGTGCGGTCGTGCTGCTGACCGCTGTGCTTGTTTGCCCAGCGCAAAAAGTGCTTCCTGCTCCCTAGTTTTGCGCTGTACGGTAAAAGTTTCACGTGATTTTATTTTCTTAGTACCTATATTGACTTCGCTGACTCTTCTCGCGCCTTCAATTGGCCTTAGATTTTCCTACTAGCGTAAAGTCAGCGAAGCGTCGCATGTGCACTTGTGCAGCGCTTGTGTGGAGCGACCCGGACTCTGAGTTTGACACAGTGTACAAACTAACAAAGTAAGGAAAGGCACATTCTTTCATTCACAAAGGTGTTGTGGCTTAGTTTCAATTGAGCGAGCGAATAGCGACGACCCGCCGGCGGCCGGCGGACGAAACGCTGGGCCGACTGACTCGATCGGTGGGTCGGCTGGTCGGCGAACCGTGCAGTAGCGCAGCCATTTTCCAGCTCATCTCCTGCTGACGTCACACGAAAACGCCACAGAAAATGGGCGAGCGTAAAGAGAGGAGGACAGCATTTTCGAATCGATTTTTCTACTAAATAAATTCGCGTAAACGCGGCCAGAGTGGTCGAAACAATGCCTACGGACTCCGAACTACAATTTGCGCTAGTAATCCCGCAATGTTTACAAATCACTTCAGTGTCCCTTTAAAACTTTCACGGAGATAACTGACGCGCTGCTCATTCATTTCTCGGTCCGAGGGGAATTGGCGACGCACGATGAGCGTCGTGACCAGTTATGACCCCTTCCACTTCCTGTGTTCCGACTTCTTGGGGCGGCAGCGGTCGCAGCCCATTCAGAGCTGGGGCTTCTTGGCTGGAAAAATTTGCCGCACATCTGCTACCGTCGCTGCAAATGTCATCGAAAGGCGGTAGTCTTCTGCCATCCCTACAACGCGACTGCCTCTCCTGTCTCATCCGCCCACCTCTCAGGCTGTTCACCTCCTGTCTGGGTCCACCCATTGGAGGTTTGCGGAGTGGAATTTTGCCGCATTCGCGCTGCTGCACCGTCTGTTGGGACTTAGCGATCGAGCCACGAGCGCGAGGCTCGGGAGCTACACTTGTTTGTATTTAGTTGCCCTCAAACAAATGCCCTCAGGGTAGCGAGAAAGAGCCTCAGAAAGACGACGACGACGACGGAGCGGTTTGTTGGCATTCTCCGACTACTCGTAATTTTCGTCTAAACGAGCTTCAATCCTTTGCTGCATCACTCCTGCTCGTTCCTAACGCCGCTACAATCCTCCTGGAACCGATACGTCACAGCGGCAAGCCCAAGGATGCCCAAGGCCATCAAGCCTCGGCAGCGTTTTAACATCCTGAATCTCCCCACGAAGACTTTGCAGAAAGTGCTTGATTGCTGCCTCGGGATCACTGGATTCACTGGATACGCTTACCACCGAACTACGAACACTGTGTCCGTGTGGGTTACGTCTCTGAACGCAGTGGCCCAGTTGTGCTCACTAGAGCACATTGCGCTATCTGCCGACACGATACTTACAGTTCAAGCGTACCTGGTGTCAGGCACTGACATCCGCCGCTTTGTCATCTCGGGTGTGGATCCCGGGGAGGATCCGGACTACCTTCGTGACAACATAAGGTGTGACACGCATGAAGTGCTTCTTGTGCGCTATATGGGAGCCGGCCGCACCTGCCTCTTGACGCTACGGGGCCCGCTGGAACCTCCCAACCGGCTTTTCTACAATGGTTGTGTCCTCCAGCCCCGTCCTTTCCAAGCCGGGGTAGTTCACTGCTACCATTGTTTTCGCCGTGGTCACATGAGCACTTCCTGCCCTTTCCCAACACCAGATTCCAATGAAGAGGAAACGGCCTCCCCTCTACAGCCAAAGTTTAAATGTGGTCTCTGTCGTTCTAATGACCATGAGATCACAGATAAAAGCTGCCCCACCAAAAGCAAGGCAACGCGTGCGAGGCGCCGTGCATGGCGCGCTCGTGCCCAGCCAGACCAGATCTTAACGTTCAACCATTTCTACTGTTTGGCGGAAGAAGATGAGGACGCCATGGAGGAGGAGGAAGCCACGGAGTCTCCCTCGCAGCCATCATATCGAGACGTTACCCGTGGTTTGCGCAGCCGTCGGCAAGTTGTTTCTGAGCCAATATTGTCTTCCGTGGAGGATGAGATTGTGGCCTTTAGACGAAAAGCTGGCCTCGCTGCATGGCCAAATGAACATACTCACCAAGCGACGGTCTCAACTAACACGCCGCCAGCCGAACTTGCCTCAATCGTCTCAAGACCTATCACGCCCGCCTCGTCTTTTCTCCAAGCCTCATCAGCAGGCCAGGTCTACGACTGCACTTCCCTCACCGCCAGCCTCTTCTGGCATGTCCCACAAACAGCTTCTCCAGTTTGTGGTGCACCAGCTGCTGACATTGGTTTCTGTACTTGCGGCACAACTTCACTAACCAGTCCGCTACCATGCCTGAACCACAACAGTACATTTGTACAGTGGAACTGTCGGGGTCTCTCTACAAAAATTGGTGAGCTCCGTGAAAGGCTACGTCTTGGAAAGCTCCATGCCAGGGCTTTCTTGCTTCAGGAGACGAACTCTCTCCCTCGTCTGCCTCAATTTACGGCGTACGCGGAGCCGTCTATTCCTGATCGGCGGTGCAGCTCAACTTCTACTCCTCCGGGCAAGGCGGCCATTTATGTTCGAACTCGGTTTCCTCAAACCCCTATCCCTCTAAATTTGTGGTGTACAGCCTGGCAGGAGGTGGTGGCTGTAAAGGTGCAGCTTCCGCGTCTTGCGGTTATCCTGTTGTCATGTTACGCGCGCCCTTACAGTGGTCGTGCTCCCCGCCTGCGGCTGGGTTGGCTTACCCAATTACGGCGAACTCACCCTGGCTGCCCCATTCTTGTAGCGGGGGACTTCAATGCTCCCCACTGTGACTGGGGATACCCTGCCTCAAGTGAGCGTGGTCGAGTGGTCCTGGAGCACTTCACCGATGCCTGCTTTACGCTGGCGAATGATATTACTAGCCCGACACGCCGTTGCACCCACGCCCGGATACCCCCATACTCACCTGACTTGTCGTGGTGGCTGGGTGCACAAACGATCTCCTGGCAACGCGAGGCGGACTGCTGGGGCAGGACCACCGCCTAATTCGCCTCGGGCTTATTCCGGGATCAACATGGCGCCTTCGTCGCCGGTGCACAGTGGTGAACTGGGATACCTTCCGATCCACCCTCAACGCTTCCCTCTCAGCGTCCATCCCGGACCCCATCGATCTGCTTTGGCGTGTCCTCCCGGAGGCCTTCCAGCATAAGTGGGTGGAGGAGTTCCGCCCTAGGCCTGATCTCCGGCTCCTGCAGCTCTGGGCCAAACGTAGGCAAGCCGAAGAAATTGCCAACCGGGACCCTTCGTTGATTCCTGCCAGGCTCCAGTTTCAGCGTCTTACCGCTGCTGCCAGACGGCACGCTGGCAGCCTGGCAACGCTGGCTTGACTGGTGTACCTCTCTCTGTCCGTCATCTTCAACGGCGTCCGTCTGGCGTACTTTTCGCGCCATGGAATCTGGCAGTCGCCCTCCGGAAGCAGCAGCCAGCGCTTGCCTTGCATCCAACAAGGATCCGGCACAATTCGCCCCCGACGTTGCCCGGGCCTTGTTTCCAGCCTTTGATCCTATGCCAGTGGCAAAGCCAGTTCCGCTCCCCCTGCCGAACAGTGTGGGCTTACAACCAACTTGCGAAGTCATTTCGGGAATGCAGTCACCGTTTACAATGGCTGAATTCTTGGCCGCAATCGATCAAGCTAAACTACGTACTGCTCCGGGTCCCGACGGCCTTACTTACGAGGTGTTCAAAAATATTGACGAACCAGCTCTCACGATGCTTCTGGACTCTTTAAGTCAGGTGTGGCTCTCTGGTAAACTCCCTGAATCGTGGCTTCGGGGGGATATTGTCCCCATCCCAAAGCCCGGGAAATCACCACATGAACTTCGAAACTTGCGCCCAATCGCTTTGACATCTACGCTGTGCAAGCTGTTAGAGCGGATGCTTGCCACGCGTCTTCAGTGGTGGCTTGATACTTTTCAGTGGTATCACCCGGCGAAAATCGGATTCAGGCCTCATCTTGGTACTGAGGATGGCTTGAAATACCTGTCATCTATGGTTTTCGTGGGAGGCCGTTCTCGCCGTGTGAGGACTGTACTAGCTATGGACATACGCAAGGCGTATGACAATGTTAGCCATGCGGCCATCTTAGAGGTACTCAGTTGTCTCCGCCTCCCAGACGAAGTCTGTGTCTTTGTCCGGCACTTCCTACAACACCGTTCTTTCTCCGTACGCATCAACCGTTAGAAGTTTCGGCTCCTTTACACCAGTGCGCGGTGTGCCACAAGGGTCTGTTCTGTCTCCGCTTCTTTTTAACATCGTCTTGTTGCCGCTAGCCTGGCACCTGGCCACTATTCAAGACCTGTATTTCCTCATGTCGACGGATGACATCACTGTATGGACAGTCCATTCAGACATGCCAAGACAAACCGAGTGCATCCAGCAAGCGTTAACAGACTGCCAGAAATGGTCTGAGTATGTGGACCTCAACCTCTCTCAAGAGAAGACTGCTGCACTTACAGTCGCCAACGCTTGGGGCCGTCGCTCCCTTGCAGTATCGCCGATCGTCCTACAACTGAACAGTACAGCCATTCCCATTGTCGAACACCTTCTGGTTCTGGGCTTAGAGATATCGGCCTCAGGGTCGGCAGCTCAGTGGATACGATCTGCTCGACAGAAAGCTGGGCAACTGCTCCACCTTGTTCGCCGCATCTGCCAGAAGTCTGGCGAGGCCTGCTGGACGATGGCCCGTCTCCTAGTGCGTTCTGTACTACAGCCAAGGCTCGTGTACCAGGCACAGTTTCAGCACATGACGCAAGGGGACTGGGACCGGCTGGAGACTATTAACAGGGCCGCCATGCGCACTGTTACTGGACTCCCCCGCCTAACACCAATTCCACAGCTCCAAGCAGAAGCGCAGCTAAACACGCTTGATGAACTCATTCATCAGCGTCGTTCCGCACGCCTGCTGAAATGTGGACTGGTTCCAAAGGCAGCAGCTCTCGCCGCGTACATAGGCCAGCCGCCGAATACGATGCCAGCCTTTTCCGCCGCAAGGCCGTCCTGGCTGTTCGATCAGGTAACGGACAACAAGCATCTGACAAGGCTACACGCCCGTACCTCGGGCCTTCACCAGCCTCCAGATGCCGTCTTTCATGTCCCTGACTGGGCGCCTGAGACGCAACCGCTGGTTGTCCAGGCTTTTGTGAACGCCGGGGCATACGACTGCTTCGTCACCACGGCCTTGACGTGTCCCTCCTACCCTACCCTAAATCAAAGCTGCGCGTACGAGTCACTCCGTACACTCCCAAGCCTGCAAGCAGAACTTCCTGCCATTAGGAATGGCCTGCAGGCGCTTGCATCGACTTTGACACTGGGGGCAAGCTGGAACTTTACACAGACTCAACGGCAGCGATTCGGGATTTGCGTCGCGTTGCGCGTTGTACAAGCCTGGCCGCACGCATTCACGAGATTATAGACACTTATCCATGTCCTGTCCGCTTTTCATGGATTCACCGGGACACGCTTCCTGCCCACACTGTGGCAGATCGCGCCTGCCACTGAAGAGACCTCCCACGGCCACTACTACTACTTCGAGTATCCACCCTAGAAGAA
Organism: Haemaphysalis longicornis; assembly: GCF_048455015.1. NCBI lineage: Eukaryota > Metazoa > Arthropoda > Arachnida > Ixodida > Ixodidae > Haemaphysalis > Haemaphysalis longicornis. The sequence goes on from NW_027526203.1 coordinate 467,151,506, forward strand.
CTACTGGTGGAAAAAGAGAACCTCCGCCGCGCCACGCGTGCTTTACTTCCACCGCTTGGAACTGACCTCCCCAGTGGGCTCACTCGCTGGGAGGAGGTCTTGCTGCGGAGGCTTCGAGTTGGGGTGGCGTTATCCCCAGCAGTTACTAACGCTTGGCCTGCCCGATACCACACCCCGTTTGCGGACACCTGCCCCTTCTGTGTGACTCCTGCGCCAGAAGCCGACGTTGAACACCTGTTGTGGACTTGTTCAGTTCTTAGAAACGCCAGAATCCAACAACTCCGATTCAAAGGGCTCCATCCTGGGAGACCCCCCGATCTTAAGAGTTGGATATGGGGACCCCAGTACCGGTCTCTTCCTGGCTTTCTGCGTGCAACTGGTGCAATGTTGTACCTATAAACCTCCCTGTTATGCCGTAGGGCAATCTAGCGCATTAAAAAAATTCCCTCACTGCCCCGACGAATGCGGATCTCTGTACCACATCACATGGGCCTGCCAAAATACCCAATCTGTCCCTGCAATTACCAATCCATCCCCTGTGCAATGGAACGCTGCGCTGACCAGCTGGTACTGAACGACCAGCTTATGCTGGTCACCAGGGCTCGGGCAACGGCGCAAGACTCTGGTGCTTTGGACTGAGGGCGCCACCACCTCAGGAAGCAAACAAACTTTTTGCTCTATACCAATAAAAGTTGTTCCTCCTTCTCGTGGTTAAAACGTTGTTTCAACGCCTTTTTTTTTTTTATTTGCTCTCGCAAAAATCGAGTACACATCTAGTTTTAATGGAGAATTTTAATTTTAATGGCGAACACTGCGAACACCAGTTATGTATTGACGTTCTTCCTCAGTAAGTGTAATATTGTCACGTTGCCAAAGACGACGAAGTTGTCTTTAAGAAAAACAAGTTTATTAGAGCGAACTTGTGCTCCCCTAACAACTCAAAGAATACAAGGCGGCGATACAGCAATCAACAAAGTGACGTGCGTAAAGTGGTGTCGGCGATTCGAATGCCATGGCGTCTGCTCTGCAGGCTTTTATCTCTTGGCGCGAGTGTTTCTGGAACCGTCGATTTACATCCAGGACATTGTAGATCAAAGATCATTCTGGGCCAGTGACGTTAGGGCGAGACAGTCTGCTTATCTGAATGTGATAGCCCGTGCGGCATAAAAATAAATGGAAGACGTGCTTCGCTTGGGACGCAGATAACACAGCCGGGCATGGCCGGGCAGCAAAAACAAACAATAAACTCATACAAGGTTCGCGGCATTATAACCTTTATGCTGAAATATGTGGATAAATGTGTAGGATATTTATAGATTTATTAGACTGAAATAGTTTTGCCTAAATACACGTCTCACTCAAGAAATCATTTTACCTTTTGGCCGGAAGGCTGAATGGAGGAACATACATGCACACATACATAAATACATAAATACATTCATACAGACAGACGGACAGACAGACACACCGATGGGCAGACGGACGGGCGGACGGACGGACCAAAATGTTTGCGTTTGAGTTGCCCAAGAAGGACGATCGTCTTCAAAACCGCAGCTGGTGGGAATTGTTACTTCCTACAGCGCACCTCATAGCCCGGGTGTTGCTTCAACGGTATTAGAATTCAAACTCCCTTGCAGTTAGAGCTACAGTTATGTGATAATTAGTGGAAAGAACTCACTCACTCACTCACTCACTCACTCACTCACTCATTCACTCACTCACTCACTCACTCACTCACTCACTCACTCACTCACTCACTCACTCACTCACTCACTCACTCACTCACTCACTCACAGACTCACTCACTCGCTCACTCACTCACTCACTCACTCATGGGAAGAAGGCAATTCATTCTTTGCGGAGGAGACCGTTGAGACATCAAAGTCTTTGACAACTACGCCAGTAATGAATTCAACATTGAAAGAAAACTTCTACGACTTACGACTATTCGCCGTTGGAAATTACTGGTTTCGAACTTTACTTATCATTATTAAACAATAAAAATTAGCGCCCGCTCGTATTACTCCTTGACGAAGATAGCCACCGCCGCTGCCAAAACGTTTTCCTCAACAAGTTTGGTAGCGTACGCGTTGCGACATCTTTTTTTTTTTTTTTTTTGACGAGATTGGTGTCTTTGTTGTGCACACGCTGAAGGTGAAGCGGTGTTAGAATTAAAAGAAAAGTTGACTAGCACCAAGTACACATTGAATAGTTCATGTGTACGAAATATTTTCGCAATACATGCAATAGAAGCGGCGCAATGAGCAAACAAAAGTGGCCCGATGCCCCGCCCTCATCTCGCCGCGCGATGCCGGAAGACCGAAGAGCGCGGGCGAAAACCGGCTGAAAAACGTCATACCTGGACTTCCGGCCGGATCGGCCGCCTCGGCCATGCTCTTTTCGCCGTGTTTCCTTGTGAATGATACTTGTTGTTGTGGTGGTTGATAGCACTCATTTGTACAATTTTCGTGTTCAAAAAGTATGCACGAACGCCAAACGAGGCATACGTTATGATGCCGTATTCCTAAGAAGAATAATGCCACGCCGGGATGCTTGATAACATACGGAAGCGACCGCCGAGGTGGCTGTGCTTGATGACAGAGAATATACTACACTACGTTAAATACTTTGTAAACCGCTCCAATGCGGTTTTTTTTTTTATGCGACGGTCGTGAATATTCACATTAGATTCGAGATTTAGGAAGGATGGGGAATACTGCTGTACTTTGGCCGGGGATGTTTCGCTCCATTCCAGAAACCAAGTCACATTTGTTCAGGAAATACTTGTTTCGTTAAACGCGTCGGTTTTCTTTCCCTATGGGCTCAGGACAGTGTTAAAAAAAACAATTTTTTGGCTAAACTAAAACAAGGGGCCAATCCTGATAGAAGTTCTCTCCCGGCTAAGAGGTAAACAGTATTCCTACAAAGTAAAAGAACCAAGACAACCAGATTACTTATTTTGCAAGTATACATGTCACGATAAGGTGATGTTTGTCTGGAATTAAAAAAAAAAACCACTCCGAACCACCACCGTGCCATAATTTGTGTTGACTGCGGGAGCCTAATTTTTTGCCCAAGATTCCGCGTGGCGTGCATATTATAACCTGGCAAGCACTTGTTGTCACTGAACCTCAAGTGTGCTCCAATGATAGTCGGTGATATATATATAATGATGATACTAAAAAAATTAGGAGCGAAGAGTAAATATACGGCCTCTGTCCGACTAGCGCGGTAAATGCTTAAATCTAGAAATGCTGAAACAGGCCAACGATTCATTATCACAAACGTTTGGTGATTGTTACCTAAAGTAACGTAACTACAACGTAACTGCCTTGTCCGACTGGTCTGTTAATTATAACGAGTTGGCCGTAATATTTTAGCAGAATGCGCAACGCACAAGCGAAAATCAAGCCCTACTACAGCCAATAATGCTGAGCAGGAACTAGTATGCTGCAGTGTTTTCAGAATAAATGCATGTGAAGCAGTAAGACGCCACTCATCGAAGTGCAGCTAGCAATCGCGGAGGCGCCGTAGCGCCGCTGCCGAAATGGCGCGCGCGTGTGGGTCTGTGTACGGGGATGAGTAACGGGGCTGGGGTGGGCGACAACGAACAAAGGAAATGCGGAAGCAGAGTCTGCTTGTTGGTTTATGCGTGTACCGGCAAGACGAGTCTCGCATATATGTTTACAGCGCATGAACGTTATTTTTTCGCGCAGTGCACGTACGTGCTTTTCGTTGGTATATTGTTTATAAAACGCCCATTAATCTTCGGCATAAATGGTTTTGTGTATAATAAGAAACAGTTAAGGCAGTACCTAATATTAACATAAGGCATAAAATCCCCCTATGCTGGTCGCCTAATTCAAAAATATTTTGATGGAACCCACTAGTCGACGTCACAGTCACTGCTTTGGGGTCCTCTGTCGCGTAAAGCAAATTTAAGCTCCAAGATAATTGAACCAACAGCACGGGAAATTATAAAACAAACTTCCAGTCATGTGCGAAAATTAAACTGCAAGCTAAATTGCCGCAGAGGCAACCGTGCGATCGTTCGCAATGCTTCCGACAACCCTCGCGGCCGAAGGGTGTCCTCCTTTGACGTCATGACGGGCGCAACCAGTCAGGGGCGTCAAAAGACGAAAAGCGCGCGTCTTTCAAACGGGGCCGCGCTTTTTGCAAGATAAATGCCACTTAGACTCATATACGATAAATTTCAATGTGATATTCGGAATCAGCGCGCAAGAAACTATATAACTGTTAATCTAACTCAATTTTTTTGGAAAGCGCTTCAGCTTCCCTTTAATGCATAGCTATTTATCTTGCACCGCAGCAGCATTACTGGTACTAACAAGCCGAGCTAATGACCGCAGCGCAAGTCTGCCGGCTGTTCAGATATCCCGAAAAATCGATTCTGTCAGACAAGGGATGGAAACAATTGCGAGGAAAGACGAGAATGGCGTCGGGTTCAGTAACCCTGCAACGGAACGGAGTTGCAACAGAGTTAGCGCTCCGGTTTCATAAAAACTACGTACCAAACCACCAAGAGCAGCGTGTTGCGTCTTATAAAGGCTTTAGTCCCGGTTCATCTCTGATCAGTGGAAAATTTGCCAGGGAAGCGCCGACCGGGAGCTGCAAAGCCGATCACGTCGGCGGCGGTGAGTGACCGTCAGACGGCACGGAAAGCTCTCGTTCGGAAGCCGCGCGAGGGATCGCCGGATTGCTCGCGCCGGCTGGCAGGCCAGGCGTTGGATCGCCGATTATGCCGTCGCTGCCAACCCTCCGATTGCGACGCGCAGAGACAGGACTCTCGGCTTCTCCTTTGGCCGGTTTCCTCTTTGCAAGTCGATCGGGCCAGCGCCCGTCTTGCATGGCCGCTTGCCTAACTGATTGACCGCAGCGGGCCGGAGGGTGGTGGCGACGGGCAAAGCCGCAATGAAACCGCTAAGGACGGATTATCTATGCTCTTGCCAGATGTAGTGCTCTGGCCAGACTAAGGAAGCCCGCGAAAGAACGAAATCAATATTTGGTCCGCGTTCATCTAATTGTTCTCTGCTTCTTTTTGGGGCTCGAGCAAGCCTTTTTAGTTTCTTCAAAGCAACAGTACAGTACTTGTCTTTCTTAAGAGAGGATCCGCAAATCTGCTCCTGCTTCCACTTGTCGCGTTGGTGGCGGGCGAGATGAAACTGCCCGCAAGGAGCGGGACCCCGACACGCAGTCATGTATTTACCAACACATGCACGTAGATGGGGCCTACCCCAAGACAAAAGCCTAAGATCTTGAAGGATTCAGTGAAAAGTGTTGCACTTGACTTTCAGCCGGGCCAGGTTCGAACGCGTGAATCCGGCTGGCTCCGAGGGCTTGTTTTGCAGTTCCTAACGTACGCGTGAACACACTCCCGCACACACATGTGTGTGTGCGTGAGTGCCTACGTGCGTGAGTGCGTGCGTGCGTATGCGTGTGCGTGTGTGTGTGTGTGTGTGTGTGTGTGTGCGTGTGCGTGCGTGCATGTGTGTGTGCGCGTGTGCGTGCGTGCGTGTGTGTGTGTGTGCGTGTGTGTGTGTGTGTGTGTGTGCGTGCGTGTGTGTGTGTAGCGGATTCTGACTTGAAATGAGGGGGAATAAAAGGAGGGCAGATGTTAGGAATTCCTATGAGGGCACAGGACAAGCTGTTGTTCTCTTTTTTTCAAGTAACATATAAATATTGGGAGGTTCAGATACGACAGAACAAAACAGTAAAGTTAAAAGAAAAGTTAAGGAAAGTTAATAGTTAAAAACGAGATTGGTATTCAATGCCATAACCTCGGGATGCTTGCCGATTGGGTCATCCTTTGTTTTATTAACAGCGAAGCTGTGTAGCATATCGTAATTTTTCTTGTCTGCAGTTCAAAATACCAAGAAACTGCGGAGCGCGTGCACGTGAGCGCGGGCTTCGCGGCGACCACCAGCCAGTTAACAAAAAATTATAACGCAACACAATCCAACACAATCCACTTTAATCCAAGCCAAGCCAATCCAATCCAATCCAATGCCCCTCGCGAGAGAATGTTCGCTATCGGAGAGGAGAGGGGGTGAGCGGAGGAGAGTGCGGACGCCGACGACGACGACGAACGCACGTCACGGTTTTGGGACTGACGTCATGCTGCCCAAGCGCGTGGAGATAGTGGAGACCACTGCCGGTCTGGACGCGCGCGCGCCGAGACCAGCAGTGGTGCGACGAGAACGGGGACGTCACGAGCGCCTTCCTGTCATGGAGGCCGCCTCGCTGTTCGTTTTGTCGAAACCGAAACTGACACGAATAAACGAGGCTGTAAACTAATAATTACGCCACGATTGACCGCCTAATGTCCCATTGTATGATTAGTGGGCTGGTAGGCACCCACTACAGCGAAAAAAACGTAACACGAAAATTTCGTGTCAGTTCTGTACAGACAGGCGCCAGCCAAGCCGTCAGGTTGCCTGTTTAGAATAAAGACGTTCGAACGCGCGGCAATTTTTAGGGCGTGGATAGGGGGCTGAAACACGAGCAAACTTTTGCGCGTTTTGTATTATTTTGCCTTGCTGTGCTCTTTACTCCCTCTTAGTAACGTAACTGAAAACAATGGGTATTTTGGGCGTTTCTCTTTCTTTCTAAAAAGAACTAGTCCCGATAAAGAAGGAGGAAAAGTGAATATATTCGTAGAGTATTCATACATTACAATATGCAGGCGATAGCAGCCGGGGAAGCATGAGGCAATTTTATTCATGCTGACATGTGGTAGTATATTGCGTGATAAGAGCCGCAAGACAATTTTATTCGCGAAAAAGAGAAGGCATTGCCGCCATCCATCGGTTATCTCCTCTTTAGTTTTATTTTGCCATCAGTTTTCTTTTTAAAAAAAAGCTTATCCATGTGCGAGTGCTTTGTTCTGCCGTTATCTGAGAGTCCGGCCCATGAGGACTTGCGCGCCCTGGTTCGTGTCACTCATTCCTTTCCCCTGACTCTTTCGGCGGTGCGGCCGGCGTGCAGAGTCACACGCGAGAAAGCAGAACAAAGCATCGAAGGAAAGGCTGAAGGAGTGCCCAGAATCCACGCGAAAGTGAGGGTGATAATGCATGCGCGCCGCGCTGTCAAAGTATGCCAGGAGCATTTTGTTAGTTCTTCCTTATTTTTTTTCTGAGAAAGAGGTTATAGAGTACTCTTTTCGCTTGTTTAGTTTCCGCTTTTTCAAACGATGCGACCAAGTCCTAGAACAAACCTTTCTTTAGCGAGGCGCACAAAGAGACCGCCACGCGGCGAATCAAAGGCTAGTAAACGAGCGACGATGCGGGTAATGTCATCGGTTCATAAATATTCCACACACGCACGCACGCACGCAAATACAACATCGCCCCAGACTTGGCCGATAAAAAATCGACACGCATGAAAAGTAGCACGTCGTGCGGGTTGGAAGGGTTCGTAAAGAGATACGGGCACACCTTGGCACCCCTGGGCCCAAATGCTCTGCATGTGGACTGCACTCTGATGACTGGCCCTTCCCCTGGAGCTGCCCTCCCATAGTAGATACGGCGAAAAGGAGGGTGGAGGGCACCTTCAAAGCGCCTGAACTCCGAACTTCGGGGACCGGTGCCGCCTTTAAAGATGTTCAATGCACCTTTCGGGCACCACTCCTCGATTACGTGCACGGGCTTCGTGCCACCGGATGAAACGGGAACCGCGGGGCGATTGGCCGGACCTGGCCTACCTGTTCTAATAAATGTTTCTGCTATTGACCTGCTCTGTCGGGATAACGGCGTTGTTATACATAACCCCTAAGAAGGCGTGAGCTGCGTAGGAACCCGTCAGGATCAACTTGGCAAACGCGTAGCAAGCTAGCGGGGGAATGGTGGCAACAGCGCCTTTAGGGTGTTTCTGTGTGTTTGTAAGCTCTGAAGATTGCGACAGTCTTCACGAGAACGAAAACACGAGAATAAAAAGAATCGCACACATATACATACATATATATTCGTAAAGACGAACACACGGGGCACCAGGCAAAAACGAACACGGTTAATGCCTTGTTCGGTTCGCTGTACGTTCACCCTCGGAAAAAGCAAAAAACCTTGACGCGTTCGCTCTCGAACCTGTCACAAAGGCATTACTTCGGCTTTATCGCGCACTTAAGCGCAGTGGTTCTGAGGATGCGCTTCGAAGTTCCGATTTATAAATTGTTATTTCCACGTGCCTTTTAAGCATGTCCTGAAGGGGCTGACGAAAACCCGATGGTCTATGAACAAGACTAAGAGTGGCTGGTGCACAACATTCACCCAGACCTGCTCAACGGCAGTCTCATCGGAACCGTTAAGTGGCAATACCAGCTTGCTGGTTTTTCCGGCCAGTTTTTTTCTTCCTAACGAAGCAGCTCCCCGGTAAGTGGAAGACTATTTTTAAAAGAGACCTTCACTTGCAGAGCATTTAATGAAGCATAAAATTAACTCGAGGGAGCTTAGAGATTAATTACCTGGCAAGTGTCAAAGGAACGCTTACCGCCCCGGTGCGGCAGATTAACGAGCCCGGATATGTAAATACACCGCGGGAGGCAGGCTGGAGCACGAAATGAGTTTCCGTACTGGCTTGGGCCGCCTCCAGGCAGTAAATTAATGAAACGACGAAAAACATTCTGGAAATCCTGCAGCTGTCATTTTTATCCGTCCCTCGATCCCCCCTCTCTCTTGCTTCCCCATTCCCTATAGTCTGATGTTTATTTTTCCTTTCGCTTCCTAAGCGAAAGCGCCACGGGTTTAGGCACCTTGGTCTGCCTACAAGCGCAGCCGTGATTAAAGCATTACAAGCGCACCTATTTACTCTTGTTTTATGTTTCATAATTTCAGGATGTCTCTAACAGCAGCGGTGTATAAGCTGTATCTGGCCCCGCTGAATGTCATGTGTTCCGGACAGTAAATTTCCGTCTCTGCGCTAACGGGATGACTTGGTGGTTTCGAGGGAGAACCAAGCGTGCGCACTAAAAGGTGCTAGAAACTCAACCGTCCTTTCTTAATGGAGGGCTGATGCACCAGCAAACGTGCAGATAGCGCAACATTTATTATCGGAAGGAAAAACTTCGGGTTTGATGCTAGTATGTTGATCATATTAAAGCCATTTTTTTTTATGATGCTAGCCGTCACTGCTACATAATAACTGCTGCGCTCACCCATAACACAAACCTTGTACTGGCAAAAGAGAGAAAAAAAAGTGGCTCTATTTATTCATTTAAAGGCTTTTTATCTCAGTTGGTGGGGTTTTATATGAGAAGTCATCATCATCATCAGCAGCAGCAGCCTACTCAGGTCCACTTCAGTACGAAGGCCTCTCCCATTGGCCTCCAACTGCTGCGGTCCTGCGCTGCTCGAGGGAACAGTTTACACCGAATTTCCTTATTTCCTCCCTAGATAGGGTTAAGGGCCTTCCCCTTCTTCTAGACCAATGTCTTGGTATTCAATCTGTTACCCTGATTGTAGACCGGTTGTCGGTTCGTCTCACTACATGGCCAGCCCAAGTCCATTTCTTTTTCTTTATCTGAACTATGATATCTTCTACTCGAGTGTGTTCTCTGATCCGGGTAGCTCGTTTCCTGTCCCTGACTGTTACTCCTAACGTTATTCGTTCCATGGCCCGTTCAGCCGACCTAAGTTTGCTTCCTAGTTGTTTAGTAAGGCGCCAAGTTTCAACTCCATATGTCAGAACTGGCCGTATGGACTGGTTGTAAATTTTTCTTTTGCGTGACAGAGGTAGCTTACTTTTCATTATTTGGGAATGTTTGCCGAGTGCTTCCCAACCCATACCTATTCTGCACCAGATTTCTCTTTCGTGGTTGGGGCCAGCACTAACCATCTGTCCAAGGTAGTTGTATTCATTTACTTCTTCCAGCGTTTCGTTTGCTAAGCTGAAGAGGAAATCATTGGCATGCTTATTCGTCATTACTTTAAATTTGTTCATATTTATTTTTAGCCCCACCGCCGTGCTTTCTGATTGTAGTTCCTCAAGCAATGTTTCAGGTGTTCTGCAGTCTCAGTCAGCAATACTATGTCGACCGCAAATCTGAAATTGCTCAAGTATTCCCCATTTATCTTTAATCCTGTGTTTTCCCAGTAGAGTTTTCTAAACACCCCATTCAGCCATGCTTAAGAATAGTTTTGACGAGATGGTGTCTCTCTGTAGTACTCCCTTCCGTATCGGGAATTTATCGCTTTGATTGTAAAGGGTCATCCTGCCCTGCATTCTTTATATATGTTTTCTAGAAGTCTTATGTAGGTCTCCTCTATTCATGGTATTTTAGGGCTTCTAGCACGGCTGCGGTGAGTACAGAATCAAGCGTTTTCTCATCGTCTATTATTGCCATGTAGAGGGGTTTAGTGTACTTTGAGGATTTTTCTATCACTTGATTGACAACATGGATGCCATATCCATTGTTGAGTACCCTTTCCTAAACCCAGCCTGCTCTCTGGGTTGTTAGAACTCCAGGCTGTCCCCTATGCTGCTAACTACAACTTTGGTAAAAAGCTTGTACACAACCGAGAGTAGGCTGATGGATCTGTAATTATTGAGGTCCTTCATCTCCCTTCTTACGGATCAGAATAATAAACGCGTGTTTCCTGGCTATGGGCACTTTTTGAGTACTTAAGCATTTCGTAAATAGTACTGCAAGCTTTTCCAGTACAATATCTCCTGCCTCCTTCAAAAGATCCGCGGTTATGCCGTCGTCACCTGCACCTTTTTCTCTTTTCATGGCTTTGAGATCCTCTCCTACCTCCTCCTTAGCTACTAGTGGGACATCGCATGTTGCGCATGTCCTCTCAGTAGTTTCCCCTGGTCTAACGTCACTGGCATACAGCTTGGCGTATAATCGTTCTGCTACCTTTATTATCTCGTCCAAATTGTGCGTTATGTTCCCCTGCTCATCTCTGGGTGCGTCTCTTGGCCGATGGCTAGCTTTCTCTTAGTTGCGTTCAAGCTTCCCCCTATTTGCAGTGTTTTCTTGATCACTGCCACGTTATATGCACGAATGTCGTTTGTTTCGCTTCTGTGAATCAGTGTCGACAGCTCGGATAATTCAATCTGATCTGCCGTACTTCACACTCTCATTACTTATGTTTGGGAGTTAGTTCGTTCGTTTTTGTAGTTCGTTTTCCAGTTTGTTCCGTACCTGCTGCTTCTCCCACAGCTGCTGCTGATTCACTGAGTGCCGCTGTTAGGTTCTCATTTAGCGTGTCCACGCTGACCTCGTTCTGCTCCTTCAGAAGTGCGAATTGGTTTTGAAGAGTTATTTTAAACTCCTGCGATCTGGCTCTGACAGACTTCATACGGGGTTTCTTATTTTTCACGAGTTTCCTCCTTCCTCTTTGGTGATTCAGCCTTAAGCCAGTTCTACATGGTGCGCTTTTCGCCTGCGAATTTCGTGGAACCCACATTCTCCCTTGCGAAGCTCGCATTGCCTGGAAATGTCGTCTACGTCGCCTGCGAACATCGCGATTTTCGCATTTCAGAGGAACATTGTTTGCAGACCGAATAAGTTTGCCACAAGCAAAGCTTGATGTGATTTTAAAAAATAGGTTTTATTGTACCTTCTGGGCAAGTTTCATACTGTTTTTCAGTAAATAAATTAGTTTATTTGTGGTTTCATATAACCATCACCAATTATTTATCAATATGCTCACACATAGCAGAGAAGACAAACACAGCAAGCAACCCTGGGTTCGCTTGTTCTATCATATTTTGGTGTACGTCGGACGATTCTTGTGTTATTGTGTACTTTTCCATGATGTGATGTCCGACACTTGCGCGGACACCCATGAAGTATTCGTTGAAAACGGCGCGCGACATCGTGTTGTGAACGCACGTGCGTTTTTTTTTTTTTTTTTTTTTCTGTGCATCCGCGCTTACGCCGCGCTTATACAAGCCACGCCACCTGGCTGCTAAGCGTGCAAATGGTGATGCGGTGACATTCACCTAGCGGTGTTCCTATAGGGAGGCGAAGCTAAAGTTTGCCCTCTCCCCTCCGGGGGAGTACTCGGCGGCGGCCGCCGCTTTGGCACGTGCTTTTTCCGCTGCGCGCGTGCTGCATTTTTCGCGCTAGGAAGAGGGCTGGGCGAAATTTTTTTTTGACTTATGAAACCATACGCGTCAGCACGTGTCCAGCAAGTTCGGTTTAAACGTAGAGTAGTTACTGAGTTCATTTTTGTCGACGTTTGTCTTGTCGTCTGCTACAGACGCACCGCCTGCTTCCCGCCGCTCGACCGGCAGACTGCCCCGACGATTTTAAGGGGGGAAACGCGTTGTTCGGCGGTCGTCGGTTGCTCTTTTCTTCTGCAAGGCGACAGCTGTTCAGCTTGTCACAGCGTACTTTTCTCTTGTTTGTTACTCCCCTCGCGTGCTCGCGCTTCGGACATCCGGACTTTCTGCACTGCAGAAACACTGAGGCTTGCAAGAAATGTAAGATAAACGTGATTGATTATGGTTAATAGGTTATTTCTTACTCTTGAAACAATCAGCTGCATCTTATAAAAACGCATTAGAAAGGCACACGCTAATTAAGGGGTGCGCTGACAGCGCCGCATTTCCATTTTACTTGTCCTTGAAGAAACTTTCGTTCGCAATGTTTGTCACCCGCTTGGAGTACAAGTATGGGTTAGCGTGACAGTTCGCGGAAACAACAGAACAGCTTGTGGCGTATAACTTTTAAATACTGTTGATACGCAGAATTTGGTGTATTACTCTTTTAATTACCAGTATTTGTAAATGTGGGGAAAAAAAACGAACAACGCAGCAATACCGTCCAGAACACAAGTCACAATGACAAGACGGACCAGAGCTACTACAGCCAGGTAAATCGCTAAAACTATTTTTTTTTTCACCCATGTAAAATGTCAACCTATTGTGTTATATATGGACGATATCGAAAGGCACCAGCTAAACAACTCCGAAGTTTATTTATTATAGCGGAAAACAATCATTGGCAGCATGCATTAAAAAAAGTGTAGAGGGGAGGACTCGTTAGAACACTAGTTCGCATTTTCAAAGCCGGGTAATGTAAACTGAAAGCACACAGATACAAACAAAAATGTGTCAACTTATTTCACCTTTCGAACCGCAGTGATCCATGCTCACCGAATATCCTTTTCGTGCGCTTTCGCGGGGAATATGCAGAATTTAACGAATGGATCCTCTTCTTTACTGTCGTGGCAGCTGACCATGCAACAATATGGGGGGTTTGCTTCGCTTTCAGTTTCATCTTTTCGTTTCGGGCTAGTGAGGAGTGTTCCCGCCGCTCTTTGTACGTGCTGGCTTAAGTGGCTCGCGCAGCCGGCAGTCGCTTTGTTCGCATTCGTGAGTAGGAGGCTGGATGCCTCAGGCGGTGCGGGAGACAGCGCGAGCTGCGCGTGCACTTGCCAGACGCGGAGGAGCGGGCCGGGGGGCGTCTGCTTAGGGCGCTGAAAAGCCGTTCACCAGACGCAGTCGTTTCGCGATGACTGAGGTGGTTAGACCAGCCAAGGGTCGCCCACAAGAGCACTCTTTATCCCGTGAAACCGCCGGGGCGCTCGGCCGTTCGACTGGCGCGTAGCAGACGACGCGTCTCTAGCAGACGACAAGACAAGCACCGGCAAAAATGGACCCAGTAGCTACTCTACGTGTAAACCGAACTTGCTGGACATGTGCTAATGTGTATGCTTTCATAAGTCGCAAGAAAATTTTACCTGGACCTCACCGTAGCGCGATAAATGCAGCACGCACGCAGCGAAAAAAGCACGTGCCGAAGCGGCGGCCGCCCGGCGTACTCCCCCGATGATGATTGATGATTCCTATTGGTTTCCCCTTTGAAGCGGGGTGATGACATGTCATCTTACCAAAAAGGACTAATATAACCATGTTTTACACTCTTGGTTTAATACTAGCGCTGCTTAGGGCAGGCACTAACGCTTATTAGGCCCGACATACTTTCTTTTCCCTGTTACAGGTGGTAACTGTCCTAGGCAATATTCCCCTCTATGCTTTTCGTCCACCAGCATTCTAATCTTCTTCAGCGAAGCGTCAGCGAAGCGTCAGCGAAGCACGCTGCGCGCGCTTCGCCGACGCTTCTCTCTCGCATTTGCTCTCGCTGCGCATGCGCAACTCTCCTCCGTTCGTCTCCTCTCCTTCAAGTGCTGAATATAAAGCGGTGAGCGCGCTGCGCCGGTTCAGTCAAAGCGTTCGCTTGACTGCGCTTGACTTTGCTTGTGCTTCGCTTGACAACGACGACTCCGTTGCTTCTTCCGATGTAGTGCGATGGAAGCAACAGTCCCGTCAGCGAGTGGTTTGACACAATCGAGTACCAGCGTCAATCCATACGCTGATGGCAACTCTCTCATGTCGCGTATGCATGTGCATGAAAAGTAAAATTACGCCAATCATCCGGCGTTTGAGAACACCCGCATGTGATGGAATGCATCATACGCGACACGTTCCACGCGATTTAGAGAATCAACCCAATGGGAACGCCAATTGAACCCCCCCCCCCCCCCCCCCCCCCGATGCGTCGCATCACATCAGGGTTCCCTCGCGGGAAGATGGGCGTAATTTTATTGCGGCCTCTTCTTGTTTCTAAAGTGTTCTCCGATGCCTCGGAAACTTTTTTTTTAAACCTATTTCAACTGTTTAAGTGCTTCACCAGCTGAATTACTTGCCTACTCTGCGATTTTGCGCGGGCGGCTTCTCCAAGTAAGGCTACGGTGCACTGTTTTGTTTACATTTGGCCTTTCGGCTGTAACTTTACCAACGAATGCGCCTATCGAGCTGATTTAACTTGCCAAACTATCGGAACAGCCCCACGATAACGCGAGTATGGCATTCGAGGGGCGACCCTGACGCGGAAGTTGGCTAGATTTGTTTTACTTACCTGGACACCTACCTCGATCGACGCGGCCACCCCCACGCCGAAGAAAATAAAACGTTTATATCTGTAAAATTCTAGTTTCTAGGAGGTTCAAATTTGGTATAGAGGTGCTCTAGAACGTTATAAAGGAGGATAGGGATAGGATTAGAACTTAGCAGATTTCCTGACGAAAATTTGAAACTTCGTGCAGCTCCGTGTAAACACGTCCGCCATGACGGGAAGCTTCTGGCGAAGTAATAAAAATTGCAGCAAGAAAAAAAAAAAACTCCTGCGCGTCTAGGTTTCAGCGCACGTAAAGATTTCCAGGCGGTCGAAATTATTCCAGATTAATTAATCCGAAGCTACGCTATGGCGCACCTCATGGCCCACGTGTAGCTTCGGTGGCTGAAATCAAATTATTTTTAAATGAATACAATGTGCCGAGAGTAGAAGTACTGAGAGTTAAAACAAGTACAAAATATAAAAAAAATGATGAAACTAAATTAAAATCAAAAGAGTTTATCAAATCGAGAAAAAGAAGCATGTCTAGAAATTCTTCAACGGTAACTTTGAAGTGTGCCGGATTTGTATGGGGTATACTGGAAGATCATTCCAAACGATGGCTGTCCGGACGCAATGAAGACAAGGCTATGTTCAGACTACCGACGTAAGGGCCATATCGTGAGCTATGGACGTAAAAGACGGCGTGTCATGGAGTTCGGTTGGCTGAGACGTGAAATTACGTCATTCCTTAAAGATATTACGACAGCTGCGGCAACAGTCTGAACCCGGCCTAACCACTGGCGCGTGCGTGAGGTAGGCATACCACTCTTGAACGGTTAATGAGATTCGACAGGTGCTCAGGGGTTTTCATGAAGGAGCGGGCATATGATAACGTGTTGCAAAATTTATTGAAAAGGAAAGGTCGCGTCACTTGCACTGGGCTTTGGGACAGGGAACTTAGAATTTGATTGTTAATGGGTTAGGCTGCGTGGTATAAATTATCGGAAATGAACCTGGCTGCACTATTTGAACAGATTCAAATAGTGCAGCCAGGCACCGTGGAATCCCCTCGTTATGGGGCACCGTGGAATCAACTCTCCGGTGAAGTGTTGATTTAGGAATACGATTTGGATGGACGTCTGACGCCATATTGCACTGATACTCTTCAGTGTCATGACTCATTGAGGGGCTGTTGCGCACACTCTGCCGAATGATATTTCTGGCTCCCAGCGTTTTGTATTGGAAGTGGCGTCGGTAACGTCGTCGCAACAAAGCGAATGCACTTTACTACCGCTGAGCGCTGCGATGGAAGCATTAGGAAGCACCGTGGTACAGAGCCGTAGTACTTGGTGTACATAATTGTCCGGCTTGCTGCAGCTGTCACTATATAGGCTGTTCTGAAGCGCAAATTGTGAGTGCCCGTTCTTGTTTGAAAAGTTGCCGCAGATTTTCATGGACTCGCGTATCAGGATGGCAAAACGGTTCGGATGGGCTGGTTGCGTGTTGTGGAAGCACTAGCCCATTTGCGAGGCCTTGGCGTATTAAACGTACTCTGTTATGATACTTCGCTTTCACGCGGACTTGGCTTCGCACATCCTTCGATGGCAGCTACGGTGCTTGCCTTGAGGTATGCGATCTGCTGCTGTCCCCATTTGACACACCGGAAAACTTCGCCGCTGCTGTTTTGTTGCAAAATTCACCAAAATATTTACGTTTCGTTATGTTGCGTGAATGTTGCATTGATTCATATGCGCCGATGTGCGTGCCTTTCGCAACGGGCAGCAAACGAAGTAGCTCGGCTTCACAAAGACCTGATATATTATTTGCCATTATGACTCGCCCACTGCACCCCTTCGTTTAGTTCCCTGTCTCCCGCTGAAGTTTGAATGAATGCATGAAACCACGTTTATTCCGCATTATAATGTTTGCGTATCCGTTCGTGCAGATTCACAAGAATCGTACGTTATGTCTGACTCCTCATTCACCTTACCGAATCGTGGAGTTCGAAATCGTTACTGTTGCGTGCAGTTTGTGAAATGTATATTTCATATCTTCATATCACAAGAGGTAAAATAAGCGCTGTTCGCGCTGCTATGTTGTTATCGATGGTCATTTACCATTACGTTTGTGAATTTGCCTGCCGAACTTGAAAGTGGGACCTGGGCTACCGCAGTTTGCTTTTTGCATTCCGTCCATTCACGGTCGCCAACCAGCTAGTTATGAAGGCGAAATTGTTTCTGCTGCTTCATTTTCGTATTTCGCGTTGTGGATAGCCCGAACACTGTAGTCCCCGTCATACTTGCTGCGCTAATTCGCTGAAAAGGGCTTCGAAGTCTAGTGTTTCTCATATATTTTGGCCCTGTATGTAGATCGTCGTGCGCATGCCGATGGCGTACAGAGTAGCGGAGAGGTACTGTAGTACGCTTCGTCTATACGCTGTAAACGAATAGTACGCTTTCTCGGCAATCAGATAGCGTAATTTGTGAGTGAGTGGATGAGTGAGTCAATGAGTGCATGCGTGCGTGTTTCTGCGTGCGCGCGCGCGCGTGCGAGTTCGTATGTGTGTGCGTGCGCGCGCGTGTTCGTGTGCGTTCGTGTGTGTGTGTGCGTGCATGTGTGTTTGTGTGCGTGTGTGCGTGCGTGCGTGAGATCGTGTGCGTTTCGTGCGTGTTCGTGTTTGTGTGCGTGCGTGCGTGTGCTTGTGTGCGTGCGTGTGTGTTCGTGTGTGTGCGTGCATGCATGTGCGTACGTGTGCGTGTGTGTGTCCGATGACCTCCATTCGCCCCGTTATTTCGTATCAACTTTCGACGAGAACGCGTCGCGGTGCCCGAGCGGGCGCATGACGGTGCAGTTTAGGACCAAGCCTCGGCTTTGCTCTGGGGCAGGCTGGAGCCGTTTACGGAGGGGGACGGGGGGGTGGGGGGGGGAAGGGTGAGGGAGGCGGGTACCAGCAATTTCGTCTCCATGAGGACACCGGCGCTAAAGCCAGGCGGCGCCGTGCTGGCGCGACCGCACGGGGCCGCCTCTCTTCCTTGCCTTGTTTCTGCCAAGCGCTCAAGGTCAAGCCCTACAGTAGCCTTCATCGACCTTGCTTGCCGTTTTTTATCCTTGTGTGGCGGTGCTTAGCTGGACACCACTCCGTGCCTTTCATGCTGAAAAATTATCGGCTCACGTCGGCGTTCAAAGCGGGCAAGTTGCTCTGGTAATGCCTGATGAGGGCGCTACTGGCGTTAAAAGCCGATTGCGGAGCTTGTGAAAGAGGAATCGGTGGTGGCGAGGGAAATAACAGTTGTGAAAGCGGTGCCAGCAGTGGCGAGGAGAAGACTAGTTGGGTTCGCATTATTGTGGGCTGTGTTTTAGGTTACACGGTATACACAAAATTAGAGATAACTCACAAAGGGGACAGCAGGAACGCGGCTATCAGGTTATTTATTACAAGTACAATATTTGCATGGGCATCACGACGGACAGCAAGATGCATCAATAAGAAGCTTCAAGAACACTGCTACACATGCCAGCAAACAGCCCCCTCAGGCAATCTGTCGCTGAACTGCATTATTGAGAGTGCAGACGAGTGTTTGAAAATACTCCAGTTTTGTCAAAATAACAGATCAGCCACACGCGAAATTTCGGATGCCTTTCGCATATCAATCGAGGAGAACGCATGAGTGAGCTCATGCTGAGTCATGCTCACCACGCCTGAAATATACTTAAGAAAACGCAGCTTGTAGAGTCGACAAAAGGAAAGAAAAAGCGCCAAGTACGCGGGTTCGATCCCCGGCTGCGATGGCCGCTTTTGTGGTGGAGGCGAAAAGCAAAAACACCTGTTTTTTTAGATATTTACGCGCACGTTAAAAATCCCCAGGTGGTCAAAATTAATCCGGAGCCCTCCACTACGGCGCGCTTCGTAACCTGTGTAGTTTCGGCGTGTTAAACCACACAATAAATCAAAAGCGTCATGCAGAGAATACTGTGCTACTCAAAAATTAAACAAAGGAAAAGTGCCTTTTACCAGCTTACGATGCTTTGCCGCCTATCACCTGCGAGTTATAGTGAAAAGTTTTCCCACACTGGCTCCCCTTCCCTTCTATTCGTATCTTGCAACACTCACGACGTGTTTGGTCTCCAAGGAAATATTGTGCTTGTAATAAATCAATTTACAGCACCGATCGCACTGTCGGCTTCGTGGGTCTTCTTTTGCACCATGTAACCTTAAGCGTACTCTACAAAAACGGAGGGGAAATTCATTGTTATGCATGGGGGGGGGCGCAATAATCGGCCTAGCAAAGTAGTAGACTCGACTACCAGGAGTCTACCGTTAGAGCTGAAAGAATGTCGCCATAGAGAGAGAGAAAGAGAGAGAGAGAGAGAGAGAGAGATGGCTTTATTTGATGCCCGAGATGGGTTCTGAAGGGTAGACGACTTGGATGGTCTCCCTCCCTCATCCGTCAACCAGGATTCCTTGGATAGATCAATATTTTTTGCGCTGTTGCGCTTAGTAGCCGAATTCCCGCTTTGGGAGGTTACGTGTTACTTTTTTTTTCAGCGTGCGCTTTTAACAGTGAGGCTGTTGTTGCTGGCCGTAATGTGTGCGGTGTGCGGCGTCATAAAAAAACTGCGTCAAAGGTACTCCCGCCATTTACCGCGCACGTCAGCACGCGCCTCCCGAGGAGCGCCGGGCGTCGTCCAGGCTTGCGCGTGGCGCTCGCAAGAAATACCAAGAAAACATTTAACGTGCGTCCGCGCCTACAGGGGTAGCACAAGACAGCTCGGGGTACAGACGCCCAGTTCGCGAAGTCAGTTGCCATTTGTGGACAAAACGACCCGGGCCCGTCAGTCATGCACGAAGATGACAACGATATCGATGGATATGACAATGACTACTACTACCACACTCAAAAGCGACGATACAACATGTAAATAAACAATTTCAAACCTAATGCAATGGGTGGTGGTGCTTAAATAGAAAGAAAGTGCTTACACAGAAAGAGATCATCCAGCTTCGTTGTGGTTCAAGCCTTGCGCGACTTAGTGCAAGCTTCGCCATTTTTCTATGCGAGGCTTTCTATTCCTCACTGATGGCGTCGGCGTCTCTGTAAAAAGCACTGCAGGAAAGCAAACTTTGCACAGTGGGTTTCCCAAAACGATGATGATGATAAGCGAAGCACACCAAGCGCCTCAAGAAAAAAACCTTTCCCGTGGTGGGAATTGAACCTGGGTTTCCCGCGATATGAAGCCGACGTCTATCCGACTGCGCCATTGCGACACTGTTGAATCAGTTCGGATTTTAAACTGTGACTTTGACTCAGGTTGCACGGGAGAAAGCTTCGAGTTTAATTTTTGAATAGAGGCTTTTTATTTGTCAGTTGGATCAAATTTCTTGGTGTTAATGACTATTTTGGGGCATGCCTCCTGGCCAATGTGAAGGTTCTCTCTTAAAACACCCATTTTTTTCTCGCTTCACGTAACGGTATCATTTTGTTGTCGGTGTCAATAGGGCCGCATTGAAGGTCTCCATAAAATGGAATGATTCAAGTGGTTTACAAACAAAGCGAAGTTAAAACTCCCATGCTGTAAAGAAACAAAGTTTTTGGATTGTGAATTAGTGGTGGTTGTGAGTAGCTTGCATGGCCATTGCAAGTGGTGAATGCGAGTGCGAGGGAGTGTAAGTGGCGAATGCGAGCGGTGAGCGTGAGCGCGAGTGAGTTCGAGTGGTAACGACGAGTGGTGAGCGTGAGCGCGAGTGAGTGCTAGTGGTGAGGGCAGAGTGATGAGCGTGAGTGCAAGTGAGAGCAGAGAGGTGAGCGCGAGCGCGAGTGAGTGCGAGTGGTGGGGACGAGTGGCGAGCGTGAATGCGAGTGAGTGTGAGTAGTGAGGGTGGAGTGGCGAGCGTGAGTGCGAGTGAGTGTGAGTGGTGTGGGCGGAGTGGCGAGCGTGAGTGCGAGTGAGTGCGTTTGGATAAATATATTTTTTTGAGTGAGTGTGAGTGGCATCC
The DNA here is from genome assembly GCF_048455015.1 of Haemaphysalis longicornis. Taxonomy (NCBI): domain Eukaryota; kingdom Metazoa; phylum Arthropoda; class Arachnida; order Ixodida; family Ixodidae; genus Haemaphysalis; species Haemaphysalis longicornis. Next base: position 467,172,364 of record NW_027526203.1, read on the forward strand.
AGTTTTGCCGAGCTATGAGTGGTTAACGTTATCGAATCAGTAACGTTTGAGATTTACTGCGATAAGAATTTAATGCTGCGCTTCTTGGTCTGTACTGAGGTAGGAAGAGAGTCAAGGCCGTCATCGGATTCGCGGGTGAATACTGAGCCTAAGAAGAATCGGCTCGAGCGTCAACGTGCGCTCACTGGAGAACGACAACGCCGTCACAGCGCAACTTCCACTGTTCGCGCGAAGGCATCCGCAGCTAAACGCTAGCGGCGGTAGTGAGGCTCCTTCCCAACCCGGGCGAAAAGCAGAAACGCCCTTCTGGCGAGATTTCGGCGCACGTTAAAGATTCCCAGGTGGTCAGAATTAATCCGGAGCCCTCCACTACGGCGCGGCTCATCGCCTGCGTTGCGTCGGCGCGTCAAAACCTACAATCAATCAATCAATCAATCAATCAATCAATCAATCAATCAATCAATCAATCAATCAATTCCTCCCAACCCGTCGCTACGAGCTAAACCAACTGTAAAGGCAGAAGGCCTCAGTTCTGCGCCCTTTCTTCCCCTCGCACTACGTGAGCTAATGGGGCGGCTGCATGAGGCGGCGGATGGGTTCATCGGGGTCTGTCTCCCGTGCACCTGTCACCACGACGTCGCAGCATCGCACGTCCGGCTCAAGACGAACCCAACTGGCTCTCGGAATCAGTATTACCCGGCGCGTCTTTCTCGATCGTTCATCTTTTCGCCGTTGTGTTGCTCGTGCTTTACGTGCAGCTGTGAGTGTTTATGTATCGGCGAGCGTTGGAAATGTCAAAAGAACGACGCTTAGTTGCTGTGTGCCGCGATGCCACGCAACTACACTGGGGACACGAAGCTTGTGCACGTGCCAGTTCCCGAGTGAGGAAATATTAGGGAACACTTGGATACGCGCTGTGCCGCGGGAAAACCTCTGCGTCCCAGAGTATTCCGGGGTAAGCCTATTTTCCTTTTGGTGTAGAATTTTTTTGGTGTCAAGTAGCGATGAGTTTGCTCATGGAGGTAACATTTATTTCTAGGAATCCGTACTTCACTTTACGAATGAAGACATTATCCGAGTAGCCTCGCGTACCGATCAAGCTACTGGCGTCACCATTACAGTGCCGCTATTTCATGTGCGCCTTCTTCCGGACGCTGTACCGCCAAGATTTGCGAACTGTCCGAGCTACGTCTCTCTAAGCTACGAAAAGGAAAGACCCTGACTCCAAGCGGGCGCGCTAAAGCAATGACATTTTTCCTGAAATTGATTTTTAATACCTCCCAATGCTTTTTTATCGTGATGCGAAAAATATGTTACTAATACTTCCGCACAAGCACGTTTCTTTTTCCATATGTGTCCAAGGTTACATGCGCTTGCGGAAAACCTGCTATTTGTTACAAGGGCTATTATTGCTATTGTACGGCGAGTGTATAAATGTAAAAGCCGTAGTTGTGTTTTGGGCGCGCAATGAACGTGAATAAATGAACCGATCGCCGAATCTAACTCGACGTTTAAAAGAGCACGCGAGGAGGATAAAGTCGAATTTTTGAACCAACTAACCGACTGTTAAGTTCGAGCTCCTCATTTAATTAATTAAAGCCGCCGTTGACTCATGTATCGGTGTCGCCTCCGCTTGTAGCTGTCAAGCTGCGTTCCTTTCACGCAACTGCAGGGACGCGAAGTTGGGGACCACTGAGTGCATGCTTTGTGTTCCTTCCTTTTGAGTGGCAAAAGACGGGGGTGCTGAGCCCAAGTACCTCTGTTGCGTTGGTATGCGGCCGTTCGTTGACGAGCTGACGGGAAGCGAAAGATTGAGGATTTCCGAAGCCGGCGTAAATGCTGTGCGTTTATGGGTCATTCGCATCGAGAAGGCTCGCCTGGGCTTGGAGCAGCTCTTCCCGCGAGTCAGGCGGCGGGCAGCGGCGTCCCTTAGTCTGGGGAAGGGATTAGCCACGACTCCCCCATTGTGCCGGTGCGCTCGCCGACAAATGCGAGGCGGCAAGGCGAGGACGCTGTACGATGTTAGCCGTGCGAAGACCGCTCTAAGCGCTCGGCTTTGGCTTTGTGCATGTGCGGCCCGCTTAAACGTAATGGTGTGACCCCTCCGCGCGGTCAGTGACTTTAGGTGGCAGATGTCTTGTATTTGGTTGTCGGTTGCAATAACGTGCGCGGGAAACGTACTATGAGTGCATAAGAGAGAGTGTTGGGTCATGTGACCACAGGTGGGGACATGTTTAGGATTGGTTGGTTCGTGTGGCCAATCCGTGGTCCGTATGAATCATGTTGAAAAGGGTTTTCGCTATTTCTTAAACGCCCCCTTTGGAGGCGTGGTTATTGGGATCAAAACCAGAGTGTTGGGTTATTGTCCGGGGTCGGTCGAGAGGGGATCTAGTTCAGTGTAGATCTTGGCCGAAGAGGATGCTGCAGAGTGACAATGTAACCGTCATTTTGTCCTGATGTAAATACTTGGAGTAATGTAAATAGTGTAAATAAACCTAATATCGAGCAAGAAAGGCAGTCCTCATCCCTCGCCTGCTTCAAGCGTCGGACGTCGGTCATCGGAGCGAGTCGTGATCGTCCTCTCGGCTCGAGCATCAAAAGAATCTCATCATTTCGTCTTCATCATTCACCAAGGAGATGGAGAGGCGAAATTTAACTCCGACCATTTGAGGGGCCAAACGACGAAGTTCTGGCGGGTAATAAAAAAAGTGAAATGCTCCTTCTCATTCCTATAATCGAAAATGAAGCACCGTGCCGGAAATACTCTGCGCGAAAGGAGACTTGAGCGGGAGCTACGCGTCATGAAAGTGGGCGTAAAAAACTAGGCACAAATATGTGTATTCCCGAAACTGATAGCAATAAAAGGGGTGTTGTGAAACTCCGTGAAGGCATCGACAAGTGAGACTGTTATCTGACGTCCAACTCGTCAAGGAAATTTGCGAGGCTGCTTCTTTATTAATGGATCGGTTGCCAACGCCCCAAGCAGGACGTGATGCCGAATGCGTTCGATTTCTGCAAGAACAAGTCACCTAATTCCTGCCGGAAAAACAGCGAATATGCTACTCTGCTTATTCCAAAAATGTTTTGCTGAATTCTTTTGGCTATATTTGATCCATGCGTATGCTTACATGCACAACCAAACATTTTCTCGCCGCATCCTATAACGATCATCACGCTATCACGCATCATCACGCATCCTATCATCACGCATCACGGATCATCACGCATCCTATAACATCACGCTAGTCTTACAGTATGAGCCCTCAGCAAGAGAATTACAGTGAAACATTCCTCAGTTACATGGCGAGAAGAATTTTTGCCCTGAAAGATTACCAGTGCTTTGTCCCAGTTACGGTAATTAAATACATATAAACTCCACCTTGACTGAAGTAATATTACTGGCGCCGCGCTTAACACAAATGAAACTTCAACTCCTGTGGAAAGCTGAACGCCAAACTTCTCGACGCTGCCGATAAGTAAAAAAAAAAAACGAAGCTATATATACAACTCTCCAGATCAAATGGGTGTATTCCTTCTTATTGTATAGCGCAAACAAAGCAAAATTGGATGGTGTAAATAAATGTTTTGCTCCTATAATATTCTTACGGACAAATATTTTTCTAGTGCATGCATGCTTGTCTTTACAAGAAAAAAAAAGATTTCTCATGGTGCACCTACGCGACACCGTCTCTTGGAGAGCGCTCCGCAGTTTTACCTAGCCGCCTTATCGGGTGACGTCACGCAAAGAGAGCTAAAGCCTTCTCTTTTTCCAGTTGGTGTTGCTACAACACCCCTGCGCCCTCTATCCGTGGGTCCAATGACCGGGTTCTGGAAGGCCGCAGGCGGGACGACCTCTGCGCCCTCTATCTGTGGGTCTGGGCACCTGCTCCGTGCTCTAGCGTACAGGAGACTTACAAAAAAAGCTTGGCCTACAACAGCTCTTACCTGAAAAAATTCGCAGAGGACTCTTCAGGAACAGATAGGACAGGAACGCTTGTCCTGTCTGTCCTTCGTGTGTACTGCGCAAATTTTTTTCCGCTCAATGTTAATGAATTATGAACCAACTTGCCCAACACCAGGTATGACATCTAAAAAGCTCCGTAGCTCCATTCTTAAAAATTTTACAGCTAAAACTAGTGTGTGGCGTTGACCAAAGCCAAGTTAAACAAGGTGCATCTGTAATCCGAATTTTTTAGGATATTTTTACGTGGCGACAAAGCAAAAATGAGACGATTATTGGACGATGGTTCAGCGATGTATTTACATGGATAATCTATGTACAAGCCGCCATGAAAGAGCTCAAGCCAGCCCCAACCTCCTCCCTGTCGTCGGTGGTCGCCAATTGCGCCATGGGGTGTTGTGCACCTATGTGCTCCGTTACAATATTTCAAGGATTTATCCATGCAAGAGGGGGAGGAGGAGGCTGTGTTTCCAAGCAAGGCGCATTGACCACCATAATCTCTATGCCATATTCAGAAGGCTCGACCAGCGAGGCTGGTCAACTGTGCTACAAAGTTCATAGCAAAATGTTCCCAGCAGTGAGCAGTGAATTCAAAACGACCCAAAGTGTCTCAGTTCTTCCCGTCAAAGGAGCCACGATGACTCATTCACCGTTTGTACTGGTGCCGCTTGCAGCGCCTTTTCACAACGATACCGTCAAGGATACAAATGCTTTAACACTCTTGCGAAAGCTTTGCGCAAGCATTCATTTGGCCCGACATCATTCCCTTTATTTTTTGAAAAGACTGCGCAAACCCTTTTAATTGGATGAAAGTTCTTCACTTTGGGATGATATCCTTTACGCTCCTTGCTTCTTTTGAATTTCGCGTGCCAACGAGGCTGCAAAAATCACTTAGAAAAAGGTGGTGCTACATTAAGATAGTTCTTGGAGAAAAATTGCTGCAATCTCAAGCTGGAGATTTCGACCATAAGCTTCGACGTGCCGCATGTTGTGTCGTAAAGACGATCTCATTACCCCTACTGCTCGCGCCTACCCGTCCGAACTAGAAAATAAGAAGGCGAGGTCACGGCCACATTGCGCCACTACCTTCGTGAACGAGCTCCTCTCAGTCGCTTCGCATTTCGAGTTCGCAAATTGCCAGGAATGTAGAAAAGCTAAGCGTCAGCACGCAAGTAGCATGCAACGTTCGTTAGCGTTCTCGAGATAAGATAGTAGTACCCTTGTTAAATCGTCTTCTGACCCCACTGACGTTAGTGTTAAGAGAGCAGAAGGGCTGCGCGTTCATTTCTTTTCGTAGCTTATTCTAGGAGCTTGTGGTCATATGTTCGCCCGGGCAGTTGCAGCAACTGGAAGAATAAATGACACCCTCTTGCTACAAGCATGGCTTAAGGCCAGCACATTGCCGGAGCTCTTTAGACTCGCTGAAAGTTCCGATGTCATCACGGGTAATGCGTGTGCGAGACGTGCTACAATTTATACCGGGTTTTGCCTTATGCTTTTCTTTGCTAACGAAAAAAAAAGCGGCAGTGATTCCGCAGCACACTAATTCAATTACCTGTTTTTACCTTTACTGATTCTATACGTTTCGCTTATATAATGAGTTGAAATTTTGCAGCTTTGTGGGTTGCTATTTTATGCACTGCATGGGCCGGCCTGTTGTAATTCCCAGATTACCTCTTGGATCCCAGCAAGTTCTTTACTTTCCCGCTTACTTGCTGAGCCCCGTTAGCTATTAAATCGTTGGCACCGTTATTCTTCTCGGAGTTAGCTTCTCTGAAATATAACTTCATTATTCGTAAATAAGTGCATTATTTACATATTCTTACTGAACATCTCTAATAATGCAAAATATAGCTATGTGCCGATGAAGGGTCGTTTGTAAGTGTCAGTTTTGATGCATGAGGCCATTGCAACAATTCTTTAAGAGTAGGACACTAATAATGCTTCCTAAAATAAACTGAAGACAACTAGTCTGAACAATGCATGCACCCATAAACCCGTGAGTGTACCCGATACGATAGCGCATTCTTTGCTAAAATGCGTCTGGGTAGCAGCAGACTCATAAAGAGAGTGAGGTACAGTTAAGCGAGATAAATTAACGAGTGATGGCTCCTGATTAGTTTACGAATACGGTGCCTCTGAGCGTTAAGGTAAGTAAATTGCTAACACAAAGAAGCCTGCGAGCAATCTGTAATGAATAAGGAAAATCAAAGCTCCTTTCTTCAGAGAAAGAGGGCTAAAACGCGAAGCTTCGTCGATCTTGTCGGAATGGCGCGAATAATGGATAAAGAAAAAGAAGTACTGGAATGGCGCAATCAGACATCGGCTTCATAGCGCGAGGGACCCAACTTCGATTCCGATGACGGGAAGAGAGAGAGAGAGTAAACTTTATTCAGTTTGCCAGCTGTCTTGCTTAGTCGTCGGCCGTGAGCCCTTGGGCTCTGGCAGCGTCCTCAGCCAGCTGGACGGCCCAGAGTTGATCTTGCCGGCTGGAGCTGAGCAGCACGCTCTCCCACTGCTCACTGTTAATGATTGTGCGGCCGTTTGTGATCGCCTGCGGACATTGCCATAACATGTGCGCGGGAAGCATTTTTTTTCTTGAGGCGCTTGACGTACGTTCGCTTATCATCATCACCGCTTTACGAAATCCATTGCGTAAAGTTCGCTTCTTTCCAGCGCGTTTTGGAGCGACATCGAACGCCGTCAGTGAGGAATAGAAAGCTTCGCTTTAAAAAAACAAGTCGGCGCATCAAAAACTTGCCTACCGCGAAGGCTCAGCGCGAAAATTCGTGCAAAGGACCTTTCTTGTTCTTTTAGCAAAGTATCCAAAAAGGTGAGACTGAAAAGTGGTAAGTGCGTACCAAATATCCTTGAAAACTTACAGGCAGAATTCTTCTCCGTTGAGCTTCTTTAATGTGACAGCATTTTTTTTTTGGCTTCGGAGAAATACTTTCAGAAAGACTTGAAATTACGTGGAATTACTTGGGAGGATTATAATTACGCTTAATTGGTACATATTGTAGAGGAAGAAATGTTGCAGAAATCAGTGGTGGAAATCTACGATTTCCGCGAGCACGCAAGCGAGACCACAATGCGACAGAATAAGGCTCACAACAAAACTCTTTTTTTTTATATATTAAACAAGCTTTGTTCATCCATGCAATCAACGTTGCCTTCAGCTGTGTTACATTGGTCGATCATACTGTTCTCTTTTTTTTGTTTTCTAAATTGCAAGTTCGATGCAAATTTTGAGTAAACGCTTTATTCAAGCCTGCTGTCGATGTTCTCGTGGGCCTAATGACTAGTCGCTAGTGTCGAGACTGTCGTTAAAAATTGGCAGCGAATTTGCTCACTTTGCTGTAAATGTCGTCGAAAGACGATAGTCTTCCGTTGCCCCTGCAACGTAAATTTCTTTCTCTCCTCCCCCGCCCACCTCTCTCGCTCTTCCCCTCCCGTCTCATTTTTCTCTCGATAAACACGGCGTAGGTTTTGTGATGTCAATACAATTTTCCCGCGTTCAAATGCTAGCGCTCCGTCTATTGGGGCCGGAGGGAGCTCGAACCCCCAAGGCCCCTCTCTGACTACGTCCCTGGTGTTTGAGTAATAAAAAATATAAGCAACAGGTACAGCACCAGACAATAAAGATGAGGCTATGATTCTAGAGTGAAACTATTAATGCATTTTAAACATGAACACAACTATAAAACCAGCGCATTAAACAACAAGTCTGAACAACATTCATAGTTCTAGCCATTGAAGCACAAGTTACGACTTAAAAGTCATTCTTTCACCTGTGTTTTGAATTTGTTCCTGGTGCATTTGAAATCTAGATTCTCCAAACTTGTTTAGTATGTCGGCGTGTTGAAACAACAAGGACCGCCTGTTCGTAGACTGCAGTTTGTTCGTAATTTCGGTGTATGTATTTTGGGATATCTGAAAGAGTATGTACTGCTAGTGTCAGTTATTATTGACCAGAAGATTTTTTTGTATAACTTGTAAATGCTTCATATGATAAACGTGGTCAGCCTTAAGCATACTGCACTGAAGAAATAGTGGAGCCGTTCTTAAGTCGGCATGATGTCCATGAAAATTAGCCAATATACGGAGTACCCTTCGTTTGACGATCAACATTTTGTAATTAGTTTTATTTGTCGTTCCCCACAGTAGTATTCCGTAGCAAGATCTAGAATAGAGAAGAGTGTTATAAAGCTGTTATAAGAATGTTATAAGGACTATGAGTGTCTTTCCGTTGTAGAAAAAGAGAGAGTGGTGTTAGTTACATAAATATGGGAGACAGTTCGGCGAATTTATGCCCTTAGGAACATCTGACAAGACAGTAGGCAGGGGGGCAGGGGATTATGCGAAGTGCTAACGCAATGCGTCCTTCTTCGGTGGCAGCTGGGTGGCAAGTGGTTGTATCGAATGACATACACAGACAGAATACAATTGTTGTGTTTAGGCAACCGGAGAAAGGCTACTAGGGACGCATCCAAAGGGGGGTGTTTCGGTGTGGACCATTCCCCCCCCCCCCCCCCCCGATGTTTTCCGAGCGCCCTTCCTTTCATCTCTTCTTTCTGGCTTATGCTATTTACACACCGAATCGATATACTATTTATTTGCAATACTGCAAGCCCCAAAGTGGGGCCACATCAAAAACAATGGTACAATTTCGAAGTCACTGCACAGAAATATACTATTCAAAGAAGATAAAAAAGGCTTGCCAGTCAGTTCGCGACCAGTTTTTGAAATTGCTGGATGCCAGTTCATACCATCCTTTGGCAGTGCTTGGAAAAAAGAATACCCGAAAACTTAACTTTTGGGATGGAAAGGAATTACAGTGTGTTTGTGACGTTGTGTTGTAGAGTAACTGGAAGAGAATTTTAAATATTCGCCTGTAGTGCTGTTTATTCGACCATTAACTAGTTCACAGACGAAGCATAAACGGGAGATTCTGTTCCTATCTGAAATTTCTTTATATTCCGCTTTTCCAGCTAACTCAGAAACTGAAGTTGGGCCGTAATGATTGAAAATAAATGTAACTATAAATAAATTATAATGTAAACTATAATATAAAAACTATAATGTAAACCTATAATATAAAATATTGTAATCTGATCTAGACAAGCGGCATAAGAATGGAACGCATGAGTAGACAATTCTCTCAAATTCTGCAGATTATTTACGAGTGGCGTATAACACCCCCCGAAAAATATTTCTGGCTACGCCACTAAAGGCTACTCTCTTTAATGAAGTGTCAACCCAACACCACACGTTAAACCTCACCTGGAGATATACGTTGAATTTTTTTGCCAATACTAAATTGCTTCAAAGACACTACTGAATAAGGAATTCATCGTACTAGCGAACATTAACACAGGGACAAAGCTAAGGAGGAGACGAAACACGCGCTACTGGTTACTAAACCTTAGTAACCAACTCGCCCAACTTAGCGCTTTGGTTGTCCACTACTGAATGATTGAGCACTCCGAGCGCGGTGTTCGCGAGAGCAAAGTATTGCGTAGAATGGGCTCGCGTGCCCGTGCACAGCGACGTTGCCCATCCGTTTCGCGCAGAGACTAATGTGCGTCGTCTGCGACTGCGCACCGTCTGCTTCGAGTAAAGCAGAAGCACCGCCATTCGACATGGCGCCAGTTTTGCTTTTCGAGCGCTCCCTCTGCAAGCGCGTGGCGCCGAGGCTGGTGCGAGTTGTTCCGCTTGCCCGGATGGAGCGCAAGCCATCGCGGGCAGAAACGAGCTTCTCTAGAGCGCCGCTGCTGCTGCGATCGCCATCGTAGCTGTCTTATTTCCAGCCTGTCACGATTGGTTTCCGCCTCGAGCCGAGTCTACATTCCAGAAGCTCAGACCGGACTATGGTTCTGACCTCGGTCGACGCGGGTCGCTTGCTTGACCGACGATCAGACGCGGCCTCTCTGCAGGCGGCCCTATAAATGGTGAAGACGAAGAGAAGGATTAGATGAATAAAAAAGCGGTGGGCTTTTGCGGCCGTATTGTCGTCGTTGGCGGCCGCATTGGCCCCTACCGCGAACCATATCTCTTTGGTGCCATCAAAACGTTCAGCTCATGTTCAGTACTGTTTTCTGTCAAATGAGCAAATAAAGTAGTAGGTCAACAAAAAGGAGACCACCAACGAAGGTAATACATCGTAAGAGATACCGCTCTGCAAACACAAGCCTTTCTCTCTCGGTCGCATTCAAAACGTCGAGTTTTTAGTTCTGGCACGGCTCAAAATTATAGACTTGAACCTTCTGTGTATTTCCCCGCGATGCGTTCGCGGACTGGTATGTATCTGCACCTTTTATTTTTGCCTTAAACAGTAATCCCTCGTTATAACGAACTCGCTTTACTCGAAATATCACTTTATTCGAAATTTATTCTGGTCCCAACCAAAACGCATGCATTTTAGGCCGCATTACTCGAAGTACACGAAGAGCTTGACCTGCTTAGAGCGAAGTTGCGAGCGGAGGCATGGCCGAGTGGCCGCGACCCAGCGGCGAGTAATGCTTCAAATATGGCGGACCAACGCAAGCTGGTCTTTCCTCGGCGATTTTCTGGAGCCGATCATGCTCGATTCGCGCCATCCGACTTTACACAAACGGTCCGAATGCGTGGTAGGGTCATTGGTCAATGACGTGGACGCGACGCTGCGCGAATACCTACACTCGAACCGTAGAATTAGCAGTGTCGTCGACAACGGGGCGCCGGAAAATTTTTTTTTTTTGCAAAATTCACTGCTGCACACCTCGGAAAAAAATTTCCCAGAGATCATGCAAAGCCACTAGCGAAATCCGGTCCGTTTTCATGATTGCGCTGTGCACCCAAAATGAACAGCTAATCGTTTTTTTAGCGCAACAAACGCAACCTCAGACTCGAACGATGGAATTTTGCGGCGCTTTCCAGCGCGAAACTCGCGCAGTGTTCCGTGACGTCCGCACGCCCCCTTGTTAAGTGGCCACATCCACTACCACTTTTATGATCGTGACCACAGCCTCATGCAATGCTTGGTCAAATTGGAGCAGGGCATGCCCGCGCCCGGCAAGAACTTGAAACAACCAAAGCTAGGTGCCTTTTTTGCACCTGAATAAAGCTTTTCTTCACTGAATACACTGTGTTTTGATTCCTTGTAGTTGTGGGGCAATTAAAGCTCAACTACTTAAACTTTTTTGCGTGTTCGCTTATATCAAAATACTGTTTATAACGAAATTTTTCGCCGTCCCGCTGACTTCGTTATAACGAGGGATTACTGTATTTGTCGAAGCCATTATACATTCAACATGACTTGATTCTACAAGGAGCTGCCTTGCTCGAGCAGTGTTATCAGGATATGGAATGACACCCTATAACTTACGCAGACCGAACATTCATAAGAGTTCGCAACCAACCACCCCCTGTTTCCGCCATAACCTACTTGGCCCTTGGCGTTCCGTCTTAAGAAATGTGTTACAAAAACATTTTTACTTTTATTTTTACTGGAGAGCGTAATATCTGAACCCATTCATTTTTGAAATAATCAGGCTTTACGTACCATAATTAGGTATATAGATGTAAAAACGTTAACAAACTCATACTTGAGTTATGTTCATTGAATGTATGACTCGGCTGAAAGCCAGTAAATGCAGATGTGATTCAGGAGCAGTATTCGGGCGTGCGAGAGAGTTCAAAGTATCCTTAGTCCATTTCCCATTAGGTAAGGGCAGCTTCCGCGATGTGAAGGAAAAGAAAGGGCTTATATTACACCAATGATAGGTCAGGCTGTTTTGAAGGGACACGGAAGTGATTTTGTCAAGCTCCTGTTTTCGCTGGCACTGCCTGGACTGGCTCAAATAAACACACTTCTCATGGTTTATCCGGTCGATAAGGCGGTACTTATTTTATAAAGCCCGAAAGAAGAAAAACTACCATGCACGGTCTGCAGCGACCGCACCAACTAAAGTGATGACGTCCATACAAGATGTACTGTGGTTGGACGATGTCCAAGGTTAGTATTCAAACCAGTTTCGGTTTCGGTTCTGTGAAACAACACGCTTGGCAACCCGTTGTCTGGGCATTCTCGATATCCCAGTAATCGGAGCATACCGCGCTTCTGCCATGTTGTCGGATGTAAAATGCATCAGATAAGCCTACCACCACGGCTTAGAATCATTAGCCGACGCGTACGCAGTGGATGAACGGAGACGCTCAAATGCTGTGGTATGCTAATGAGCCGGAGTGAGAGTGTTGCACACAGCTGTGGGAGAGAAGAACGGAGGAGAGATGCGGATGGACGGCGCGACGACGACGCCGCAGGAGGGACATGCCTCAGAGCAAGAGATGCGTCGCATCTAAAAAACGCGTGCGTCAGAAATTTCCCGCGCCACCTTGGTTGGCCTTCAGCTTCAGTGGAGGCAGTGTGTAGCAGCAGCATGAATAGTGATTCTTGAAAAAGTAGCCGCAGTGAGTCTGATGCCGAGGTTGTAGGTTATAGTCGACTTAGGCAGTAGCTAGGCTCGGCGAGAAATCTAGCCAAAAGAAACGCTTTCGCGAAAGATATGCTGAAAGATCTTGCAACATTTTTGCATCGCACTTTCAGTGAATGTATCGTACGCGATGGCATTTGTCGCGTGCAGCTGAGCAAGCCCGGCAGGCGCCAGATGAAGGCAATTTACCCGCCGCTAAGGTGTTGCGCTGCTGAGCACGAGGTCGCGGGTTCGATTCTCGGCCGTGGCGGCCACTTTTCTGATGGAGGCGAAAAGCAGAAACGCCCGTGTGTACGATATTTAGGCGCGCCGTAAAGATCCCCAGGTGGTCAAAATTAATCCGGAGCCCTCCCCTACGGCGCGCCTCACCGGCTGCGTTGCGTCGGCGCGTTAAACCCCACAATCAATCAGATAAAGACAATTTGTTTTCAACAGGTTCCGATAGCTTCGGTACGGGGACAGTGGCTCAAAAAGATATCCCCAAGATAACTGTGGTCCTCAAAGCAAGCATTTATCGGGGACGGCTGCCATACCCAAGTTTGCCCTTTGTTGGGCTTGTATGCCACCCCGACGGATCTCCTACAAATGTGGCGCTTCAGTTACGTGAAAACGCCGCAGGCGCTGAAAAGATTGCCGTCAATTAGTGCTCTCTTCGCTGGAAAATATTGTTTTCCCGCAAGAACGACGGCGCTTCCACGCACACAATGGCCCTGTAGGGTGTTTATGCAAATTCGAGCCTTCCCCGTGAACTTTGCACGTGCAGTGACGACATTCACATCCAAATGAAGCTTCTCGGCGTAAAGCGAAAGTAGGCAAAGTTTACGCATATTTAAATGAACGAGAAGGCTCGAAAATAAAGAATCTCAGTCGAGCAGGCGGATATGATAGGACGGTGGTCTACTTGTGTTCGTTGACGTTTGCATACCTAAAAAACTGTGGTTGATTCCTCTGTCCTAGGAATCGGTAAAACACAAAAGGGAAATGTGCAACGAAATCTGCAGCTGAGCATGATTTGCGGGTCGGTGGCTGTCTTGTGGGTGGGCTTGGCGAGCGACGTCCTGCTGGCGGGTTGCTTCGGCAAATGTGTACTGGCGTAATTTCCGTGACGCATAGGACGTCAGTGAAATCTTGGTGGGATTCCGGCATAAAACACTTTCGTGTTAAAATATAAAACCCGCAAACGAACAACCGTAAGCATAGCGTACTCTTTAGTACTAAAGGTTCCTTCCCCGCAAGAAGACCCTGTGCGCAGGTGTGCACCCTTTACAGGCCGCTTGCTTCGTTCTAGTGGCGTCACTTCTTTGTGTCTCCCGGAATAAAACACTTTCGTGGTAAAAAGGGTTCTAGTCTTAACCGCGGATTCTCGTTGCTGGTCGGTATTGTAGGTAGTGATCGGTACACGGAGCGCGCCGTCCCTACTCGGCAATTTTTTAGCTTGCTGGCTCCCATTGTCGTCGGCTGCGAAGGGCAGGCCACTATCTATAAAGCCGGTCGTGATTCTTACATACCCACTCAGGGGGACTGGTCAGTAACGACGACAGCATCCTTCGAAGGTTCATGGCCAGGTCACCAATTTTTATTGGAAGTGATGTTGCACCATGCCCCCCAACTGCTTTCACAACTCAACAATTAGTCATGCTCACGCAAGTCCAAATCATAAGAGAAATCTTAGGTGCTCTCTCAACTGTCAAAAGCTCACACCGCATGTAACGGAGAACCACCCCAAAAATGACGGTGGTGCACGGCTACTTTAAAGGGGCCCTCAAAGAGGTTTTACCGATACATGCGTTTTCACATTTTCAGGTAAATCATTGTCCTAGTAATTACCGCTTTCAAGAATTTTGTTAAAACGACGAGTATTAGTGGAGTTATTGAAATCAAAACATCGCATTTTCGCCCGCGCCGCGATTCTCCCTCGTTTCGTCCACCTAATCGCACTACGCGAGCATGAAGGCCCATGATGCCTGGCTTCTCGGTGACGTCTGCAAGAACATCCGGTGGCCAGCGTCGTCTGCTGCGATATTCTGCGGCGCAGGATCGCTTTGGGACGGGGCCGTCTTACTTTCTGCGTTCCCTCTGGGCCATTTTTTATCATTTTATGAATCCTGCACTCCGCTCATGACTGGAAAAGCTGATGGAACAAATGGGGCGTGTGTCTATTACGCCTCCACACCACACAGAAAGATCACGCGAACAGAGAACGACCCTGTCACCGCGCGTTCACGGCGACGACATGTCTTGTTACATATTAGAGTCTAAAATATGTGAGCGAATGACTAAATAATTGCCTCAGAATTTGGTAGAGTGAGGACGTAGATGCGTTCCGAACCGGCGTCGGTTGATATACTGCCTAACTGGCCTCTCGTTCGCGCCAATGTCGAGGTTGGTCGTGTTGTAGGGACGCTATGCACGCGCGTACACAGTCAGCTGTAGTACTCCATTCCGTTATTCTATCGGTTATAATTCAAAGCATAACAAAAAAGCAGCCCAAGGGTTGCGCGCGGTAAGGCACAGGGGATTTTCTAGAGTGCGGTGTGCATTTCGTTCCCCCCCCCCCCCCCCTTACTTTCCTGGATATCCCTACGCGACCCTGTGTTTATCAACTACTGAACAAGTACACCGTAACAGACATTACGAGCGATCCCGGCAAAGTAGTGTGGGTTTTGGGGCCATGCGCGCCTGTCTCTTGTTCGGCTACGAAGATGATAACACAAAAGTATTCCACCCTCGCTGTTTCCCCTTATGACCTGGAGGCTGTTCCCTATAATGGCTGTTTGTTAATTTTTGGCGTGCTCAGTGCTGCCAATTGACATACGGGGATAGTTTGCATGCCGGCCATGGCCCTATATTCCCCTCCCCCTCCCCCCATCCCCAAATATACCTTGTGTCTTGTTTAAGTGAATGGGAGGAAACTATGTTTACTCTACATAAAGACATTCCAACTTCGCAACAAGATACACACATCGGTATTTCGTCCTGTGAAAGCGCAATCGCCTTTCCATATATACAGAGCACGATTTTAAAACTGAAAAAATCGGGCCTATGACTTAAACGATGCAGTGATGCTTGATATGGTAGTTACAAGGTTCAACCAAAAGTTTTGTTTTAGATTCACGCATACGATTCGCAAACCATGCAACTTAGAAAGCAGAAAAAGAAAAAAAAATCAGCGCTCTGCAGGGATTTCAACCCACGAACTTTGTTGCGCTGGTGCGAGGCGTTAGTCCACTGCGCAACGGCACAACGGGTAAGAGACTGGAAATTTATTTTATTTATTTTTATTTATTTCCACATACTGCAGCCCTTTAAGGGCTATAGCACGAGTGGTTGGAATACAGAGCAGTGATTACAAATACATCACTTCATGGAACAAGAAAATACAATATACAGACGTACACACATGGCAATTCTATTCAGAACAAAATCCCGGTCCTGTAGATGCCAATGCACACAGAAAAATCGTCATACATCCAATGAGTGGGCACTGCAGGACGGGGCGCACATACCAACACAACAAAGCAAGGAGCTATTAATTTGGCACGACTTTCAAGAAAAGGCTGAAATTGATTTATCGCTGCGCTCCTAATCTCACCCGGTAGTAAATTCCACTGTTCTGTCGATCTTGGAAAAAAACTAAATTTGAATACCTTGGTGTGCGCATGAAATGGGGTGAGGTTTAGGGCATGATTATTTCGAGTTATGGTTGGCATAGCATACCTAAGATAGCTGTGATCGGAAAGGCGGTTAACTTAGTGAGCGATACCATGCAAGAATTTGAGCGAATCGATATCGCGTCGCGTAGAGAGTGAGGCAAGGCTTGAAGTTGTAAGGGCGGATGTAGGCGAAAAATTACGGTCATAGCGGCGACAAATGAAACGAATTGCTGTTTTTTGCACGGATTCAATTTGTATTTCTCATTTTTTATACGGATTTTTATGCGGATATCCAACTATAGAGGCATAATCAAGAACCGGACGAAGTAGTGTTTTGTACATGAGTAATTTAGTTTCCTGTGGGGCTGTTCTGAGAGTACGTCTTAGGTAACCAAGTTTTTAAAGATATTTGGTGCAGACTTCAGTGAATCGATATGTTTAGACGAGGGGAGGTTAGTAGTGAAAATCATGCCAAGATATTTATTATCTGAAACCCTTTGGAGCATTAGATCATTGAAAGAGTAGTCGAAAACGGAAGTCTGCGTTCTGGTGCTGAAGGACATTGAGACTGTTTTACGGAAATTGATATTAATTTGCCATGTATCACACCAAGAGCAAAAGGCACTAAACGAGTCATTAAGATGGTGGTGACCTTGGACGGAGGTAATGGTGTTATACAAGACACAGTATCAGCGTAGAGGCGTAATTTACACGTAATGGATTGTGGCAAGTCATTAATAAAAACCCCAAAATAAGAAAGGACCAAGAACAGACCCTTGTGGTACCCCTGATGTGACTCTAATTAAAGGTGATTTGCCAGAATTAAAGCTAACTTATTGGGAGCGATTAAACAGAAAATTGGCAATTAGATCTACTAGACTGGAATTTTTTAGAATGGCACCGAGTTTATTAAGCAACTTAGAATGGGGAACAGTGTCGAAAGCTTTTGTGAAGTCAATGAATATTACGTCGACCTGCTGGCCGCAATCAAGACTTGAAGAAATGTCATGGGTAAATTTTGTCAATTGAGTTAAGTTGCTGAATCCCCTTCGGAAGCCATGCTGCAGATTGGATAAAACATTGTTAGTCTCAAGAAAGTCGATCATATGTTTATAAATGATGTGCTCCAACAATTCGCCGGAATTTTATGCCAGCGAGATGGGACGATAGTTTGGCAAAAGCTGCTTATCACCAGACTTATAAATCGGCCGAGCCTTGGCCAATTTCCAGGCACCGGGAAAAATACCTGAGGACAACCACTTCTGAAATATAATGGTAAGGTAACGAGATGTCCATAACGCATACCGAATTAAAAAGGAGCTTGGAATACCATCGGGACCGTCTCCCTTTTTTGCGTCTATATTCATAATAAGATTCAAAACACCTGCATGACTGATAGTTACATCAGAAATTGGGCCGATATCGGAAGGAGAGTTAAAGGCAGGGGTAACATGATTATCAACGGAAAATACAGAGTGGAAGTAAGTATTAAACGTATGGGAGATTTTCTGGTCATCATTAATGGTTTCACCGTTAATCAAGAATGAGGAGGAAGAGCACCTACTAGGCAGAACTGATGTCCAGAATTTACGAGGATTACTTTTGAGTAAAGAGTGCAATTGTGTGCCAAAGAAAAAAATCCTTTGCGGAAGCCATCATTGCGGCAAGTTGTTTTTTAGCTTTCTGGAACTTGTTCACACTATCTGGTTTATCAAGGTTCTTTCTACGCCTCAGCCTGTGTACACGACGAGTAAGTGAAGAATATCTCTGTTCATCCAAGGAAGTTTCTTATTCGTTTTTTTTGTTTTTATTGGAACAAAGTGATGAATTCAAAATTTTACAACGTTTTCAAAGTACGTCACAAGAGTATCAACGTCACAGTTGCTGCTCATGGATTAGAACGGAGAAAAAGCATCAGCAAGGGCATCCTAAATCGAAGTATCGTTAGCACGATTAAAATCCGGGAATGTTGTGAACGAATACAACGTTTTGAGCACAGGATAAGACAGCGTCACGATGACCACCTTATGATCCGATATACATTCGGTAGTTTCACATAAAAATCCATTTTCCGCAATGTTAGAGCTTACTAACATTAGGTCGAGAAGTGCATCCAGTCGGGTGGCATCATTAACCAACTGCACCAAGTCATGCGACAACGAAAAATTGATTAGCTCTCGGCCGAGGCCAGTTTCTCAACCGGAAGGTGTCAGAGAACGCCAATGAATTCCAGGTGCATTGAAATCTCCCATACAGATAATATTAGATGAATTGATATTGTGATTATGAATATAACCATTAAGATTGCGTATAGGATCGACGGAAGTGCCAGGTGGGCGGTAGCAGACACCAACCATGAGATGATGCTGGTTTAAGTTAAGCTTGCACCATACCGATTCAACATCTAAGGCCACAGGCAAAACATAGAACTTCAAGTCCGACCGAAAGAGTAAAGCAACGCCCCCGCCTTTGCCGTTCTGTAGATCATTGTGAACTAGGACGTACCCGGGTGGAGTTATCTCAGAGTTGTAAACGCCTTCATCTGGCCAAGATTCAGTTACACCTACTATGTGTGGGGAAAACGTGGATACCATGGAGACAAAGCTAGGAAATTTAGTGAGTAGACTTCTTGCATTGACATTCAAAATTATTAGGTCATTACATGGATGGTGGGGTAGTCAGGGAGGGGACGAAGATCCGAGAGGGGGTGCAGGGTGACGTGAAGATTGGCGGGAGGGTACTTTAACAAGCGCGTTAGATGTGGCGTCTAGGGTATACTAAATGTTATGAATAAAAAGTTTATCAAAGCGCAAGCGTACTTCAGACCCGCTGTTACGAAATGAAGTAGAAGCATCCCAAAGCTTTTTTCAGACAGAGCGCACACTTTGGGAGTAATCTTCC
The DNA here is from genome assembly GCF_048455015.1 of Haemaphysalis longicornis. Lineage (NCBI taxonomy): Eukaryota > Metazoa > Arthropoda > Arachnida > Ixodida > Ixodidae > Haemaphysalis > Haemaphysalis longicornis. The sequence goes on from NW_027526203.1 coordinate 467,191,353, forward strand.
GTACCGTACCAGTTGGATTCTTTGAACTTTGAGACGTTCTTCATAACTTTCATGTTATCGCGGTAGTCTAGAAGCTTCATAATGACGGGCCGAACATGGTTGTCTCGTGACCGACCTAGCCTATGGCAAGGTTCAATGGCAGGACAGTCTGTGAGCAAGGTACCACTAAGTACTTGTGATACCCTAGCCCGGAGACTGACACTATTTTCGTCGTCCTCTTCATTCAAGCCATGCAAGATTAGGTTGTTGCGTCTCATGCGATTTTCGAGATCATAATTTTTTGATCTTAGTTCATTAACCGTCTGTGTCAAAGCTGCAAGCTCACTGCCAAATGGTACCGATGAAGCAACCGGTGCAGAGATGTCATGGGAAGATTCAAGGGCCGAAACACGTGAATCCAGAGAATCCAATCTAGCGTTGAGAGTATGGTGAAACGTTTTAATATCGAGGATATCTTTGGCCATTTGACTTTGACCGTCGAGGAGTTTAGAAAGCCGTTGCTCCACAGAGGAGTTACCATCCATCAAAACAGCGTTTGCTTCATTCATAGAACGCGTCGTGGGTCCCTGAGCATTCCCATCATTACTGCTTGCTTTAGCGGCAGCAGGTTTAGAGGGGTCAGGATTTAGTTCAACATCGCCGCTCAGGAGAAGGCGACGTAGACTATATACGGCATGAGAGCAAACACTGACAAAATTGTGTGGGCAGGACATCAGCAGCAAACACCGATTGTCAGAGCGAAAACACTTGGCATGGTCAAGATAACATACCTGCAGAATAAAGGCGAAGCGGTTAAGCCTGCTGCCGGCGCTGCCGCTGCCTAGCCCACTGACGACAGAGACCAGGGGCGGTATTCTCGTAACTGTCCCTTTTGAAAACGTCCCTTTTGCGTCCCTTCCATCGTGACGTACTTCCGGTTAAGCAGTGGGCTTTGGCAGTAGGTTTGTCTCACTTGCGTTACGTCACTTCCTGTTGTTTGCTTTTAGCCAATCAGGGCTCGCCAAAAGGGACACTTCTGAAAGGGACGCAAAAGGGACAAAACTCAAGAATACCGCCCCAGGTCCGGGGGTTTTATACTTTTCCTTGATGGCGTAACAGAATGATGACTGTCGATGATTGGCTGGCCGAGGTGGTCTTGCGCATGTAACACTCCGGTTAACCAGCTGCAGGGCACACCACGGTAGGCACACGCGCGCGTGACAGAGCACTCCGTGTGGCAACGGTTGATGCTGAGCGTGAAGTTCCCAAAGAACGATAACGCAGCAGTGGTCGGCACATGCTCGAAGCAGGTTGATACACAGGAGTGTTGATTCAGGGTCGTCAGGAATCCGAAAACCTGCAAAATAAAGGCGAAGCGGTTAAGCATACTGCCGGCGCTGCCCCTGCCTAGCCCACTCCTGTATAACCTGTATACTGTATACTGTACTGTACTGTATAATAACCTGTATACTGTACTTCATATCTGATATCCAGGAACATCACCGTTTCGGCTGCGGCTTCGATTTCGCCCTGCGGTAATAGTGCTCGCCATGCTTTTGTTTTACGGTTTTCGCTAAAAACTTCCATCGATATTGATTCCTTATTTGCACCATCTCAACTGAATATATTAATGTCATGTGAGCCGGATCCAGAACAGAAGGAGCATACTCTAATTTAGGGCGAACGCTCGTAGAATATAAAAGTGACGACAAAGATGCGAGACAAAAAAATTTACGGAGGTGGCCAAGAGTTTGGTTAGGCTTGGATGTTATGCTTTCTTCATGTTGGTTCCCTGAAAAATTGTTAGTAGCAATTAGACAAGACAAGTAATCAGACAAGACGCCATCGGACCCACTAAAAAAGCGTTCGCTTTAAAAAATGACGCACACTACCACTACTACGGCACAGCGCGTAAGCTGAGCATCAAGTTTATTCTCGTGCATTCGAACCAATTCCTCGTGTCTTCGGAAAGAGTAGTGTCCTTACTTTAGGGGTTGATTAGCAATACCGTCTCCTGCAAAAAAAAAATAATCATGAAAAAAAAACAACGTGACGGGGATTTTTAATGGATGCCGAGGTGCGGTGTTTCCACTTTTCAATTCGCTACTTGCGACAGGCCGTTTAGTCTCGCGGCGCAAATCCGTTAGACATACTGCTCTAATACCCCGAAAAGCCTGCGCCATTTGCTCTACATGCTTTTTCTCACCTTTCCCCGCCTGCTGCATCTGTTTCGAATGCTGCCGGAGCAGCCTGTTTCAGCATTGAGCCAGGAAGGAGAGCCATTTCTTTTCGTGTCTTCGGCAACCGAGAAGAAGGCTGCCCTACGGAAACTTTCCAAGGCGGAGCAGAAATTGCAGTCAAGGGAGCCCACGCGTGCGCGAAGCGTGGGAGGTTACTTGCGCGCACGAGCTAGTACTCTTAATGGATAAGGCGGCAGCGAGGCGCATGTTTTCGAGCGCTCTTCTTTGCTCGGAGCTTGGCGAGCCACGAGGGAGGCATGGAAGTGGGGCTAGGATTGTGGGCCACCGCTGGGAAGTCGGAGAACGGGCACCACGCAGAGGCGCGCTTTTAGCAGCGAGTGAAACGTAAAATATGCAGGTACTATGCGCTGCCGAAACGGCGCGTGGAGGCACCGCAGCGACAGGGTGGTGCATTAGTCGATGACGGCTGGGCCACGCACCACGTGCGGGAACAACGCGCCACCAGCCGCCAGCCTGACCGTGGCACCCGAGGATCCCGGCGCACTCCTTCGGGAATAGCCTGCTGCTGCTGCTGCTGCTGGGGAAATTGAATATCGTCCGGAGAAAGAACCAAGAAACTTGATCGCGGCAAAGAAAAAGCTTCTTCTCAAGCAATTAAACAAGATCGCGGGTCACAACGGAGGCAGGGCTAGGTATACAGGGTGTCCCAGCTATCATTCACCACGATTTAAAAAAAGAGTAAAGGCGTAACTCGAAGAAAACCTAGTGCATAATGTTTGCAGTACTGTGGAGAAGCGGGCAGCATTTTTTTTTCGTTAATGAGACTTAACTAATTAATTCTAATTATCTAACTCGAGAAGTACTGCCCTAGTCACTAAAGTGTCAATGAGGCACTTGTAGGTACCAACGAGGGGCATCTAGCTGCGGTATTTTCAGCGCCGAACTAACTGCGTACTCATTTATTCTGACTGATAAAGAAAACCCGCGAAATATACAAAATACCACGTGACGGCGCCTCCGCGCGCATTAGCGCGCATCGTAAAGCAATTCCCTGAAACAGGCTGTCTCTGAATTAGCCAGAATGAAATAAACAAAAGAAAGAAAGAAGAGATCGCGACCGAGTTTGTGCCTTATCTGCACACGCGCCCCGCGAATCGGGCTGTTACTGCTCCTTCCATGCATGCCATTATCAAGGTGATGCGCTGTCTCTTCGGGCGGGTGACAGGCGCAGCATTTGCTTTCAATCAGCTTATTTGGGGACGCTGCTTTACAATGCGCGCGGAAGCGCCGTCACGTGGTATTTTTCATATTTCGTGGGTTTTCTTTATCAGTCAGAATAAATGGGTACGCAATTAGTTCTACGCTGAAAATACCGCAATTAGATGCCCCTCGTGGGTACCTACAAGTGCCTCACTGACACTTCAGTGATTAGGACAATAAATATCGAGTTAGATAATTAATTACAATTAATTAGTTAAATATCATTGACGAAAAAATTACTGTCCGCTTCGCTACAGTACTGCAAACATTACACACTAGGTTTTCTTCGAGTAACGCCATTGCTTTTTTTTTAAATCTTGGTGCATGATAGCTGGTACACCCTGTATAGCATGCAGGTAGGCAAAAGTTGCGCTGTTTGAGCAGATGCATCAGGGACGTGGGTCGATGGAAGTATGCAGCGTCCTGTCGTGGACAGCCAAGTGTAAGAGGTTTGTTCGCGCGCATCAAGAGAAGAAACTGCGCTGAAAAATAAAAACCATTAAATGGAGACGACGAAGAGGGCTTCGTAGTCTTGAATGCTCCTCCTTTGTGTTTGTCAATTTCTGTTATTAGCAGTCAGAAAATTGCAGTGAAATGTTTTTCAGGCTAAAGCAGCGAAATCTACCACAAGCACAACTGAGTGTTTGAGAAACTTTGAACATCGGGAATTCGAAAATAGAAATTGGTCGATTCGAATCAAGAAGCTATGCCTACATACAGGGAAGCTAAGTAAACGCTGAAAATTTGGACGGTATTACAAAAAGGACGCCTTCACAACCAGTGACAGCACAGATTAATATTACTGTAAAGGCTGATTGCACGCTCGAACTCGGAGCATACACACAGAACCAGACACCTCATCTCCCCACCACCCCTTTCGCAAAAAGAACAAGAAAGAGGGTTTCGGGAGGTTCTGTGAAGTTGTTTCGAAATTTTAGAGCGCGATACCTGCGTTGTTTCAGCACCGGCGCTCTTCGGCTAACGTAATCAGCTGCCCACCAATGGTTTTTTTCCCTTTTTCTACATCTTGTACCTATCTCGCTAAAAATTTCGTGCAGCACCTTGTTAGTTCTGCTCTTCCCGAAGGATCTCACCGGCGATGCGTACGCCCTCTTCCCGTGCGCCGCGCCGGGAGCGCTGTGCACGCGCGTCGTATTTCGCCGCCGCCTAATGGCCGCGCCGGGATCTACGGAGGCTTTTCGTGAGCGGCGGAAGCCTCCCGTGCGCGCCCCTCAGATACTCATGTATGATGTATCTGAGGCGCACGCTCGCTAGTTTCCGCGCTGGCCTCGCAGCAGCGGCGCGGCGAGGCAGCAGCGTGTGCCCCTTGGGCGCCGCGCACTTGTCTTCATTCCATCCGTGGCCGCCGGGACTTCGGCGGTCGCGGTGCGACCGGCGTTGAATTATTGAGCTCTCATGGTGAGAGCCCACGGATTCTTTTCGGAGATGGTGCCGCCGTGGCGGCTTCGGTGAGACCGTGACGAATATTTACGAGACAAAGAAGGCCTCCGGCCGGGCCACCGGAGGACTGCACCTGGCGAGCCGCGGCGAGCTGTGAGGCCTCCTCTCCGAGCACTTCTCTTTTTTCAGAGGAACACAAAGCGAGCCGCGCTGCTCGGGGGAAATGATTAGGTTTTGGCGTCTGTCTGCACAGCAAAAAGGCTTACTCGCTTGCCTCAACCTGATGAGCTCTGGCACACGCGGAAGCCCATCGGACAGATTGGGACCTCTAAGCTTCCTGAAAAGTACTGCAAACATTAAAAAGCCCACTCACTGAAGCGAGTCGACAATGTCGCAGTGCTTTTGTGTCTTTTTTTCGCTTACTTTGCAAGGCTTCTCTGGTCGCGCCCGTAAGCGAAACGCATATTAATGAGACCTCCGCGCAGCCGTAGGCCAGGACCTGTGGCCGCATGCCTACTCCTCCATCGGTCGGCGACGAAACCGCCGGGCCACTGCTAAAAGCAAATTATTGACCTCGAAACTTCCTTGCCGACAGTTCCTTGGGACTTATTGACAGCACAGATGAAGGAAGATGGGCCTCTGGCTCCCATCAATTTATTCATCATTACGGGGCGAACCGACATCACAGCTGTCGGTCTGTCGGCCATTCCTTACGTTTATAAGAGGCGGCATCCCACTGTCTGAGCACGCGCAGGTCAGTCAGAATGAGTGGCAAGAGAAGAGCTACACGGTTCGAATGCCCGACTTCCAGTTCGCCATGCTTCTCCATAGCGAAGGAGATAGAGGTGGCTTTAGGGGGCAATGCGTTTTTATATTACTTCCGGTTGCAAGATATCAAAGACAAGCCGAGACACTGGTGAAAAGTTTGTTTCCCCACCCCTGCGTTTACTTAAAATGTCCGATGATCTTTGGGTCGCGAGGAGGAGAGTCATTTAGTCTGCACTGGTGTTGCACGTGACCTATCGCTCGCATACAACAGTGCTTTTTCAGTGGCAGCAGTGAAAAACGCCTCGACGTGGGGCATTGCACTTTGCGGCAAGTTAACCCCAACAAATTGAGAATCGATTTCTCGCAAATTCGAATTTGTTCAGGAAGCATAAAATTTTAGGACATCAGGAACTAACTAATGTGTGTGTGTGTGTGTGTGTTCGAGGGTATGTGTGAGGGTTTTGATGGTGGTAACAGCGACGGCGGCGCTGACGACAACGATAATTTTACCCTATTATTTTGCGCATGGGTCACGCAGCTACTCCGACACACGTGAGGTAGCTCGAATGCTCGAAACAAACCCCGTTTGTTTGTAATTTGCGTTCGAGCAATTAGCACTTAGCCCAATGAAATTTTAAGGACTTCAGCTTTTGTCTAACGAACAAACATTGGGCTGTCCGTTTCCCTGCCGTGTCGTAGGCATGTTATTGTCGGTGTAACACACAATCCAATCCGCTTGAGCAGTGAAGACACCTGGTAGGTCGCATTGCGCTGTTTGACGCCCATATGCAAGAGTCCCGCCAGCACAATGAACATGTCATCAGTGAGGGCATGAAACCTGTAGCTTCGCCTGCACGCCCCCCCCCCCCCCCCCCTTCCTTCCACTCCCCGCACGTGCACGCATAAACCGGCAACCGCTAATGTGCGCGTGCTTAAAGGGGCACTGACACAAAAATTTAGCATCTTGTTTTTTTCGTTGCGATAAGTAGCTAGTGACCTACTTATAACCTGTAGAAACCTCATTTGCTTCGGCGTGCGACGGTTGTTTAATTAGAGGGATTTTAAATGCGGCCAGTCGCAGTTTCGGTTTCAGCGAGTGCCGTGAAACGATGGATTTTGTGGATTTTGTGTGAACAAAGCTGACCACGTGACCGTCGGAGGGATATCACAGAGCAGAGCCGCCGTAGCACTGTCGAATCCGCATCGACGGCAGTTTCTGCGAATGCCCCCACGTACTGATCTCGTGAGGCGCTTAATTAAAAAGCGACCGTGGATGTGACGCAGGCGCTGCGAGTGCAAATGCTACCGCGGCTAAAGAACGACGCGCGACGCTCGAGACGGTGGGTGGCAAGACGCGCGCTGGGAGCAGCCGGTCGGTCTGCCTACAGGTCCGCCTACAGATGTGTTCGGCTCACCACTGCGGCGGATATTCGAGTGCCGCTCTCGTAAGCGGTGCAGATGACAATTTTTAATGCAACCCGCCATCGCATCATTAGCTCCTTTCTCATGTAAGCCACTATGGTCGGGACTTGGGGACAATTTCGTGCAGCGGCAACAAGCTATCACTCGAGCTACCTGCGCCGGCCTGGGCCACTTCGCGGCCGTGGCCGCCGCCTGCACAGCGACCGTGCGGCTAGCTCAGTGGGCTTTTCGTGCCTCCGGCGCGTTTTCGCATTCAATGGTAATAAACAGTAATAGAAATAGAGTGCCTGGAATCGCTGTAGAACTTTGGTCGCGGCCAGCTGCCCGATTACCTGACGAAATCACGGCGCCTCCGCCGCCAACGATCGGGTCGTTCGTTCTCGAGAGCAGAAGCTCCGCCCTCCGGCCCTCCGATTGGAGCGGCGAGCCGGGCGAGCCCGCGTAAAACGCCGGTAGTGCGGAAGCGGCAAACACAAACTCGTGACGTGTTTGGATGTTGTTTATTTACAATTGCGCGTGGTCCTCTGCTGGCTGCTCGGTTGCGTTTCGCACACTTCAAAATTGATTTTAAATATGTTCTAGGCTGTATTCGCCGCTGATATTTTGCAGATGATGTATATGTGTTCCCACCAATCTATCTCCGACGTTATCTCGCCTTCAAAATTTTGTGTCAGTGCCCCTTTAAACGTCACAGACACCGGCAAAGAGGAATACTGGAGCGGTGCCGAGTAAAGCAGCTTCACCGGAATGAAAATTGGGGGGGGGGTAGACATATACAGCTTCGTAGTAAAAATTCGAATTGTGGTTTAAGCCTCCTGAACTACGCCTCGGCCGAGGAGTGTGCCTTGGAGACGTAGGGATTGCTTGAGGCCCCCGGGGCATCTTTGATCGCTGCGGAAATATCCACGCACGGGCGTTTTCGTCTTTCGCCTACTTAAAAAAAAACAGCTGCTGTGGCCGGGATTGAATTCACCTCCTCGTGGTCAGCAGCACAGAGCCTTAGCCAGAGGGAGCCACTGCGGCCGGATTATCAAACAGTATGTCCTCGCCACTGGGTCAATCCGGCCACATGAGTGGTTCTGCAGTAAAGGGGCTGTTCTGCTGAACATTTTGTTATCGACACCCACGAGTGTTGGGCAGCATCAGGTCCCTGTCGTGCGTCCATACGTCTGCGTAGATCCCCTCCAAAAGTGCAAAGTCCCGTTTTGAACATGTGCTAAAGAGGGCATGGACAAGATTTGCATAGCTGCGGCATCAAATGATTTGTCGCGACTACCGCAACGTAACGAGGATGATCTGATTTGTAATAGCATCGCAATTTGTGCAAGAATTTTTATTGTCGCGATACGGCTCCTAAACCAAGGTGATTGCTAAGCATTCCAGAGCACGTGCTTGGCATTATTAAAACCCAAGAAAAGGAGTGCGCCTCTACGCAACGCCTGAGAAGAAGGATAGCACCATGGAAATCGGAGAGTGCCGGTGTGGTTACGGCTGCCGTTCGGTGCCCAGCGGTAGCGACACGTCACCAAGCACAACTGTGCTGGTCTCGCCCAGCTGCGAAACATTATTGTTATATCCCATTGCCAGCGTACTTAGCGAATAACACTAACATGAAAAAAAAAGCGAATAAACGCCACTTTCTTGCATCCCTACTAACACAACCCCCCTGCGACCCCCCCCCCCCCCCCTCTGACACCTCGTCCCAATTCGGCCTTTGCCCGTACCATGCATCCCTTTCTCCACCACCACCGTCGCTTAGCTCGAGCTCAGTATCATGCGACCCAGTATACCCCTATCCAAACCATACGCACTACGTAAAAGCAGCAGCCTACCCTGAGGGCGAAGCGTTCGCTCTCGCTGTTATCAGTGACGTCCCCCTCCCCCGTAAACTCTGCGACGATGCGTCCCACAAGCCCCACTCCAGCGGAAAAGGCAGCCATAGCTCTTGCTCTCACCCGGGGCCCAATCCCTCTCCATATTCTCTCTGATTCCGAACAGGAAGTTTGGATCGATATTACATTAAGGGATGAATCCCCCCTCCCCCTGCCCTTAAAATTCTTCTCACCAATCCCCCCTCCGACCAGCATGCACTGTGAAGTAATGAACAGACTATTTCCGTTGGTAAAAAGGAAAATATACAGCTGCAAATATTTATCCACAAGTAAGCCTCACCCAATGCAACATTTTCTCCGTTTCAAACCAGCAAAAAAGCGTGCTTGCTGCAAGCGCTTGGAAACGTCGTTCGTCAAGCTCCCAGCAGTATATTTACAGCGTAATAGTAAACATACAGAGGTATATTCATCGATTGTTGTCTATCTTTGCTTATCTTGTTTACGTATCTCATAGGTAACGGGATCTTTGGTCTCATTGATATATGAAACACAAAGCCGTCGGAACGGATAGTTACAGTCGCATCTGGGAACGATTTACCTACCCGTATAACATTCTAGTGTGTTCAAATAAGCAAAATATACTCGTAGAAGCGAGCTAAAGTTTGAAATTTAGACTCTTTTGGGGTGATAGTACGAATTTTCCAAACATTTCCCTTCCTGAGTTGCGATTGTCAGTGGGTGATACGTTCATGGGCAGGTAGTAAATAAATTCCAGAGCAAAACTTATTCAAGTTGCGAGAAAATTAGCATGGCTTACAAATGAGGTCAGGAGACTAACACCATCTTGACTGAACAAGCTTATTTACAGTGTACTCATTCACCGCAAGTTTATTTACACCACACAAGTTTATTTATAAAGGCACTCCCACAGCTATTTTTCTTGCTGAGTGTTTGGAACTTTCTTTTTTTGTGTCAGAATGCGCTTTTAGAATCTCATCATTCATTCTACTGCAAAAGATTTTGAGTAGAATGTTCGTGCTGCCCCATAATACATATTTCAAAACTACCTCGCTGCTGTGTCCGTCTTCGCATGGGTCGAAATCGGACGACTAGTCGTTGGTGAGGAGCTCCGCGGTAAGGTTTTTAACAACTTGCCGCTAGTTTGAGAGTTTCAAAAACACTTTGTTTTGGGAAAGTTGCTCCACGACGGTATAATAATTATGTGCCACAACAGTCACAACCGACATTGCTGGGTGCACAAGCCCTCCTCGATCCATCGATCTGATGAGATCGTAATGTTCGTCAGCAACTAACACAGAAATTTCTTTGTTCAGTGTCAATGCTGCTGTGCACTTGTCGCACTTGGGTTGTTTCAAGGCCTTGTATACTGCATATTCTGCCACATACACCAGTACAGGGATAATGTTCGTCATCTTTGACAGTGTTTCTTCGGTGACAACTACGTTGCAGCCAGGCTGTGAACAGTTAGTTGAGATCCGGTGTCAAGCTCCTGCTATTGCTCGTCTTTGTCACTGACGCTTTCAGTATTGGCGACCGTCGACAGCGTGCTTTGCAAACGGAGTGTTTTCCGCACTCGAACACTTGCCTTATCTACACATGGCATTGAGCGCCAGCTAGTAGTCTGTATTTGCCGAAACGGTATTCTAGGCAATCCGTCTGGACTTTGTCGAGCGCCACATACGCAGCTATAATTCGTGTAAGCAGTACCTGGCAATATCAATGAGACCTTGTGTCTTTATGTAACCTAAGAAAGTAGAAGTTTGACGTTCTGGATGTGGATTTATTACATGGGAGGAACAAATAGACCTGATAGTTACTGGATGTGGCACTGCACTGTCGCCATAACTACGAATGTGTACGCGTGTGGCGATATTGTGTACAGGAGGCAACTAAACACTGCAAAATCCGGTGAGTAGCGCCTCCGTGTCTTATTCTTAGAAAGCAGCTTCAACTGCTCCGTCAAGAATCGTATTACGCTGGCGTTGTCTTCTTCCGCCAGGGACAATGCATTGAGCAAAAAGCAATGGCTTCAATAATGTCCTCAGTGTGTTTTTGCGATGGGGAATCCGTGTTGGTGTCCCACGCCTGGGCACCGTCGAGGAATTCCATGGCAGCCCTCTTGCTATTTGCGGTAGCCGGGCCACACAAATCGCGCCCTAACGTGGTTTTCGCCTTCTTCATGAAGTAGAAAGTTGTCCCCGTGTCAGCTTTTAAACAAGCGAGTACTTCGTCCAAGGAGCTTCGTCTTCGACGATGTGGAATATGATGAGCCGCTCCCCGTCCTCGATGCAGTGTCAAAACGTTGATTCTTGGTTTCTGAAGTGGCAAGCTAAATCTCCAATACACACTATTCTGTCTGCCTCTTGTTCGCGGCGAGACGTCTCTGCGGATTCTGCAATATGCCTGGATGGCTGCCGCTTCAAGCCGCTTTCGCTTCGAGTCCGTACTTTCTCTGCTTGTGCTCTTGTGTGAAAAATATGATGGGCAGTCCGGAAATTTCGAAGGCACAGCACCGCGACGAATGCGGGGACTGGGCAAGGGCGCGTTTACCGTTCGCCCTGTTCGATCATCGACGTACGAAGTCTCGCGCATTATGTCTTCGATTGGGAAGCGCAGCTCGCAAACCTATGAAAAGGATTCGCACTTTAACTTCAACCTTATTTTGAGTGAGTGCTGCATATACTTTTAGTATTATGAGCTATTTGAAGAAGAAACGTTGTGTACTTTTAATTGCAATATGAAGCACAAAGAAAATTCTGTAGGATAACTCACCTTGGAATACTGTGTAGGAGTGAATTTCTCTCGCAGCATAGCGCGCACCCATTTCCGGCATAGTTCTTATAAAGTAGTGTGGAAATCGGCAAACCCGCACCTTTCATGTCGAGTCGTAATTGCCACGGCACTAGGCACACAACAGTTCATCGGCATGGCGAACTCAAGAGGGTGTTGCTTCAAACTTCACGTTCCAACCATCGCCCCAACACGGCTGATAATCACCATTAAATCACAAAATCCACTCTACCACGAAAGCCACGAAATCACTACGATTATCGTGCTTCGCCTCTGCTACCTCGCTCAGCGGAGCCCCCTCCATGGAAGCGACCTCAAGCTACAGACAACCAGCCTCTAAGGGGCATAAAAAGCATTCACCACCAAGAGAAGCAAGCCAACCCACCGCTCCCTCTTGACACGTCAGAGGGCCTTTAGGCACATGTGGACGCAGGGGTAGACGACGGCATCCTCCACACAAGCCTTGTCTGCCCCAATATGCCATTCATCAATCAGACATGCACGTATTTCACGGAGGCGCCTCTTCCTTCTGTGTTGGAAGAGCTGGTTGCCATTCGTGGTGGCCTGTGTGCTTTAGCTTCTGAGCTCTGCGCTGCCCCACCACCACGCTTGGTATTATACACCGATTCCACCCAGGCTGCTCGAGAGCTCCGGCGCGTAAACAGTACACTTGGCATTACATGTGAGGTGCATCAGATACCCCAATCATTCCCCTGCCCTGTTCGCGTCCTCTGGACCCGCAGGAGCACGACCACGCATGCTTTCCCGACTCGGGCGCTCACCCGCAGCAAGTGGTGTACCCACTCCCGTTTCTGCAGCTCTCACTGGAAGACAGCCTACTCATCAAGAAAGATATTCTTCGGCGCTCTACGCGTGCCCTTCTCCCTCCGCGTGGATCTGACCTTCCTGGCGGCTTAACCCGCCGTGAAGAGGTCGTGCTTCGGAGAATCCGCCTGGTCGTCGCACTGACGCCTGCTGTGCGAGCAACGTGGACTCCTAGTCTTGCGGATCCCTTCCCGACCTGCCCCTACTTCCCTGCCCCTGTTTGCTGAGGCGACATTGGAACACCTGCTGGGGACGTGTCCAGGGCTTCAACCAGGCCGAGCTCGACACATGGGGCATACAGGACATCGCCCAGGCCGCCCTCCCAATATTCATCGGTGGACGCACGGCCCACTTTACAAGAAACTGTTGGAATTCATTTCCGAAACTTTGTGTGTGTGTGTGTGTGTGTGTGTGTGTGTGTGTGTGTGTGTGTGTGTGTGTGTGTGTGTGTGTGTGTGTGTGTGTGTGTGTGTGTGTGTGTGTGTGTGTGTGTGTGTGTGTGTGTGTGTGTGTGTGTGTGTGTGTGTGTGCGCGTGCGTGTGTGTGTGTGTGTATGTGTGTGTGTGTGTGTGTGTGTGTCTGGCTGTGTTTTTGCTTTCCTTCTGTGTCGTACCCCTGTCCTGTTTTGTCCATCGTTTTCCTGTTACCTATGCCCTGCGGCAAAATGGCGCCATAAAAAAACAGCATAACGTGCACTCACGTGCGCCAGCAACGACCTGACCTGCACGGTGGGCTGCAGCACTACTTGTAATCCACAGTAAAATATAGTGAGCTCTCACTACAACGTTTTCCAGCTGCATAAAATTATTTTGTTAAAATATAAGTGTCATATGAACAATGCTTGTACACCCGCAGTGAGAATTGCTTTACTGTCTTATTCAAATATCTTAAAATCAGAAAAAATATTTTTTGTTGTAATATTGTGGCTCCATCTGGTTTAGAACCATGAAAACAGGCGGAGGAAAAATTTTTCAGCGTGTGCTTCCGCGCGCGACGCATCACCGCCTCGCCTCCTGCCTCTTCGCCGCTGCCTCCAAGCGCAGTTGCAGCATCCACCGCCACCCCACGACGTGAGCACTCTGTGGCGTCAGTAGTCCTCCGGTTTGCAGTCTGGAAGGTATTGCTCCGACCCAGTGGCGTTGGAGTGGACTCCGGCCCACACTGGCATGGACGTTAATGAGGCGGTACAAGGCTATGCTCGAGCTCCAAGTCAAGTCACGTCAATGTATATTTCCACATAGCGATGCTATGTTGAGGGGCACAGACAAAAAGCCTTTTTTTCTTTTTTTTTCTTTTGTTTTTAGGGCTTGACAAAGGCCTGTGCCCCGTATAGAGTTACAGCAGCATTATGGGAGATACATGTGTCCTAAAATTATATAAACCAGAAATAAAGCACAGCATCACGATTATAATATCACATACAAAGACATGTACAATAGGTGTGGTAAATACATGTGCCACAAAATTAAACCAGCGTAAAGGAACAAGAATAACATCGAAATCATGTCACGATACAAAAGCCAAGGAGTGCCAAGGTAACAGGAAATATACATGGTTAAATCGGCGATGAATTTAGTATAACAGGTAAATTAAATCTAAGCATTTGTCTGTCGTAGTCTGTTCGTATATATGATATTTTACAAATGTCTGAACAGCGTGTGTCATAAGTGCTTACCCGAACTGTTAGAGCAGCAATGTCTCAAAAAAGAATCATTCTTTTTAATGCTATTATTGTGGCACGTAAGTAATAATTATTCATATAAATTTTGCCCCGGAAGTAGTTTAAGGTTGTGAAAAATTGGCCCAGTATGTGCGTTGTAACGAACATTTAAAGAGCTCTAACAAGTTTTTTTTTTGAAGGATGGGAATTTTATTTATATTTGTCGTGGTCGTGTACCCCATACAAGAAAAACAATAGCTTAACGTATGCAGAAAAAGTGAATTATAGATCAAAATTTTTACATTTTGGGGTAGGACACTACGCAAGCGGGACAATACACCAACCGTACGGGCAAGCCTACAGCACACACTTTCAACATGCGGATTCCATGACATGCATTCATTAACAATTATACCTAGATGTTTTACCGTTGAAACTAGTTCGATGTTACATGTACCAAGGGTTAAGGATAACGACAGATCAACCTTTTTATTTCTGGGGCGAAAAAGAACTGCTTTGGTTTTAGACACGTTTATGCTTAGAAAATTTGTTAAGCTCCATGAATTCAATAATCCTAGTACCTTGTTTGCCTTTGTTTCAAGTTCCGTTATTGTGTTCTCAGAAAAATAAAGACTGATATCATCAGCGTACATAACAAAACGACAGCATTCATCAATATATGCGATATCATTGACATATATATTAAATAATAACGGTCCAAGAATACTTCCTTGTGGTATACCCCCCATAATGAAAGAAACGTTGATTTGGAACAATCTATTATTACTTGCTGCTTGCGGTCATTCAAATAGCTGTTTAAAAGCTGGAGAAATTGTCTACGAAAACCATAGTGTTCAAGTTTTTCGGCAAGGGTTCTATGATTTATTCTACCGAATGCTTTTGAATAGTCCACAAAAATTACAAGCATGTAGGATTCCTGCTCAGAAGAGTTCAGAATTATTTCCTTTTGGAGCAATAAAGCGCTTTCAGTAGAACGATTTTTTATAAACAAAACCGGGCAAGGTGTCATAATGGTATGTATGGTCATGAAGGCTGTCATTCGTTTGTGTATCAATTTTTCAACGACTTTCGAAAATATCGGCAATTTGACATTATGCTTATATCGCCACCCTTGAAAATTACGGATACTCTTGCTAATTGGATTCTTTTGGGGCATTTTCCCGGTGAAAATATTTGATTTATTAGTATTATAAAACACCACTGTAGTGTCAATAGTGTTTTAATTGGTTTAATTGACAAGCCTTCTATGTCGCAGCTGTTGCTGTTTTTTAAAAAAAGAGAGCATTGTTTCTCGAATTTCTACAGCTTTGTATGGATATAAAAATGCACTTACTCGTAACCTAGGCCTAAAATTAAAGCGTGTACAATTTGGGTCGTGGGTGCAATTTGTAATGGATACAAAATAGTCATTAAATGTATTAGCAAGTTCTTCGCCGGCTAGTGTTTGGCCTTTCGCAACTATTTCAATTGGACCCGAATTTAGACCAGATTGCGGTTTCAGTAAAGCATTTAGGTGCTTCCAAATTATTTCAGAGCTTTGTGCTCCATCAGTGCTAAACAAATTCTCAAAATACCAATTTCTACTTTTACGCAAGAGGCTGTTTGTTTTATTTCTATGTTGTTTAAAATTTTGTAAATCTTCTGCATTTCTAGTTCTTAAGAAAATTTGGTAAAGAACATTTTTTCCCTTTATCGCTTTTAAGCAGTCACTAGTGATCCAGGGTTCACGTGCCTTACCAGGTTTATGTTTTGTTTTATATGGAAAGCCTTTGTCATATATGCTCTTGAAATTCTCAATAAATATCTCGTACGCATCATCGGGATGTTCAGAACGAAAAATTGCACCCCAAATTGCGTTTGACAATGCACTAGAAAACTGCTGCATTGTTATATTGTTGATATTGCGATATTTGATTACGAGCTTTTTTGATGTTTGGATTTGTAAACTAGTGCTACTCATGAAAAAACAAACAGGTAGATGATCACTTATGTGAGCGCCTAGTACCCCTGAGCAAAGTGGTATGTTGTTCTTGTTAGTAATAAAGAGATCAATTAGTATGCGAGCAGGAGTCTTTATACCATTCGTGAAAGCATTTGCTTCTAATACAGTGAGGAGCTCGGCACGTTGTGAGGTCACGCTCAAAAGGTCTATATTTAAATCGCCACCCAAAACCATAGTTGAATTATTATCATTAGACCAAGCCAGGTATGTATCAAAAAAAGAGAGAAAACTACGTACGTTTCCCCCTCGTGGACGGTACAGAACAGAAAAAGTCGCGTTGCTACTTTTCACAGTCAGAACTTCAAAATCATCTGTTATTTGCGTAAAGGAATCGATAAGTTGACATTGAAATGTTTTATTGGCCAGCAGCATAATTCCACCCCCTCTTTTATCAGAACGGTTTAAAAAATAGGACACATAGCCAGGTATATTAAGTACCTCGTCTTCATTGCGATATCAAGTTTCAGTCACCCTGGCTACGTCGAAGCAGAAATCGAAGCTAGTTAACAGAGCCGTCAAGCTTTCCTCTTTGTTGCGGGCGGATTGAGCATTCAAGTGAATGCAAGATACAGTTTGTTTCTTTGAACAAATAGTTTTGTTTAGATAAGCTGGTGTCAAAAGCATGTTTCATTTTATCTAGATACTGTAACTACCAGCAAATTACAAATGGGAAATACAATGTGGCTCATTCGAAATTTCAGCCAGTGTATTGTGTCTGCTAGTGTCACTAAAAAAACCTTATTTAGTGACACTAGTGTCTGCCTTCTTTAGGAACCCTATAAACCAGCTAGAGGCATTTAAAGACATGAAGCTATGAACGGTTAACGCAGTCATTTCCGGGATCGGACTACAGATAACAGTGAACCCGAAAAACAAGTTACAAGTCGTAACCCCCCCCCCCCCCCCCCCTTAGATAGACAAGCAAAAGAAAGAGGTAAAACGCTTTCAGGGACATGGCGGTATCAGTTTTTACTCTTGGCAGGACGGAAGGTTGCACCCCATTTTCGCACGTATTCAGTTCCCGGCATCATGCGTTCGACGTCACTCAATGACGTAATGTGCATGATAGGTGCTGATTCACCTCGTCGGGCAAGAACCTTTCCGTCTCTCGTCCGAACGAATTTCCATCCGATAGCCTTCTTTCGTGCTACACCTGCGCCCAGTAACCGCTTGTTTTTCGCAGTAAGGTGTTCATTTATGTAAACAGCTTTGCTTGGGCCGTCGAAACCAGGGGATTCCGTAGTTAGTCTGGCTTTTCGTGTTTTCGCTAAAACGACATTTCGCTTGGAGCGGCGAGTGAACCGAACAATCACGGTTTTTTCCACGGAGTTCGGAATTTTCACCTTGTGGCACACATCGATGTCTTTTTCATCAAGTGTTTCGCCCAGTTTGTTCCCGATTTCCTTTATGACTGTTGTTTCGTTGCAGTCATTTGGACGCCCCTTTATTTCCAGGTTATTTAGTCTTTGCTACTGCTCCAGTTCATCTACACGTTGGTGGAGCTGCTGGTTTTCGATCTCAAGTTCCATGTTTTTTTTCACAAGCTTTTTCATGTCAAGCCTCCTTTCCTTCATGTCCTTCATGATTTCCGCCACGTTATCAACTGTGTCTGAGGAAAACTTCACACTATCCTTTATGGTCCGAACTTCCAGCCTAAACTGCCTCCGAAAATCATCAAGTTGTTTCTTGCCCACCTCCGAAATATTTGACATTTTGACACAGTGTAGTTACAAAACACTCTCCGGGCTCCCGCTTCTTTTACGGCTGCTCACGGGGCCTCAAAACTAGTGGCTTCTGAACCATTTTTAACTTACAGGGACATTATCCTGCACCACCGCATCCTCCGCCTAACTCTGCATCCCCCCCCCCTACCCCACCCTCACCCCCGCTGCAGCTCACATGTGGCGGGTTCTGCATACTCCCCCATCACGGTCAACTTGTCCCCCCCCCCCCCCCTCCACCAATTTTTACCTCCCCTGATTGCTCTGCATGGGGGGCTCTGGACAATCACTATCATTTCCTTTGTGAGTGTACAGCTCCTCCATACCCCCCCCCCCTACTCCCTTTGATAGCAGGCCCCGGGGACCCTCGACATGTATGTATGTATGTATTTATTGCACAAAAGAAAGAAAGGAAGGTCCACCAACAGGTGTAAATTGTCTCGCCTAGGGGCGGACACCGGAACGCCTGCTGATGTAGGGGAGGTGGGATAGGGAGGAAAGAGTACATAGGAATAGGGGGATAGGGTAGAGAGCTAACATAAATATATAACGCATGGGCAATAATAATATATATACAACGTTAGGTGAAAGAAAACAAAAATATAAATACGAAACACTAGACATATAAAGAAATATAAAAATACGGGACACGAAGGAGTAGCAAAAGGGACGCCTGCACACACACACACACACACACACACACACACACACACACACACACACACACACACACACACACACACACACACACACACACACACACACACACGCACGCACACTCACACGCACACGCACACGCACACGCACGCACACGCACGCACACGCGCACCAACGCACGCACACACACACACACACACACACACACACACACACACACACACACACACACACACACACACACACACACACACACAAACAGGGATTCTACACCACTGCGACCCGGGCAGTTACGTACAGTTGTAGCTTAGTGCATTGTGTAGCCCCGAGGCCCCCAGGTATGCTCCCAGGGCTTCGAGCACTTTGTCCCGCTCCCTGGCACTTCCTGGGGGCCAAAGCAGTTCATAGAGTGGCCGCACCCCTCGGAGCACGGCCAGAAGCTCGGCAGTGAGTGCAGGCGGGACTGACCACCCGCCCATCGGTGCTCCTGCTCTGCCGTCCACGCGGCCCCCCCGCGGAGGCGCAGGACGGCCGAGCGCAGTCGACGAGGCAGGCGGGATGCCCGCACAGGCGGCAGACCCCCTCCGACCCGCAGCCGCGGGTCTGGATGCCTGGTGCGGAGGTGTCGCTGGATGAGCAGGTGGGCGTCGTCCGCTGCCGCCTGGGCCACCATGTCCGAGGGAGGCAGCGCGTGTGCCCCGGCGGCCAGCTCGTCCGCCCGCTCGTTTCCGTCCAGCCCGATGTGGGCGGGGACCCACTGCAGGCACAGCCGAGTGCCCCGGTCCGCCATCTGCGCCACTTTCTCCCGGATGCCCCGCACCAACGAGTCGCCGTCCCGTAGACGCGCCAGGGCCACACGGGAGTCGCACCAAGGAGTAAGTCGCACAGCAGGGCACAGCGCTCGGGCAAGGGCACCACCTCCAGCAGCAGGTCCAGGCCCAGTCCGACACGACATCTCGGATCAAGTATTGGAGACGTCGCAGGCACTGCACGTAGCGGTGGCCTTTTGGGCCGCTGCCACCGCCCTAACTAATGCCAGAGTAATAAATAAAGTTTGGTCTCTGTCTCTCCCTCTACTAATGCACGCTCTCATTCTCTTGACAGCAAAAGCCTTGAAACCTCTAAATCATATAACTACTCGCTTTTCTTTGACATATCACGTTGAAAATGTTACTAACAACTGATCGCATTCTTGTCTACAAAAGACGCATTTTTCATTCATCCCCAACCTCGCTCAAACTGCGAATTTTCAAGGGGCCCTAAATAGGGTGCCGAAGGCGATAAGGCCTGGAACTTTCCCTCATTCCTCGTGCGTCAAAGCGCTGGGGATGCTACAAGCTGGTAAGCTGAGAACAACACAACCTAGTGGCAGTTGTCACGGCCCTTGCGCTCTGAGATACGCACAGCCATTGACTCCGCTCGGCGGTACGTCACGCTTTTTGTTTGGATACGCTGTTTCAAGCTACTGTTGCTAATTCTGAGCCACTACTGTCACACAGGGGGTTAACTGGAGACCGCTTTTGTTTCTTTTATTTTGTGCACGTAAAATGAAGCGTTAAGGGGTCGTTCTTTCGCGGAAAACTCCCGCATCGTCTCAGTTTATTTGGTATGCTGAGGAGCACACGATCCTTGTCTGGCCAGATGCTTTCATGCTTCTCCCGGCGCTGAGGAAAAGGCCGTCTCTAGGCACCTTTGATCGTAGGCGAGGTACTACTGCTTATCCAGTATCATCACGGTTTTCGTTACGGAGCTAGTACAAAGACCGAAGGTTGCTTCACACTGCCGCACCTAACAAGATGGCCTGGGTTTCGACACGATTCCGCGCACCCTTGAACACGGTTGGGAAGGCAGTTTCCCTCCCGTCGGACTGTGCAATCCGCCGCTGCGAATAAAGTAGCGGCATAATAGGGACTGAGCAAGCACTGATTTCCCTAGCCTCGTTAAAGGATTGTAAATTAGAGGGCATGAGATCGCCATTGTTAAAGTGAGTCAAACGAATATATTCTTGTGCAAGTTTTCGGGGTGCCATTTGGTGCGTGCAATTACACAAGGCACAGGACGCCTGGTCCGTGAGCTGGGCATGAACGAGCACTGGTGCCCTGCCTGCTTTTCACTCCTGCCTCCGGTGTTCGGCTAGCGCTACACTGGAATGGTCGACGTTACGGAGCGCACCTATAGAGACTGAGCAGCGGACCGTTTAAGTAGAGCACCAAACGTGGCTCCCATCGAGCTCCGCATTTTCATGCAAATTCACAATGTCCCCAGTTAGCCATGAATTGCGCTGCCACCGTTTTCTTTCAATTTGGCAAGATTTTATGAAGACATGTTGCAACAACGTTTCTAAAGGTATTCTAAAAAGTTTATGTGCCCCCTCCCACCTCAAAATTAATGAAGCGCATATCAAATGAATTCATATTCTATATAGTGATCATTTCAGGTGAATATAGTAAAACGGGAAAGGCAATATTTCCTCACGCGATTCATTCTGACCGGGTGTAAATTTGCGGTAAGTAAAACAAGCTTATGATCAGAGATGCCATCATAAACACTGGCCTTAGTGCTATCTGGAAAATCTGCAACAAATATAAAAAAGAAAAAATTACGCCCACCTCCCCTCGCGGGAACCCTGGTGTGATGCGACGCTGAAGAGGGTTCAAGCGCAAGCGGAGAGCAACCGTCGACCGAAAGGCAGCCGGAGAGCGGCACACCGGTTATATGCGCAGCGCGCCCGAAGGAGAGGAGATTGCGGAGAGAGAGAGAGTGCCGCGGCTATGACACAACACAATTGAACACAATCCACTTTAATCCAATCCAATCCAAATCCAACCCAATACAAGTCAAGCCAAGCCAAGCCAGGCCAATCCAAGCCAATGCAATCGAATCCAATACAGTGCCCCTGGCGAGAGAGTGTTCGCTATCGGAGAGGAGAGGGGGAGAGTGGCTGCGGACAACAACAACGGACGCACGCGGACAACAACAACGGACGCACGCAGGAAGTACAGGGCCGCCGACAAGAGATGCTCTCAGCGTCGCATCTAATTTAATACGTTTTCAGTGCTTTGAGTAACTCTCTGTTTAACGTGAGGTTTCAGTTCCGTCTCAATTTAAGCCACAAGTTAACAGTTCCTAGCGTACGCCCAACCCGAATGGAGAGTGTAGAAATCAATTTATGATAGGTTCAAGTCTCCCACTATGACTTTTTGATTAAGATTGTACTTTTGCTGTATGTGAGAGTGAATGTTTTTCAAAAAATGACTCAGGCCAGGAGGGGGTTCTAAGGGAGCCGAGTTCCAACAATAATCGATTAGACAGCCCACACTGTCATCGTTAGCTATTTCATCCATAGTAACGCAAGCGGTTTTCGTTTTGGCTACGAAGTCAACTCTCTTTCGTCGGCAGCCTCGATAACATTAAACTAAAATATCAGTTCCGGAATGCACTTCATAATCAAGGATGTCTGGTGATAGCCACGTTTCTGTACTTGCTATTAATAGAGGGATCATTTGAAAATTTGATTTCCTCAAGCTCGTGAGATTCATTGAGAGTTCCTCATATCGATGAGAACAACACGTAATCATTGGCAATCGAGTAAGTCCTCACGATCGCGTTGGAAGCGAGTACATTTCGCTCAATTCCTTCTTCTCGTCCCATTCATATAAACATTCGTTCACTCATAGCTTATCGTAATGAAGAGATACTTCGCGACCTACAGCTTGGAAACCACTGCAACCCAGAGTTTTCTGCACTTCGCTAAAGTTCGCCCACAAAAGTCGTGGTCTACCGCATTTGTTTTTCCTTTTAGTTTGTGGCAGCTTTTAACACTTTGAGCTTCTCGTTGCAGTAAAACAAGTTCAAGACTACAGGTAGTGCTTTGTCGTACCTTTCTCCCTCCCCACAATTATGTGCCCTTTTTCAACGGAGTTAACAACCCCGCTGGGCTCTAACAGTTGCTCACGCGTTTTTTTTTTTTGTTTTTTTTTTTGCACGGTGTTTTCCCGATAGTGCCCGGGGAAGACAAAAAATAACGAAATTGCGGCGTCAGTATCTGTACTCTAAATTGTCGAGTCGCTTTTGATGTAGTTGCCTTTCAATGATTCAGCTTCGGCCTGCAGTGCCTTAACTTTGTGATCGTTTATGGCTACCATCCCTTCGCTCATTCGATCGTCTACCGTAGGGCGCTAACTGTACGTTACATGGGTAGGGTGATGGAGGTCTTCACGTACGTAGAGAGACTTCGCTCGCAAGAACGTAGTTCCACGAGGACTTGCTTGACTTGCACGGCTAGATGACAGACGCAATCTTGTATACATAAAGAGACGGTGTTTTCCCTGCATTCTTTTTCTTCTCCTGAACCCTTGCGCAGTCCCAGAGCAGGGGATGTGCGTTGTGCTTAGCGCCTAGCCGGCACGTTGTGCACGACACTTTCCTGTTGCCCGTTATGGCAAATTGCCCCCTTTCCTGATGTAGCCATGACCTTCCTTTCTCACTGGAAGTATGTTATTCATTTGGAGGGGAGATCCTCTGTGAATGCGACTCCTGCCCTGGTTTTAAGAATTCGCCTTTTTGCGCCCCTCGGCGGTTATTTCCGTAGCGTGGAGCTGTTAGGTTGTATCAGTTCGGCTTATCGGTTTTTGATCGCTTTCCCGCACGTGTTGCTCGGTACACGTGCTTAGTTGAGGTGTTGCTGATGCTGCGACATGGTATATGAGTCAAATAAACGTTAATGCTGCTTCTAAGGGGAAAAAACGTACAATCATACAATGTGAGATTTTGTGTTTTTGTCTCAGAATAAAGGCTGTCCCTGATTTGAGGAAGCTATAAAGCTTTGGTGATTATGCACATTAAGCTCAAACTCGTTAGCTGAATTAAAGTTATCGCATCAGCGGGATAAGCGCAGGAAGTCGGCTTTTATGGGTACCTAGTACTGTTAATAATCTCTGGTCCACCTAAAAGCCGTAATTAGAACAGCGCATGGCAGCGCCCATCATCCCGTTTCGTGCGCTCTCGCGTAAAGGAGGCGTTAGTACAGCCTTAACTTCACTTTTACCGCTGTCATCGCTTCCGCGCTACCGTCTGCTGCTGTGGCGCACGAAGTATACGCTGTAACCTCAGTAACAACAACAGAAAGATGGTAACAACAGCAAAACGCTTCTTCTAGTAATTTAAAACCATACTGAAGCCGTCAGTTCCCTCATTACTCAAGCTCGAACTACATGAGCCCGGTAATGAATAAAACCGTCGACTTTCCTTTACACGTTGAAGCATTTTTATCTGTACCCAATGAGGAAAGCCGTGTGTCCGTCCGAAGCTGAAGATGTGTTACACTTACACCAAATAAGGATATGCTTGTTTTAGAAGGCCCTGGGGTCTTGAAATATTCATTTAACGGCCCCCTAAAAATATATTCCTCACAAGGCACTTGTAATTAGTAGTGAAGCCTACTTAAAAAAGCATGCATGCATATTACTCCGTGGTGATGTGCTCTTAATAAGGTAATAAATAAAATGCCCTAGCGCCTTCATAGTTAACATAAGGCAGTATACACGTCTTCTAGGACAATGTCTTCCCAGCCATGGATTTGTCTACATGGTGAAGCCGACTTTAAAGGGAACTTGTGTATACTGTTTTTTTAGGGATACGTGGAGTCTTTAGAGACATTTAATAGAACGTCCTAGGTCATTATTAATTTGATATCAAACTGCCTTAATGACAATAGCAGGTGTCTTCTGCTATCATATACTGGCAATATTATCTGTTGGTGCCCGAGTGGTTGATGGAACTAATTTCTATAGAGTGCAAATCGGTGACTGTTTCTCATCGAAGTTTATGCATCTCCGTGTATATATACCTTAATCGCAATTGAAGCATACAGTTTCGGGAATGCTAATAATGGCTCGGTTGGCTGGTAAGAGGTTTTATTGAGCTTTGAGGGGCTTCCAGATGATCTCTCGTCATTCAATTTCAGATTTTCTGAGGCTGCGAAGCACTAGGTGCCAAGTTCCTGCGTTAGCTTGGAAATCGCACATAGACTGGCAGTGCTGGCAGTGCCACTCGGGTGTTGCGTTATTCCGACGGAACATTACCAAAGCTCCTGTTTCGCTTAAAGTACCTCCCTGTAAACTGCTCGTGCCGGGCGAAGCCAGAATACGCCGTGTCCCCCTTCCTTGGGATTCTGATGCAGCTAATCTGATTAAACAAGCTTTTGAATTAATTACAAATAACAGTTCACGTGCTATGCTAGTAGCATCAAATGCAGGTATAATCTGGCGGTGCGCTTTCGTTTCGCCTGCTGTAACTCATCCCTAATTTTTTAACATTTTCTATGTGCACAATGCTCTTGGATCTCTTGCCTTCTTTAAATGGGACCGAGTGTGCCACATAAAAAGATGAGGGAATAATTATTCTTCTCCATGCAGGTGTAAAGCAAGCGATTATTGGTCAAACGGTTCGGGTGTTTATAATGCATTTTGCCCCTTTTGATTTATTACGTGATAAGCAGATTAAATAACTAACTTCTTGGGCCTTTTCAGTTATAAAGTTACTGAGAGTTCAAAAACACAGAGGAAAGAAGTTTTTGTAACAGCATTTCGAACGAGACATGTTTTCTGAAGCTGCAAATTAACTATTCAAAATGTGGAATAAGCTCCTAAATAGGGGCCGCCAGAGGGAATTATTAACGGCTGCTGCTGGCGTATCACGTTAGGTGTCATAGCGGCTTTCCAGGCAAGAGGCTCCTCATTAGTGCCATGTTTTTTGATAACGCAATCTTTGAGGTAGCTTTAGATGGCGCCTTCTTTTTTTTCTTTATTCACGCGAAGTTCTTGTTGTATAATAGTTGTATAATTAAGGCGAAAATCTTAAGTTCCCCATCGTGTGAAAAACAGGCTGTTATTGTTTGGTACAGAAAATGGCCGCTGCTGTGAAAAGTAAATAATAAATTGGGGGTATTTTTAGAACTTCCTAAGAATGCCAAGGCGTAAGCGTAGTTGGGCGTGCTGTTGATCTGCGGTCGAAGTTTGTTCGGAACTTTCATGTTGCTGCCGTTGGTCCCCTACTGCAGCCTCATCCATAGCCGCTCCCTCCCCAGGGGGGGGGTTCGGCGAGCGGCATTTCGAGCTGCTCTAGCCTCTTCTGCCTTGGCGTGCTTTGTCGGTCTTCCCCGCCGCGACTAGGACCTGGTGCGTGGTCACCCACAGTGGAGTGGAATGAAGCTCCGAGCACACGCGGCGACGTGTACTGGCCTGTGCAGAACTGTCCACTGTCCGTGGGCCGTTCTTGGAACCTTCCTCTGGCACTGCTGTTTCCCTCTTCACGCGGGTGCTGTCAGGCTGGCACTCTAATTTCCTTTAAGAAACTTTTTTGTACGCTTTTCTGTATTTCAAATAGCGTTCGCCTTAGAATGGCTTTCGCCTTCGAGACGCATTTCAGTTAGTATGATAATTGAACACGAGTCTCAGAGCAGCCGATCGCGTTACCTCCATTCCGGTGCGTTGCTAGAAGCGGAACGAGAGTTACTCTGGTGCGTGCCGTGCGGGAGGTGACGCTACGTTAGCATAAAAGGTGCCCGTCAGCCAGGGCAAGTCTTCCTGGAGAAGTCATTTGCGCCAGAGACGATGGAACAGAAGCAAAGAAAGAGGCGCAAACACGATGTGGCGGTAAAGAAGTTTTTAACACGAAAGTGTTTTATTCCCGGATACACCAAGATTTCGCTGACGTCATATGCGTCACGGAAGTGACGCCAGTACAACGAAGCAAGCGGCCTGTAAAGGGCGAACCCCGGCATACAGGGTCTTCTTTCGGGGAAGCAACCTTTAGTACTAAAGAGTACGTTCTACTTCGGGTTGTTGGTTTTCGAATTTTACATTATAACACGAAAGTGTTTTATGCCGCGATACCCCAAGATTTCACTGACGTCTCATCCATCACGGAAATGACGCCAGTACAACTTCGCCGAAGCGACCCGCCAGCAGAACGTCGCTCGCCAAGCACCACAAAACAGCCGCCGACCTGTAAGTCATGCTCAGTTGCATATTTCGCTGCACATTTCACTTTCATGTTTTACTGATTCCTATAGCAGTGGAATCAACCACAGTTTTTTTATAAATATCGCTAGGCTTTCACATAGAAAGTACCTAAGCATACTTCAGTGATCCGATGAATGTTTAGTGGAAACTGCTGCATTGGTGTTCATTTGCACGCCTTACTATGTAGGCATTACGAATATTATCTTAGTTAATCCTTCAACAAATTCAACGCAATCATTCTTGGTATGCACAGGGCTCTTTTAACACTTGTCGGTTATTTCACTGAACACAAGCATCATTTCACATATTTTAGGTGTTTTGTTGAAAGTCTGCGCCACGAGCCGTATAGTATCGAAAGTATATCCCAGCAACTGACCTGCCTGAAGAGCGCACCGCTGTTGAAATAGTTCAACCCTACAGCTGCGCCACGGAGTTATTCGCGCCAAGCAATATCTTTTATGAAGTCGCCAGCAGACTCGTGCCATCTTGTAGGTCTATTACCCTGACAAAATTACTCGGCGCGGTGTTTCACGAGAGAAAGAGGAAACGTGGAAATGGTATAGACAACCAGAGGGGTGCAGGTATAAATAATGCGCGAAGCGGCACTCAGGTCGTCTCACTGCTATCTCTGGCAGTTTTACTCTTCTCATCCTACGCCCCCCCTTTTTTTTTTGTCTTTCACATGCTGTTGTTTGTTGTCTGCGCAGCAGGGCACATCGACTAATCATTACGGAGGGGTCGCAGGGATGTCGGAAGTTAAACCTCGAGGACGGCAGCGTGGCGACGCCGTTCGACGACGCAGGCAGATTGCCAGTCTCGAGTGCGTTCGTGCGGGCCTGTCGGTAATCAGGAACCAGACTATTACGTGGACTAAATGGGAACCTTTCCGGAGCACCGTAGTCTCCCATCTCCTTTTCTCTATCAATGCATGTACCTATCTTTCAGGCGTACGTCTGCAAATGGAACTGCAAGTACCTCCCTTCCTGCAAGGAAAAAAAAAAAAAAATACCGCTCTTCACAAATACCCATCGCCCGTGTCGGCTAGTCTGTGGTTGCCGCCAGCCTCCCCACGCCAGCCATTTTTCTCCGCTTTTTTTCCTCGATAAGACGGACTGAGAGTGCAGGTGCGCGGCAGGAATTGAAAACTGCGGCGAGTTCAAACAACCCTGCATCAGTGGCTGAGAATATTTTGACATACTCTTTCCTCCTGTTTTTTTTTTGTCTGTTTTATAGACCCAGACAGCAACGGTGGATTTGTTTACGAACATCTGGTAACTGCACATAATGCCGCAGTAAAGGGAGACTGCCTAATGAACGATGAACTGAAAAGACCGAATGATTTCCGAAGTCAAACCAGAACCGCCGAATTGTGTGGGTTCATCTGTTACTTCTGCTAAACGTGTTTCTAATACCATGCGCAGCCATGCACAAAAAAAAAATGATTCCTTACAAACTGATTTTAGTGAAAATAAATAAAATCCTCAAATTGCAGATTACAGAAATGTAATTAGAATCTAGCTGATTACGTGATGAAAATGAGAGGTGCTTTATTTTTCTCCTATGGCGCCCGTCAGTTATTTCTAACTGCAGATTAAAAATAATTATTAAGCCGTCAAAATCACGGAGCATCAAAAAATAAAAGAAAAAATTTCTCCATCTTCCTGTAAGGGGACCCTGAGTAGTATGCGAAGCAGGCATGGGGTCGACTCAAGTTCACATTAGTTTTCGGTTCGATCGCGGCGTTGCGGGGGGAGAATGCGGGGAGCGGAGCGCGCGCGCGCTTCATTTATACCGCGGAGCTACAGTGGCGCCCCCAGCGGAGTATGCAGCGGCTACCGTCGCTTCTCTAACCCTAAGCTGCTTGGCATTATCAAGCGCGAAGCCGCAGGTGTTGCCATTCGTTGCGCAATCCCGGAAAGGAGAGGAGCTTCGTAGAGCAGAGGAGGAATTCCGGAGAGGAGGAAAGGAGCGTCGGAGAGGAGAGGAGGAATGTCTCGCATACTACTCAGGGTTCCCCTACGGGAAGATGACGGTGGTTGAACGCGGAGCTATCTCGTGATGGATTCTTTGGTTGGCCAATCCCTAGGGGCATCCTGCCACAATCATCATCAGCGGTGCCTGGCCAGGCATGCGCAGTGGGGGTGTGGACGCCGCACAACGGCGCCCACACAACGGCGGAGGGAACAGGCTCGACCATAAGCTGCTTCGCATCTAAAAAAATTGGCTCCAATCCACTCTGTGAAGGTGGTTGGAAAGCAAAGCTTTAAACGACACCCGCAACAACTGCCCATGCGACGACCACTTAATTTCGTCGGGTCCGGGTTACCCAGGAGGTGCTGACGAACAAGTTAATCAAGCCGTGCGAAGGAAGCGCGCAATTAACGTGAAGCTGCACCAAAACAAGCCCAAAACAACCGTCGCTAAAGCAGATGACAAAGCCGTCCCGCCGACGCGCCCGCCTGTGTGAGCAGGGACCTGTACGCAGGGAACGCGGGGCAACCCTTCGCCGCGGAATCCACACTGTGCTCTGTAAGTGAAACTCACCCTGCCCCTACCCAGCCGCGTTGGGAGTTTCTTGTCGCGCACGCCACGAAAGAACCGTTGGCCGGTAGAGGTAAAAAGCTTTGCTTTAAAATATTTAATCTGCGCCGAGTGGTAGAGCCTTAAGGTGACACTGCCTATTTGTGTGCTACTACTTTATTTTTTGCCATGGTGGCTCAGTGGTTAGGGCATTGCGCTACTGCGGACAATGTCGAAATATCTATTTCCGGCCGCGGCGGCCGTTTTTCTGACGGGGTGAACAGTTAAAACGTCCATGTATGGAGAATTCGGAGCACATTAAATTAGAAGTGTTCTGAAGTATTTCCTAGTGAAGTGTGTTGTTATTTCCCTTTCGCCGACGGAATATTCGACGAGATATATGAAAAAAAAAACTGGGCTGCAAAGGGCTAAAATAATGACAAATTTAAAACTAGACATAGCTTAAAAAATGAACAAAAAATAAAGAAGGCAGAAACGCAAAAATATTGGCCGCGCATCTGCTCATTTCGTTGTACATTTCGACGGAAGACAATAGTCGACTGGCGCCCCTGGCAAGTAAACTCCTCCTTTCTCTTTCCTGCTCTCCACTTATGCCGTTCTTCTCCCGTCTCGTTCCTCGCACGATAACACACTAGAGGTTTCCGAAAGTAAATTTGCTGTGCCGTTTATATAACTACTTTGCCCCACACCACGAGCGTTCCAAGCGCAACGCGGAACCTATCTAGTGGAACCTTCCGTTGCTGTTGCGTTTGATTTTTTAAAATACCGCCAGGTAGCGCGGGCAACAGCAGGCGACAGTTTTATGCAGTTGATCTAGTATTTTATTTTCTATCGCAAAAACAAAGCATCCGTAAATTTTTAATGAAGCACCGATGCAAATATCACTCATGTATTGATTTTGTTCCTGATATTTGCTTAATGTCTTGTTCTTGTTCAAAAATGTTGACAAGTATGAACATTAAAACCGCACTTAGACGTTTTGATTTGGGTGTGGGTATATAAGGCTATTGCGCAGCTTCAGTTTCACTTTAGCCGGGTGGCTGAATCGAGTCACAGACAGGCAGACAGACAGACCAAAATTTCTGCGTTTAAGTAGCCTTTAAAAGAATGACCAAACTACTGAAAAAGGAACAACAAGAATATCGCATCCCGATCAGGATCCTCTAAAAAGTGCGAACACAAGATACAGCCAAAAGTCAAAAACCTGAAGTGACGCAGGTAACAGAACATGATGGGGAGGGAGCTCTGTGGATTTGCCCACGGTCAAGAGCACGTGCAACGTTTTTCTTTTTGCAAAGCTTGCTTATGCCCTGCAAGTCCTCAACCCTGAGCCCACACTGCAAATCCTCCGCTTTGCGGAAAGGTAATGTATTTCTTCCCATAGAGTCTGGAGGGCGTGGACTTTTCTACGTTTTGGTGCACCAACTAGTTTCTGGCATCGTTTTTTTTCCAACTTACATGGAATGCTTAAAACTATCCAAAAAAAATCGCGCCAATCCACCCCGTGAATGTGGTTGGAAAGCAAAGCTGTAAACGGCACCCATAACGATTACCCATGCGACGTCACTTAAATTCACTCACATCGCTCTACAAATAGCAAAACCAGAAAGAAGAGAAATGCACTTAACCACACCATTTATTACTTCAAAGAGATATTCTTGGTAAGGTTAAATCAATGCATGATGCATGAACGGTGCTTGGTTGAGTTGTATTGGTGTAGCACATGAGCGGAAACTTTTTTTATAAAATTAAAGTAAGCTCCAACCCGGTGTTAGACGATCTGACTTCGTCTCTGCGCCGCGGACGGAGGCGACGAGATTTACGGCAGAGAAGGAGAAGGAGGAGGAAGAAATACTTCTGTTCAGATTTCTGAACGGCCCAGAGTGCAGCCCTGGGGAGTGATTCCTTCTTCTGTGGGGCCCATATGCAGTCCGCGCGGCCTTTGTTCTGTCCACCCGCTGAAGCTGGGTAGGTAGAGAGGGCCTGGACAGCAGTATCTCCCATTGCTCTTGTTGAGTAGTTGACGGAAAGGGAGGAGGGTGACAGAAACTTTGAAAGAAAATCTGCAGAAATTCAGATGATTGTCTACTAATGCGTAGCACTCTTATGCCGCTTCTCTAGAGTATACGTTCTTTACAGCCAGCTTTGGCTATGAGTATAGCCAGAGATGTTGGCTTATTTTATTGTTTATAAGTTTGCTATGGTTCCTTTTCACCAGTGCTGTAAATTTTCCCCTTTCTAGGGATTAAGCGCCATTTTTTCAATAATTTGCATTTGTCCACAGATGCAAGACGTTGGTCCGATTTCGTTGTTTTTTATCCGTATTTCCGACGTTCTTTTCCGCGCTTTTTAAGATTAGTTTTGGTTTTTTTGGACAACATGTATGAGATGCCTATTTTTATTTTATCAGATAATGTTTTTAAAGTTTTTATTTTTCCATTTATTATTTTTTGGTTTTTAAAAGTTCTGTTCAACCAATTATCTCCATTTACGCTATTATAACGATTAACTATATTTAATCAACAAGGTATCTCTAGATTAAATACAGGATGTTAAAAAATCTACGGACTTCACGAATAAGACTTTTGAACAATTGAAGACTGACGTCAAAAAACTCCCAAGCATTTCCCCGAGGGTGAACATGGTTAAGTGCGAATGCACGGGGTGATGCTATGAGGGGGAGTAAAGTTAAAATCCGTTGGCATTCGCCCGTGAGCGCGCGCGAGCCGACCCACGGAGGTCTGGCAGTTTATCGCTGCATATATAGGGGGGTACGCCGCGCCGAGCGCGCCGAGCCAGGTGGCTGAGAGAGGAGGCGAGCGCAAGGGGAGAGGGACAGCGGCGCACGGCAGCTGCAGCCGAGCGAGGGGGAGAGGAGAGAGTGTGACGTCACGGTGGAGAGAGAGGCTCGCGGCAGCCGCTGGGGAGAGGAGGCGCGGTGTGACGTCATACCATGACGTCACGGCGCGAGGAGCGGTGCGGGGAGCGGCGCGCACCCGCGCAGCCACGGCGAGGAGGCGGAGCGAGCGCGGTCACGTGGTGAAGTGACGTCACCGCGCCGTTGCTACCGACGCTCCTCTCCGCTCCACGCCGTTGCTAGGGAGAGGAGGACTGCGGACGCCGCCGCCGCCGCCGCCGCCGGCGGTGGAAGGTTTGGGGTCGCTTATAAAGTGCATTCGCACTTAAAAGAACGTGCGCGGAAATTTCAGCCACGAAGGAACAGCAGAAGGAAAAAGAGGCCGAAGCGAAGCTGCTCCAGCAGCAAGTACAGGGCATGCGGAGAGAAATCGTGGAACTGAACCAATATAGCGGGCGTAACAACCTGGAGATGAAAGGCGTGCCTGCCTCTGCTGAAGAGTCATTGGTTGACGTGATGGCAACGATTGCTGCGATCTTGAAAGTTACTAAGCTGTGTCAAGATTACATCGATACGATTGGCCGCGTTCCAACCAAGAAAAAAAAAAACCAAGAGAACATTTTTTTTTTAAATTTATCTCAAGGGCGAAAAGAGATGAAATTCGACAGATCGCGCGTAAGCAAAGGCTCTTGGAATCTACGCTGGGGTACGAAAGCAACGAGCCAGTCTATGTCAACGAGCATTTGCACCCAGAGAACAAGGTGCTCCTCGGTAAGGCGGTGCAGAGAAAAAACGAAAAATTAGAAAATTTGCTTGAGTCTCCCAAGGCCGAGGAAGACCAAGAAGAATGAAGAAGACCGAGAACTTCCGGGTTCTGCACGCAGCGACCGGGCAGGACCTAGCTAAAGTCAACTAAATGTATCGCTAAGCCTTTATCGTTACACGTCTAGCTTCATACGGCCTTTTCGTGTAGCCAGGTCAACCGTGAATTTTGCAAGCGTCCATATTTTTCCATTGTCCATTGTAATATTCGAAGCCTGCGGAAAAACGAGAACTTGCTGCAAAGTTTCTTGAGCAGGCACCTGTTTAGTTTAGATGTTGTTGCTTTCCCTGTAACATGGTTGAAGAACGGCGAGCATATTTCTTCCACTGGGTGTAATTTCTTGTCATCTTGTAGGGATGCATCGTCGCGTGGTGGTGGAGTAGCAATTCTTATCAAGTCTTCCGTGCTGGGTAACCTTAGACAGCATGCATCGGTTATTGACGACGTTTCAGAATTGAGTTTTGTAACACTGACATCTGGAGCAGTTGTAGGTGTCATCTATACACCTCCTAGTTCTAGTGTGCCGCTCTTTCTTGACAGGACAGAAAATATTCTCAACATTTTGAGCTCGGAAATAGGAATTCTGGAATAATTACAGGTGACTTTAATATTAACACCTCAGGTGGACAAACCACTGATTACACATTACTTCTGCAGTCCTATAGGTTTAATAATTTCATTACTGTGCCTAGCAGAATCACAAAAACACCGCCACGACCATTGACCATGTTTTGTGTAACACGGACTCAGTCTTGGCTGGCGTATACGATGAATGCGTGAGCGACCATTCCCCCGTGTTTACTTTGCTTCGCACTGATAAGGATGCTCCTGAAAACAAGAAACCTACTACGAATGGGAGGATCACTTATGCCCAGCTGCGTAGTAAACTTGAAAAGACGCGCTACTACGACATCTCAGCTGAAGACTTGCATACCAAATTGTTCAACTTTGTTAGTTGTGCATCGCCTCTAATTTCCAGCTGCACGACCCACTACAGCCTTACGTACGAGCAATAACTGGGCCCTTGGATGACAAAGTTCATACTGAACGCCATAAAAGAACGAAATGCGTGGTACCGTAAATGAAATATTCATAAACAGAATGACTTATACGCGTAGCAATTACGACTTGTTAGGTACGGAGTGGTCGATATGATAAAATAAAAAAGAAAGAATTTTATACTTCACACGTGCAGCAAGCGCAAGGCAGTGCTAAAAAATCTGGGATGTCATTATTAACGTCGTAGGCAAACCCTCTGAAACTTCTGTTATTCCAGGCTCAGTTGATATTAGTACCGTAGAAAAAAATAATTCATACTTTACTAGCATAGGGTCGCACTTAGCTTGCCAGATTCCTTCGACGAAATGGAATGCAAGCGGCAACGCGATGACATGCTCCTTTGCGATTGATGAAATTGACTACCCTGAACTTATGAATGTGAATCAATGTCGACAGGAAGGAAAGCCGCCGGCAGGAGATGTCCAAGATGCATATTTTTGATTGCGTCGAATCATTTTCTTTTATTTTTATTTTTTCCATATTTCTTAATTTTTTTTTTTTTTTTTCAAAATTATGTTCGGGCAATTGTCTCCATGCACGCTATTACAACGATTGAATGTTTCACCTCCGCAAATTCTGCCATTTTGTGCGCATGCAGTGCGTTACACGGTCCTGGTTGCGGGGCTACTCGGCAAAGAAGGCCACGTATTAAAAGCGACAGCGTGTGAGACGGGACGGGTAATGATGGTGTCGATAGAGATGTCGACAGAGGGGAGCACCATTGTCGGAAAGTTTCGGGGGTATAGCTAGGGTTGGCGGTCCATTTATCATCGAGCGCACCCGCGGATCTGAGAAGTTCGAGAAGAGGTAAGGTTAGGCGTTGGAGACAAGTTCTCTTTTAAAGACAATAGTCTTTGTTAGGATAGTTAAATGAGAAAAAAATGGCTGCGGCTTAGCTCAGCTAACCATGGATGCGCAAAACGAATGCTTGGTTTATCCTGTTTACTCCTTGGTTTAGCCTGGTTAGGTTGATTTGTTTATCCGAACGGCTCGCTCTTCCTCAGTCTCCGACGCTGTGTTCGCGCACTTGGCACTGCGGATCCTCTCCAGTGAAGCAGCTCGCCGGACGATGTCCGCGGGTTGGTCAGACGCCGCTTGCTGACGGTGGCTCAAAGCCTTCTGCCCCCGCGCAACGCTCAGAGAGGGCGGCCCGGCCTCGCTTTCATCCGTGGCCAAGCTCAGGTGGCCACTCAGCTGAAGCCAGGTGGCGGCGGCGGCGGCGGTACAGTGGCTACCGTAATAGAGTTTTATGCTAATATATACTAGAGGTACATCTGGCGCCACCATCTAGGTTAGACGCGAGGTGAGGGGAAATGAAGATAAAAAGGGGAGGAAAAAATTAGTAAAGTTGGTTGGGTGAGAGGCGAGCTGGTAAGAAGGGGCGTGACGATAGAGAGAGAAGACACACGAGGGGAGAGGGAAGTGTAGAAAAAAAAATGATGCGAGGGCAATACACAAGAAAGACAGGACAAAGGGACTGAGGAGCAAAAGCGAAGAGGGATAAGAAGAAGGGAAAGGGTGAAGCGTGTGGGGAGGTGGAAGGGGAGGGGAGAAGGTAGAAGGAGGCGCGTTACGTGCCAAGGGCGGTAGAAACGCCATCTTCTGTCGATGTAATTTGCAGTGAAGCGCGCACATAGGTGGCGTTTTTTTTCTGAATAATTTTTTTCTCTCAATAGCGAGATCGTAGAATTCTCCGTGCTCGGACAAGGTTCTACCAAGCGGACAACTTGTTATCTGCGCTAACACCGGCGGCCAACCAAGTTGTCCAGATAACCGAGGAGACACGAGTGTAATTGAACCCTCCGGGTCAAGAGGAGCTGCGCCACTGTCGAAGGGCTTCTTTGTGCATAGGCCGGCCCTTTTCCGGCTCCGACGCAGCGGCCGTCACGCGTGAAGCCACTCGTCTCGCGAGCCTCTCTCGTTGCACGCATCGGCGCGCTCTCGGGGGCTGCCTCGGACCGGCAGGCTCCGTCCGGCTCGCTTCGCTCCTGCACATCTTTGCCCTCCCGCTACTGGTCCCTATTTTCCTTTTTCTGCGCCATGCGTGCATGATCGATTCCGGCCAGTGGAGCAGCAGTGATGCGGCATCTGCCTCTCCTCGTGAATGGCGAAGGTCGAAACCGAGCGCTGCGCCAGCAGTCGCTCCGGCTACTGGACCGCGCGTTCCCCCCTTCACTCTCCATATTTTCCTACTTGTTTGTTTATTATTCGCAATAACTTTTAGATGGCTATGCTGCTTTCACTACAGGTTGGTTCTTGCCCAGCCCTACTTGTGGTCCCTTTCTATCAATCCTTCATTCGGGCGCTCACCCTCTAGCTCACCCCTGGTCTGCTTAGTCTTGTTATTTCCTCTTGCACCACCTCCTCGGGTAACATGTGGATGGGTACGCGCAACGTCTACGCGCAGGTCTCCTAATGGAATTTCTTTACTTTCTTACTTGACTACGGTGATTCTTACTGAACCGTCTGACTGAGGGAGCGAGCAAGCCGGCCTTCCTAGTGGCATTGGGTACCGAGCTTTTATTCATTCTCGGGGTCTACGTAGCTCATGAAGACTAGTCGTAGACAAATTGCATGTGTGATGACATTGTATGAACGTTAAAATAAGTATCACTCAGTGCGCTACGAGTGATACAGTGACTCTGTGTCTAGGCCCGTTGCTTCCCACCAACATCGATGTAGCAGACAGGCTTGTCGACCGGGCCTTATTAACTATACAAAACATATCAGTTAATAGGCGAAGGCGGATTTCCATGGTTAAGTTGCCCTCATGCATGACGCGGTGCATAGGGGGGAAAAACATTAGCACAGCATGCCACAAAGTATTTGAAAGCATAACTGGGAGCGACTACACGACGTGAGTCCCAGTCTGATGAACGCTTCCAGGTCACGCAGGCCAGTGCCTTGACAATACATGAGGTACAAGGACGCACATACGATGGAGTCATGTATTGTCCACTGTCGATGGGCGCTGCGGAAAACCAAGACAATGGCGCCGATATTACTTTTGGATTATACAAATTCTCCGAAGATTGGTGAAGGGATCGGAGGCAAGTTTACGCATAAAGCTTGAGTGCATGGTACAGTGGCCGCATCATTTCGGCCGATCGGCGACAAGCCTTTCCACGAAGACATTTGAAAACGTCACGTTGTCGCCTTTTTAGGGATGACGTATTACTGCGGGACAGTGTTTTATTGGTAGGAAGGATGATCCAACAAGTTTTCCGTGGATGAGCAAAATCGTTGCGTTTAGGCATGGTTTTCAGGGTAAATTTTTCCTTCGTAGCATCGCTCTGGTAGATGTCGCTGCGCCGGATTGCGAGAATGTGTATCCGCGAGGCTCACGTTTTATGCTTCATGGCAAATAAAATGCGATCGGTGCCTCAAAGAAGGAAAATTTTGGTCACCGCCTAATGTTCTGTGCCTACTCTGCAGGCTTGACAAAAAAATGCAAAAGGTTTCCTGTACCTATTGCACTTTTCATGGCCCTTTCTCACCGTTTACTCTCACGGCACAAAGCAGCAGCGGGTGTTGGTACTGCGCGCAGATATGCTGGTGGAAGTGACGTCTACTGCGCCCGAGTTTTCTGTTTTCTAGAGAGAAAAGCAGAAGAGCCTATGGACGCCGCTTTCATTCATACGTCATGGAACCAGTTGTTACCACTGCACTGGGCTTATTCCGTCATTTTCTTCTTTTTGCATTTTAGATATGATAGAAAGCTCCATTTTGTAATTTGAGGTAGCCATTTAGTATACTGCAAGAAGAACTTAAAGCCGCACAGCTATAGCTTTGCGGCATTAAGTTCTTGCAGTGGCACGTTGAGCTGTTGAAATGTTTACGAAAACGTGCGTCGCATTTGCCACAGCGCTATAAAAGAGTGGAAAGGGAGCTTTTACACTGCCTTCATCATGATGTTTGTTTCAATAGCTTTTTTGTTTGTTTCAATAGCCATGCAGTCTAATTCATTTGAAAGGGCTGCCGTTATAACTAAATGTGACTTAATTCAAGGATAAAAGCCATGGCTCTTATAGTGTAGTTCGCGCGCTGACATTATACTTCCTTGATAAGGTCACACAGCACGCCTACTAGTAGAAGAAAATATACAGTAGAATAAAATACGCTATGCTCAATCTACAACGAAGATACAAGAAATAAAATCTGGACATTAAAGATGTCTCCAGACAACTAAAGAAAAAGAATACAACAATAAAGTTTCATAACCTTTTAACGAACACTTGATTTCGTAAGTGAGACTCTTAGTGGAGCACAACAAAACAGGTGGACGTCGGAAAGTTTCAAGATAGCGAAGGTTAATTTTAGACCGCGTCCAATAACTCAACGCGAACACACACTAAAATATGGGAATTTCAACTTCTAGGAAGCACGTTTAACCGTTACCGTAGCTGCATCCGATCTTCCGGCCCCGTACCGAACAGGCTAAGTCAGGCAGGCGCATCTTTGGGGTAATTGACGCCATAACACGACAACTTGAAGCTAAAAAATTCATCGAGACACAAGTCCGCTTACGTGGCTTAATTGCGAAAGCATTGTGGGTTCTAAGACATGAGGATACATAGCGATACATATCCAAGACTGCTCGTGCGTGATGGTAGTTGGGCCACGAAACTAGGGGAGTGGCAGCAAGCCGCATTCTTCGACTCCTCCCCCTCGGCCATGTTGGCGCGCTTGCGTGATCGACCGCGCTTAGCCCACGCACAAATTGGCGGCACAACCGACCTAGAAGCTTGTTCTATCCCGAGTGCAGGAGCTCTACTGGCCCATGAAGTGCAAGGTTCCAGTCTTGTTTTTTAAGGCGAAAGTCTTAGCTATCTGGTTCATGAAACACGGGATGCACATGGAAGCCTACAGAATCTGCGGTACAGAAAGTCAGAGTGCGAGTGGGGAAAGAGGAACACCAACCCTGGAGGAGGGCTTTGAGAAAGGGCGATAGAGCGTAAGCAGTTCTAAGCACGCCTTGTATACGTGGCGGTGTGGGCTCAGAGCTTCATTGCACGCCGCTATGGGTGACGACGCAACAAGCCTTTGTCACGGACGGGGAAAACCAAGAAAGTACGCCACGGAGGAAGAGGCTTGCGCAACTCGTCGAAAGCACCGTCGGGAGGAAGCGGCTATAGTTGACGCTGGGGCAGCGGTCCGATGAGGGCAACGTAAATGTTCTACAAGGAAGTTCAACAGCAGATCAATAGAAGGTCCATCTAGGCTTTCGCCTTCACATTCTTAAAAACTTCTAAGCATGCCCATAATTTTATTATTATAGGCACGTGGCCATCCGCTGCTCCCAACGCCGGGTCCTCCCTCCCATCGGGCGTATAATACTTCCTAATTATAACATCTTTAATACTGCGGCTTGGCCAATGCACAAGGATGGGTGTGTGCTGCTATGTATGTGTGTTTCTCCTGCAAACGTCAACTGGGCCATCCAACAACTTTTCCGAAAACAACAATTATACATAATACACCATTATAACAGCCCTCCAGCGGTGAAATCTGACGGCTCTAAAATTTCTCGTGAAGGCGAGTATGCGAGTAGTATGCGAGTATGTCAGTTGTTCGAGTAGGTGAAGTCTAGCGATCGTCCTGTGGGTATCTTTCTTCGTCCGCGTCTTCTTTTCGCCGGAAATGTGCATTCAAGGAGAAAAAGCGCGCTTCACAATAACAGTAAAGTTTGCTTCGCCGCTACAATTTCGCATGTGCTGTGGTGCACCCTTTACAGGGCAAGTTGGTGACTAATCGCGACTATGCGTAATAATGAAGCAGCAAACGCACACTCAGCGCTGCGTGAACCGCACATATTTGGTGTGGTCTATCTAATCCCTTTGACACCTTTTAGGAGCTACATATGGCAGACGCAGCATTGCAGTAATGACGGTGCG
Organism: Haemaphysalis longicornis; assembly: GCF_048455015.1. Lineage (NCBI taxonomy): Eukaryota > Metazoa > Arthropoda > Arachnida > Ixodida > Ixodidae > Haemaphysalis > Haemaphysalis longicornis. Next base: position 467,231,111 of record NW_027526203.1, read on the forward strand.
CGTAAATGCGATCTTCGCACACAACAAAGCGAGCGCGCACTTGCCTACTTGTTTGATTTGTATGTGCGCGCTGCTGTTTAATGATGTAAAAGTGCTACGCAGATGCAACGATAGCAAGGCAAGATAAATGCTGGAGACTTCTTTTATGAGCAAGAATGAAGATAAATCTGTCTAGGACACATCGCCCTTTTTGCACAAAACACGGTATGGCTATTTCTCGGAAGGCATTTCTGGCTCGGGTGTGAAGGGTGTTAAGGTTATGGATATCTACCTAGCTAGCCCTGATTAAAAGGAAGGAGTGGGCTTGGGCAGGGAACGCAACGCGAAGAGCTGACAGCCGGTGGGCCACCGGGGTGGCAGAGAGGCTGCCTATAGGAACGGGACTGGAATAAGGGGAAGACAACCGGCTAGGAGGAGGGACGAAATAAGAGAATGCGGTCACCAATTACGGACAGTGGCATCGCACATGGAGAAATTTGGGGTAGGCCATGGTCCTACAGTGGACACAAGGAGGCTGATGATAACGACGATGATAATCATGATGAAGACCACCATAATGACGAATTAGCGTTTCACATGGGCAAAAACTGTCTTCATATCTAAGCAAAGAGTACCTATGTAGTTATAAGAGGTTGATGTGGGCGAGCTGGTACAGGAGGATTGAAGATAACTACGGCGAAAGAAAACGAGGAAGAAAGAAAGAGAGACACGTACAGCAATACAGTGCCGATATTACAACTCCAATTTCCGAGTTGGATATTCGGCACTGTGTTGATGTGCGTGTTTAGTCTTCTTTCCTCTTCGCTTTCTTGCGCCGTAGTTACCTTCAGATGCCTATATAGGTAGGTTGGTGCAATAAAAATTAGTGTAGAGTTTGCGCTTATCCTAATATCCCCATAGGGCTCGCCATTTTTAAAGCGAAGCTCTCTATGCCTCACCCATGGCGTCCGGCACGCAGCAAAACGCACTACACGAAAGCCAACTTTACGCCAGCGCCTAAAGAATGAAGCGCTTCCGGTGGTCGGACTCGAACCTGGGTACGTCGCGTCGTGAGGCCAACGTCTATCCGATTGCGCCGTTCCGACAAGGCCGAAGCAGTTCGGATTTCAAATCGAAGCTTTCTGTGACTCACTGATTTCGACCGGCTACACCAAAACGCACTGCAGGAAAACGAACTTTCTCTGACGATGATGGTGATCGTGGATAAAGGGAACGACGGTTTAACGCGAAGCTTTCTCTGGTCGAAAGACAATGTCTACAAAATCCAGAATCAAATTTTGAAATACAAATCGCTACGCCGCCAACGCACTAAAGGAAATTCAATTAATACAATTGGTTTCCATAAAGGCATATCAAGCACAGGTGTATAGTCAACTCTTTATCCCTGGCCAATCCACCCGAGTGGGTACACGCCAAACTCTTGGAGGCCATCCTCATCTTCATCTTCATCTTCATTCGAGAACGTGAAAAAGTTGGCTTTGGCGTAAGGTGTTAGACGCAGGTGCACACTGTCATTGCATCGAGACCACCAGTCAGTGCATTGCTGGCTGCCGTCACGGGCAGACGACAATGAATGAATGCCTCACGAGATTGCACTTTGACTCGACTCGGTTTGCGGCAGAAGAAAGCTTCGCCTTTCAACCATCGTTGTCGTTAGGCGAAGAGGCTCTGATTTTTCACACCAGTCTTTATTTACGCCAAAAATGCATCGACTCTATTGACCACAAGTACTGCTTATACCCAAGGCCGGAAAAATAAGAACAACAGAGCGCACTTCCAAGCATTGTACAAAGCTGAGGAACGCCTGCGAAAGACAGGCGGCTGAACGCGAAGCAAGCAAACAATGTGCCTTCAGAAACGGAGAATGAAGCCGCAGAAGGGTACCTTAGGTTGCGGAAGCAAAGGCACAGGTAAGTAAGGCAACCGGGCTACATCCCCGTCGAACACACGAGGAAAACCACTGAACGGCAATAGAGGCCTCAGAAACGACACCGGCACGCAAATTAAGCGGGAAATGCGCCTGCACGAGTGCCACAGAGAGCCGAAGGGCCGCTAATGCACAGAGCAGGCGACTGCGGCGGAGCGCCGCACAAACCCGCGGAACGATAATGTAGTACGACGAGGCAACCCAGACGCAGGCGCACGAGCACGGCGTAAAAGTGGTGCCGAGGCTCTACCCGGAGCCCGCTGAGCGGTATATAAGCCACGGAAGCTGCAACAAGGGTGCGCAAACACTCATATTTAGGGTGAGAAATAAAAAAAAAACGCTTTCATCACTCTGCGCAGTGGCGCCTGCGCGCCCCCTCCCCCTGTGGCTTTTTATATTAAAATAATGCTGCAAATGACTGCTAATGAAAGAATGTGTAAATGGGCTAGCGAAACGTGCAAAAAGTGGCGTTAGAATATATTTAAAGTCCGATTTAAGAATGTACGTTTAGATACACGAAAAAATCGTTTTCTGGATACTGCAAGGGAAAGGCTACTGAGCATGGGGCTCGAAACGAGAACACGGGGTTTGAAATTTGACGTATATAAATACAGCAAAGGGGGTATACCATTGCATTAAAGGGACGCTATGCCCAACCGTCAACAGGGGATCAGGCTTTGCAGTGTGTCTACGAAATTGCGGACATTGTGCTTATGGTCGGAGACTTCATTTATCCAAATGACTTTACAAACGTCATGGTCGAGCCCATTCAACGTTGATCAGCGGAATGACAAGGCTGCGCCTTTCGAATCGGGCGCAGAAACTGCACAAAAGATCAGCCTGGCAAAACATTTAACCGCTAAATCAGATGACGACGATTCTTTTATGAATGGCACGCACACAAACACAACATATACCCGCACGCACTAGGCTACAGCGCGCGTAGTATGCACAATTTCTAACCCAAAGACTTTCCTGGAGAAGACTGCCAAGGTGTTCGCGAAGGTGTCTGACTGGGCGAGACAATTTTCAAAGGAAGCGCTAGGCTATAGAGAGGCTCTCGTTACATTGCCGCTCGCATACACATGCACCGCTGTTGGGTTCGAGGGGGCTACACGCATTGTTGCGCGCTAAGAAGTCCTACAATAGATGTTCGGCTCACGGGTGGCATGGCCTGCCTTTGCGATACAATACAAACCGGCAACAAACTGCTCCTGCCTAACACAGCCAACACGATCTCAGGTAGCTCTTCAAAAACTTTATCGTTATTTAGAGGAATCATTCAGGGTAGGAGATTGGTTTTTATTTGGGATTGCCTCGTTTGCTCCCAAATAACGGCTGTCACTTATCTCAGCACATATTGATGGTATATGCTCTGCTTCCCGGAAAAAATTAGGCTTTCTAGAATATAAATTGGGTCGTTCTTCTAGTTCACTAAAACTTAAAGTCATACTTCGTCTATAAAGTCATAGTTCGTCCTTCTCTTGAATACGCCAGCATTGTGTGGGACCCCCATACAGCTGGTAATATACAAAAAAAATAGAAAAAAATACAGCGATTAGCTGCTCGATTTATATTCAATCGGTATAGACGTCGCGATTCGCCGTCAGTCATGTTGCAAGATGCGAACCTCCAACTTTTGGCCGACCGAAGGAAAACTGCACGGCTTAACTTTTTCCGCCTCTTATACTTTTCCAGATCAGGATTGCATGCGCCAGATTACATAACAAAGGGCACAACCAGGGCTTCACGTCATAAACATAGTCTTATCATTACACCTATATTTGCACGTACTAACATTTACAAGTATTCGATTTTCCCGAGAACAGTTTCTGATTGGAATTCTTTGCCCCATGATTCCCCTATGCTCGACACGCCGAGATGAAACTGTATAACTTTTTCTTGCCGCTTAAGTCTGCTTTTTTGCCTGTATTTGTCCCTTGTTTTTCATGATTTTCTAGTGTAACACGAATTTTGTACTGCAGTGTATGTATACTGCAGGAGAAGTGTATGCATGCAGAAGAATTTTGAACTGTATCGCCCTCTCCAGCATGGACCATACTTGGTCCGCAGTATGTGATAAATAAAAATAAATAATAAATAAATAGAAGTGTCCTGATGAAAGGTACATACAAAACGCGCGTGTACGGTAACGGACAGTTGAAATACGAACCGCGGAATGCACGACTGGAGATACCGGTGTCGTCACCTGGCAGCGGCCGGGGTAAAAACACGGACCTGCGCAGTCGAGATGTCGGAAGCGAGGGTGCGAGTCCCACTGCGATATGTTGCCCTTTTCTCGCTCGCACGCTTGCCTTGTCGCCATGCCGCAAGAGCGCTGAAAACAATTCTGTTAGCGATTTGGTGCGAGGCAATAACTGCAGACACTGCGTCGTCAGCGCACACGAGCGCACGCTCCCCGTCTGTGCCGGTGTCACATTGCTAACATAGCTTTCCATGTGTGGTGCAGTAACTTGAAAAAATAACGGCGGACATGTGGGTCACGCCCAAAAGCATGTTCAGTACTGCCCGCTCGGGTTTTACAAGCACTGATGTGCCTGCGAAAAAACGACAGCAAAAATATCTGGCCGCCAACGTTGTTGTGCGAGGGCAACTGGCCTTAGAATGGTTGGAGCTCCCAAACTTTTTAATTTTTATGAAAATTATAATTCTGTTAGTAATTATCCCACCAAACACAGTGCTTGGTCGCAGTTAGCGCAGGACCGGGGTAGTCGGAAATTAATGGGAGAGGCCTTTGCCCTGCAGTGGGCGTAGATAGGCTGGTGATGATGACACAGTGCTTGCAGTCAATATATATCACTGGAGACAAATTCTAGTGGTATATTTATTGTTTACTGCAAGCACCGAATGCGTGGAGTGACTCAGCCTAGACTGCGTCAAACAAAGGCGTGTTCTGGGCAGCCATCTCGTTGGTTAATTCCCGAAGCACCGTACCACGAACGCAAAACAGGGCAGTGCCATCACTGCTTTTTTGTCTCTAATCATGTGCGCTGGTTTTCTTCAAGAAAACACGAAGAACTCAACAGTATGCCATCTAAGAGCGTTCACGCGCTTCCCGCGCAAGCACTGGTCGCAGCTGCAAGCAATTACGTGCCGCATTGCTCTCAGCTCGACACCTGCTCAGCACGAGGGTGTCGTGCTCTCAGCGCGACCAACACCCTCAGCTGCGGAGGCAGTAGTACAGTACTAGCAGCGCTCTTGCGGCATGGTGACAAGGTAAGCGTGGGAGCGAGGAGAGGGCAACATATTGCAGTGGGACACGCACCCTCGCTCCCGACACCTCTACTACGCAGGTACAGCCTTCCAAATTTTTAATAACATAGAGGGAACGGCGACCGATTCGCATGTCAGCGCCTCATCACGGTGTTCAGCAGCGAAATAGGCGAGAGTACGCGCACGCGCATAGGGCTATCTGTTGTATGAGTGTCGTCTGCTACGCTGTTTCCTTGACAGTGGTACACCTCCTGTCGCTGCATCTGAATGAGTTTGTTCACGAGAAACCGTGGTTGTTTGAAAAGCATGGGCATATCAAATGCGCGTTTGATTTTTTTTTTCGGATCACTTGCCCCACACAGCGTGAGGAATGCCAGTGGAAAGATAAATAAAAGTAGAACAGGGCGGGTTTATTGGCTGGAATTACCTCAGGCCGCTGCGCAATATAATGCGATAAATAAAAAAAAATCAGATAAAAGTAAGATCATGTGCCCCACGCTGCTTAGCTCCCTCTGGCGGTAGCGAACTGGCCTTGCGAGATAAGGAACACAGGGCGTGTGCTACCCTGAGGAGAATAGCGGAGCCGACGACGCTCCACACAGCAGATAGTTCTATACGCGTGCGCGTACAATCGCCTATATATGAGTATTTGATTTTTATTTCTAGGCAAAACCAAGGGGATGCTGAGACTAAAGGCAAAGTTGGCCAGTCAGAGGCCTCTGCCACCCGATTTACAGCGTACATAATAAGACGTGATTAGGCGCTGACATGCCGTTCGGTCGTCGCTCCCGCTATATTATTAAAAATTTCGGAGGCTGTATGTCCGTCTCTTTTCCACGGCCGCTGCCATGTGACGGCACCGGTAGCTTCGGCAATACGGTCCGCGGTTCGTATTTCAATTGTCCATGGCTGTACGAAGAACTTTCGCATAGTAGGCTGGCAATAACGTGGCGGCCGTGAGCATGGCATTGATGGCTGCACCAGTTGTGCTTTCTAGCGCGCAACCTAGCACGTTGTCAAGCGCGCAGCTTCGTCTAACCTAATAGCGGTAGATTCGGCCGCCGCTGATGGCTGCAACCAGCGCCATTGTACAGTTAGCCTAGCGTCGCCCTTTGAAAACTGTCGCGCCCTGTCAGACATGCCAGTTGAGGTACGATTAAACGTGACCCATAATGTGGGGTGGAGTGTGCACGAATCCCGAAATGCCGCTCGTTGCTTCTCATCGGCGTTCTTAAAGCCCAGCAACATGCACGCGTAAAACCGACGTACTCGCGCAACGACGTAAACCGGCTTAAGCGAGTAAGGAACCGGCGTACTCCGGCGTACGCCGAATGCATTGCTACGCGCTTGTTACGCCCAAGTCAGACCCCGCAGACATCGACGCAAACTTTCGGGCGCCCGGTGATGACGTAGACCTCTGGCGGTGATGTTATCGGCGGCCAGGTCGCATAACAAGTGAGCGAATTTATAAATAAGCTAACTTCACTATTAATTATGCGATAAAACGAAGTAATTCTTAAAATACGGAGACCAAACAATCGGCCAAAACACGCGAAGCAACGAGCAACTATGGGAGCAAGGCAGTTTACGCCAAATGTAGCGCAGGGTTTGTGCCTGCCAAGTATGCATAGTAATCCTTAACGTTTTTTAATGTCGCAAGAACTGTTTTAGTTGTTTCTGCTTTAAATATACATACTTTTGTGAGAACAGCCATTATTTGTTTTATTTGAGTTAAAATGTAGTTGAACTGGTCGCCACAAAGCTGAGTCCGGAGTAATCGAGCCACACCAGGCCACACTGCGCGGCGCATTGGTTTACGCGCGCGTTGCGGCGATATGTGGTTACTCGCCCTCTCCGACGTCGTCGGTCGGCGCAAAAACAGCGGCGTATGTCGCCGCAGGTGTACTTCGTTGCGCGAGTACGTCGATTTTACGCGTGCATGTGGTTGGGCCTTTAGGCGGCACCGCGATATAATGCAGCCACCGCTCTCGTGATCTGTTTACTTCAGCGCGGATATGTACATTTTTTTCTCGAAGTTATCAAGGAGGCTTAACAGGCCAGACGCTTTTGCCCACGCAGCACGCAAGAGGTACTAACGTTCGCGTCATAAAGCAGGCAATATCTATAGGGCGTTTCTTTTAAAGACGATAGTCTTTCTTGGGCTACTTAAACCCAGAAATTTTGGTCTGTCTGTATGTCTGATGTCTGTCCGTCTGTCTGTCCGTCTGTATGTCTGTGATCCGATTCAGCCACCCGGCCTAAGGAAAACAATGCCTGCGCAATAGTCTTATATAGTCACAGCTAAATCTACCCGTCTATGTCCAGTGGAATGTTCATACTTGTCAACATTGTTGAAAAAGAACAAGACATTACGCAAATATGAGACAAAAATCAATACAGAAGTGATATTTGCAGTGTTCCTTTATAAAAAAATCAAACATGCTTAAATTTGCGAAATTAAATACTTCATCAACTGCAGAAAAAGAATTCACTCCGCCGTCGCCTGCTGTCGCCCGTGCCACTATAGCTTCTGGGCCCATTTTAAGAAATCAACCGGCAACAGTTACGCAAGGTTCCACAGGTAGGTTCCACGCTCTGCTTGCAACGCACGTGGAGTAGGGAAACGCGGTTCTATAAACACTGAAGTAGGGCGCCTCGATTAACGCGCGTCTTCGCCGTACGGCAGCGTTCACATCGAGTCACCCGGTTTGGAGCAGTGGAACGCGGGAAATTTAAAATGATTTAAGCAAACATTTGGCGTCTTTACCTTGGGAGGAGCGCGACGCAAGAGGAACAACATGAGAGGTGAGCGGGAAAGCGAAGGGAGGCATTTGCTTCGCAAAAGCCGATAAAGACTATCGTCTTTTGACGGCATTTGCAACGAAAGGAGCAGATACGCGGCCAATTTTTTCTTGAGATTGTTTGCGCGAGGTTAATGTAATTCTGGGGTCCCGCGCAATTCTATTGTTCTAGGCAATTGAAGTGCAACTATGAATTGTAAGTGGTTCGGAGGGAAGGAAGGACGGCGGAAGAAGAAGCGCAGGAACTTAACTAGGCTAATGACGTTAACCTCCTATAGCCACCTGCTTTCGGCGTCGCTGCTTTCTTTTTCATACAAGCCAGCTTTCATTATGGCTGCGCACATGGGGCATGCATTCACGAAGAAGCGTATTTAATGCATACATAGGTACATTCGCTTTGTTTGTGTAACATCAACATGTAAAGCAGCACCGAGATTTCCTGGAAATCAAATTGCATACACTAAATAATTTTTCGTCTCCATAACAAACGGCCCCTTTAAACGCCATTGCAACGCCGTGCCAGAATAAACAGCATAGCAAAAACAAGAAACTAAAATTCTGAGGATTCTACCTCACGAACAAATCCAAAAACAAAGCGTGCCTGCTGGCTGCATAACAACAGCAACAGAATGCATGAATGTGTCGGCGCATACAAGTTCGAAGGTACCCGCCGCGGTGGCTCAGTAACTAAGGCGTTGCGCTGCTGAGCACGAGGTCGCGGGTTCGATTCCCGGCTGCGGCGGCCGCTTTTCTGATGGAGGCGAAAAGCAAAAACGCCCGTGTGTACGAGATTTCGGCGCACGATAAAGATCCCCAGGTGGTCAAAATTAATCCGGAGCCCTCCACTACGGCGTGCCTCATCGCCTGCGTTGCGTCGGCGCGTTAAACCCCACAATCAATCAAGTTCGAAGGCTTGATTTATTCTTCGGCCTTTACCGACGCACAGACCCTGCGAATTTCGGAAAATGTTTATTTACCTAATGAAATTCGTCAGTGTTTTGTGAACGCCGTTTTATTTCAGGTAATGTCTTAGAGGTGACAGCTCTGGAAGCCGGAGTGAGTGGGTGGATTAACAAAAATGAAAAAGAATGACTACATTTTTGCCGAGCCCTCCAAACGATGAAAAGAGAGGGAACACTCCATTAGAGGTTACAGTAACGGGACAGAGCCTGAAATAGTACAGCAGTGGTCCACTCTGCAATAATTATTCGATGAGGACCAAACAGGTAAAAAGGACTATGTCAGGACTATGTCATTCCTAAACCAGCTTTCTGACTTTTACCTCGAAATATTAACGATGTCGAACATGTTAATTATTGCGTGCTCATGCCTCGCAAAGGGGAGTAACAATAAAGTATTTTATTTTGCTCAGGGTTGGCTTTAATAAATCACAGCGCCGGCTCAGGGCCGGATAAAGAGATATAAGCGCCATAAAATGGCCTGATGCCCACCACATTGTAGGGTGGGCACATGTCGTTTTCGGACATGAAGTGGTGCTAGCGCATTCTCTAGCGCCCGTAATATCGCATACAGCCAGCTTACAAGTCGCCTGCGTACGGCTCCCGACACGAAAACTGAAATGCCCTGATACCCAGCCTACATACCGATATTGAAAGCAGGCTCTTTTGTGATTTCTTTTTTGTCTCCTGGTGCTTGCATTTCTCACTTGACGGACATTGGCTACAGGCTTGTTACCTTATCTTGAAAGCTTGCGCGGGGCAAGACCGGCTGCACAGATTTTAATGGCACCCGTAGCCAGGAAAAATGCTGACAAAATTCTCATTCACCAGAGTGGTGACGTAAAAGGGCTTAGGAAATTCGGACCCATCATTTCAGTCTCTCTTGTATGCAAGCTGTATGTAAAGGTAATAGTTAAACGCATAAGCGAAATCCGATCTTTCCAACAACTCAGAGAAAAGGTGGGCTTAGGAAAGGCTACTGAGCAATTGGTCTCATCTAGGGCATCAATAACGTAGCTGGAAAACCCGCGCTGCACAGATATCTCTTTACACTGTGTTTCTACTGTTAGATTCTGTAGACACCGCCCCAGGACTAGAAGCCTTAGAAGAACCGGAAACAGAAGCAGCTTGCGTAAGACCCTCAGAGGACATGCACAACCTATACACGGCCGCGATCATCCTTCAAAAATGGAGGGAACATTTTCCGACCAGGAAGCAGTCGAGGGAAGGAGACACTAACTCTTCAAAATTGTTTAGAGCCTCTGTCCGGAGTAGGTCTCAGGGCTGGTTCCACGAGCGGACGAACATGCGCGTACTCAAGCATTCTTTGTTTTTAGATGCGACGCATCTCTTGCTCTGAGGCATGTCCCTCCTGCGTCGTTGTCGCAGCGTCCGTCCGCATGCCTCCTCCGTTCTTCTCTCCCACAGCTGTGTGCAACACTGTCACTCCGGCTCATTAGCATACCACAGCTGGAGCGCTTGTTTGGGCGCGCTTCGCTGCGTAACGCAGCATTAACTGCTCCGGCGCGCGCAAGTGCGCGCATGCGCGACGCACACCACCTGCGCATGTGAAACTCTCCCCCGTTCTTCTCTCCGACAGCTGTGTGCAACACTCTCACTCCGTCGCATTAGCATAACAACAGCTGCGCGCGCGCTTCGCTCCATTCGCGTCTGCTCCGGTGCGGAAGTGCGCGCATGCGCGACTCTCCTCCGCTGTCTCCTCTCCTTCAGGCGCTGTGAATATAAAGCGGGTAGCGCGCTGCGGCGGTTCAGTCAGCGCTCGCTCTCGTTCGACTCCGCGTGACTTTGCGTGACGACTCCGTGCTTGACTTGATTCTTCCGATGAAGACGTGATGGAAGCGACGGTCCCTTCAGCGAGTGGGCTGACACAATCCAATACCAGCGTCAGCGCAAACGCTCATGGCAACGTTACGACCAATTGAACCCCCCCATGCGTCGCATCACATCAGGGTTCCCTCGCGGGACGATGGGCGTAATTTTTTCCTACATTTTTATGAGTTATGCGCAAGCCAGAGAATAGCTTAAAACTACAATTCGTTTTCCTCTAGAGTGGGTACTTCGCAAAAAAAAAAAAAAAAAAAAAAACACTTGCAAAGGTGACGAGGGTGACGCGCGATTTCCGGCGGCTGCAGTTTTTTCAAACTTTGGGGCTTCGCCCACGCCAAGGTTTGGTCGTAGTTCTGAATAAAATTTGCTTAAAAACAAAAACTACACCAAAATGAAAAACAGGTAAAAACAAATTTTGCGTGACAAAGAACAAAGAAGCCTGATTGGGAGAAGTCAGGTATATGAGTGAATGGAGAATATTTGAGCCACTTGAGATTTGAGGGCGAAACTGTCTTGTGTCAGCTTTCTCGGACATATCTTAAGGTTGAGCGAATCCTCCAGCTCTTCGCAAGCCCGTGGCTAGCAAATTCTACATTAGGGTTCTAGTATTTGGGGCCGCTCGTTGGCCGGTAGCGGCGGAGAGAGTGAGTCTGAGTCTCAAATCGGCAACAAAACAAGTTCATAACCTAGGCTATGCGAAATAGGAGCACGCTACCAGGTTATACCAAATAAAAATGGTTATAATGGGCTCGCTGGCTGAGTTACAAGAAAACAACACATGATACGAGAGACAAATCCAAATCTTCCCATTATTTTCACTATTGCGCATAACACGCGTAGTATAGATGTACACTATGTCCAGTTTATGAAACAATCATGCACCCCTCCGCCTAACGACGACAATGGTTGAACGCTAAGCTTTCTCGCGATGGATTCTTTGATTGGCCAATCGCACACTGCGAGTGTGTGTGCTATTCTCGAGGTACACACCACGTTTCTAGAATTCCCACAGCAACTGTCGGGTGTGAAGTCCGTAGGACTAATGTTTGGGTTTGGGGAATAGGTACCTGCTGCTTGGGATTCGCTTCGACCATGTCGAATAAATGTTATGTCTCTCTCTATCTCTCTAGACCATATCGAAATGGAGCAATCGCATAGACGTGGGCTTCATTAGGCGAGAGACCCAGGTTCGATTGCGGCCACGGGAAGCGTTTTTTTTCTTCCTTCACTTCACCCACGATAATTTATTATCACCACCAGAGAAAGTTGGCTTTCCTGCGGGGCGTATTGGCGTACAACGGCATCAGTGGGGGAGGACACGAAAGCTTTGTTTTAATTAACCGATCACAGCAGTCATCGCGACTAATCTTTAGAGCTATAACGGGAAATAACGGCCATGGCGAAGCTTGGACTGTCCTCCGATATGGTAGTCCTAAAAATAGCGGTGTTCGCATACGTCGGCGCGTTCATCCAGATGAGTCAGCGGGGAATACTGGTAGCGTTGTTTTGTTAAGTCGACTAACTGACTCTTAACTAAATAGAGTTAACGTCCACTTCTGTGCAGAACCGATGACCTACTACGAACCAAAAAACCCGAGCGGGGCCGAGGAGTTCCTTTTGCCCCCTCCGTCCACCCTCCTCTTCAAGCTATAGAACGCCGTGCCCTAGCCCCGGCCGCCTGTGTACACGTTATGGACGGCTCGCTGTGCGCGTGTCTTGGGTGGGGCGTTGAAATGTTAACAGCGGAGCTGTTCAAGCTTCATTTCCTTCCGCGCCTGGCATCGCAGTCGGCGAAGCGAAGGGGAGAGGAAGAAAAGGCTAGGCCAAGACGTCTGACGGAAAGTGGCGAGTAAGCAAGAAGCCCACGAGCAGGTGTGGGAAGTACGTGCCTCAAGAAAAAAAAGCGCTTTCCGCGGACGAAATCGAACTTGGGTCCCTCGCGTTATGAAACCGTCTTCTATCCGATTGCGCTATCACCACATTCGGGGTGCTCGGCATTTGGATTTCCGCTGAGTTGAAGTGGACTTTGTCTTCGGACTTTGGCACTTAAAGCTAGTGAGGACCACCAGCTCCGCTGTTTCCTCAGTCTTCGCATCTCAAATGCGAAGGTGGCCGAATTTTTTTGAGTTTCAAATGTTTACGTGGTCCTTTCCCGGGATGCCACTGGGAAGGGCGTTGCTGCTTTTCGTTGTGTTTTATTTTCCAGGAGCGTTCTATTTTACCTTCAGCGGCCGTTCCGTGGCTGTGTCAAATTTACTATTTTCTTGGCTTGTTTTTTGCTTCCTTCACACATTTCGGCACGCTCCCGCTTTCGCGTTTTATGGCAATGCTCCGCCATTCTGGCTTCACTGCCGCTATCGGTCGCTCATCGCAACATCTGCCGTTGGGCTACTCGCAGAAATCACACGATTTAGCGCGTATCTGTGACATCTTGTGCACCGAGTCTGGAGAACGCCTGCAAAAATGCTTCACGAGATGCACTCGGAAATCTCCGTCGTATGGTTAAAGATGAATACGAAGATATTGAAATTATCTAAACAGACATCCATAAAACGTCACCTTTAGCACGAATAAGGAAATGCTTGAAGAAGAGGTGGATGAATGTAACTACCTTGAGCACGTTGTCAGTGCTGGTCCCAACCATGAGAAATAAATCCTGCGGAGAGTAATTGTAGGCTTGAGGGCATACGGGAAGCACTGCTAAAGAATGAAAAAGGCTATTTCTACCGTTGAATAGAATGGTGCGCAACAAATGCTTAGTGCCGGTGATGACTTATGGGACATGAACTGGCGAGTTTCCTAAAGGCTTGAACGAAAGCCTAGGTCATCCGAACGAGGCATGAGAAGTATGGAAAGGAGCCTCTTGGATCAGAGAGCAAACTCGAGCGCAAGACCAATTAGGACAAGGAAGTGCACTTGGCCGGTTCGCAACGCGGAGAACTGACAACCACTGACCCTTCAGGATAACGAATGGCCATCGAGAGACGAGAATAAAAGCAGGCGAAGAAAATGAACTAGATGATGGGATGAAATGAGAAACCTTGAAGGCAAAGAATAGACCAGGGTTTCGCACGACACCAGTGGTTGAAGTCTATGGGAGAGGTCCATCCCATATAGCCCTTCGCCACCTCATCCATGCTCTTACCATTTAGTCCTAGTGCTAATCAGTCCACTGCATTGTGGTTCACTTCCAGCCACGACAGGATATTCCATTTTAGGTGTAGTAGTGGGCCCTGGCTTCTGCAGCGCCCCTAGCAAATTTCCGCTTGGGGAGAGGCTACGCCGTGGCTACAAGGGCACTGACATCAAAATGATTGATTGTGGGGCTTAACCCGCCAAAGCTACATCCGGGCTATGCGGTGTGCAGTTGTGGAGGGCTCCAGATTGCCTTCGTTCACCTCAGGGGGATCTTCAACGTGCGCCCAAATCTCGACACACGGGCGTTTGCGCTTTGCGGCTCCACCCGCAAAGCAGCCACCGCGGCCGGGATCGAACCCCCCTCCTTGGGCTCAGCAGCAAGACGCCTTAGCCACTGAGGCCTCCGCGGCGGTTTTCTTTATCAGTCAGAATAAATGTGTACACAATTAGTTCGTCGCTTAAAATACCGCAATTAGATGCCCCTCGTGGGTACCTACAACTGCCTCATTGACACTTCAGTGATTAGGACAGTAATTCTCGAGTTAGATAATTAATTACAATTAATTAGTTAAGTCTCACTAACAAAAAATGCTGCCCGCTTCTCCCCAGTACTGCAAGCATGGCGCACTAGGTTTTCTTCGAGTAACACCATTCCTTTTTTTTAAAATCTTGGTGCATGATAGCTGGAACACCCTGTATATCACAAGCCCTTTTGCATTATCTGATTAAAATATTGTTTTAATTGTGTTGTCTTTCATTTGATTACGTAAAAGTTACGTCCTCGTCTATTTTAATTAAGAGAATACTGAATCAGCTATATGCATTATTTTTTTGCCTCAAATATCTCGGCAAGTATGAAGCATTGCTCCAACTTTAGTAGCTTGTTTGTCTCGTTCAAGAGTTCTCTTGAGTTCTCTTTCAGCCAGACGGCCGAAACGAGGGACAAACAGACAGACAGAGAGACATACAGACCAAAATTTTTGCATTTAATTAGCCCAGGAAAAACTATCGTCTATAAAACTGACAATTACACCAGGCACCACAGGGCTCACTGCCTTCGCAGTGATGACACGTTTGGATATGTTACACGTTGGAACAAGGAAGGGATGTCTAGAGCAAAATTTACCTTTTGGTCTTTTGATTATTCCGTGGCTGGAGGCAGAATAAAAGAGATGAAATTATTCATGTGGGAACTCGGTGCGCAATGATTTAAAATCACGTGGTGGGCCTTTCCTTTTTTGCTTACCTCTCGAAACACACTTCTCAAAAAATATTGGCGCGTTAGATGTAGCGAAGCTACTCCTGTTCTAAAAGGTACACCATATTTTAGGCCAGCAGAGCAATTTAGACCACGTTGGGATCTTTAACGTGCGTCTTAATCTAGGCTCATGGAAGCTTTCGTTTTTCGTATCCGGCAAAAAACTCCAGCTGGGTGCGGTAATCGAAACCGCATCCTTGAGGTCAACAGCCAACGGCTCAGCCACCGAGTAGCTCTCGAGGGCCGCATTTGCCAATTATTTACACTTTTTAGGTGTGCGACCTTTTTAAAGAAAATTAAGATATGCATCAAGCATGCACATTCCGGGTGATGGCCTGCGCCGTTTCGCCGTGCAGCAAACCTTCGGTTAACTTGTCCCTAAACAGTTGCAGCGAGGGAAGGGAAAAGTCGATGTTTAATATCGCCTGCGGGCATGCCGAGGGTTTAATACTTTGTTTGCTCAGCCTTGCACTCTGCTCGCGCTACCAGTTGTAGCATACCTTTGCAACATTGGTTTATTTATTTATTTATATATTTATTTATAAATATATCTATATATATATATATATATATATATATATATATATATATATATATATATATATATATATATATATATATATATATATATATATATATATATATATATATATATATATATATATATATATATATATATATACTCTCAGGGCCGAAGCATTACAGAGGAGGAGCGGGTGTACAAAGTTTGGGGAAACCAAAAAGCAGCATATAAGAAATACGAACATACAATGGCAGTCTCCAAAGTAAATGAACTATAGCAATACGGAAACAATAAGCAAGATACAGTAGGCAAGATACAGGGAAGTTACAACGGCAGATTCACAAAAAATATCAATACTCAGCATGGTTGCGTCAACGAAACACACGCACAAAATAATCGAACAAAAACAGAAAAGACCGTGTAGTTATATTGTGAAGACTTACATCAAATGATTAGCAAGCGCATCTTTAAACAATGTGACGTCAGTGATAGCGGCAACAGAGGCTGGAAGGTGGTTCTACTCGCTTGCAGTCTTCGGAATGAATGATTCGAAATACAGATTGGTGCGGGCGCTGGGAATGCCTACTTTGAACTGATGATCGTTGCGAAATGATATGTACGATGGGCGCTGCAAGAGAATGTTGCTGAGGGAGGGGATACAATGGAAAATCGTATGGAAATGGCAAAGGCGAGAGATTTTATGGTGCAGTGAAAGGGCAGGTAAGTGAAGATTAGTTTTCATCGTGGTAACACTGGCCGTACGAAAAAAAGTTCGACAAGATAAAACGAGCGGAACGATTCTGTATCGCCTCGATGCTGTCAATGAGGCAGTTCGTATGAGGATCCCAAATCGATGATCCCAAAATCTTGAGGTTAGTCGGAGCTAAAGAAAAGTTTCTGCGTAAGTAACCTAAAGTGCGCCTTGCGTTAGTGTATTCGACATGTGTATTCCAAGAAAGATTGTCAGAAATATACACGCCAAGGTACTTGTAGGACGAAACGTGATTGAGGTGGCTTTTATTAAGTGTGTAGTCACATGGTACATCAAGAGAAGTGGAACGTGAAATCCGCATTGCTTTACATTTGGTAACGTTTAACCTCATTAGCCACGTGTCGCACCATGATGAAATGTGATCCAGGTCAGTCTGAAGGGCAAGGTGATCTGTGTTAGTCCGAATTTCACGGTAAATCACACAATCGTCTGCAAATAGTTTAATGGACGATGTAATGGCATTGGGTAAGTCGTTAATGTAAATAAGAAATACAGTCGAACACGGATATATCGAACACGGGTATATCGAATTATTGTCTATATCGAACTCATAAATTATCCCCTTGAAAATTCATTGTAAATGTATAGGAATTCGTACGTTTATATCGAACGGTATTTTTCCCGACATTGGGTATATCGAACGCCGCGCGAGCTGGAAGGTGCTCTTCGGCGGTCGCTGCACCCCCGATTTCTGTGGTCGCTTAGCGGGCGACATCGCACCTTCGCCGAAACCCGACAGGGACAGTAGCCCGAAACGCTCGGAAAATGTTACAGTGTGAGGTAGGGATTTCCCGACTTCGCTCCGACTGCGCAGGTTCTCCGTATTGAGGAACAGCTCTTTTTTTTTCGGCTGCGTACGTTCCCCGCCTTGCCAATAATTTTTTTTTTACTCTCTCTGGGTCTGTCTTTCCCCGATGTCGCCTCGGGGAAGGGAAGAGCAGGGAAGAATGCGCTGGCGGCCTCCTCCTTCTTTTGCATTTTGCTGTTGCTGCTGTTTCGCAAGTTGACCCGCACCTTTCGTAGATCACTGTTTCTCTCGGAGGTGACCATCGCGAGCGCTTTGTTGGAGTCCGTTCAGAGAGCCTTCAAATCGTCACCATCAAAGTTCTTGTGTTGCGTGCGCGTTGTTCTTCTTTTGCGTGCGTGTTGTGCATGGTGTGCGAAGGCGCAGCGGACTGCTGGAATTTTCTAGTTGTGCAGGCGTCGTGTACGCGTCTCACGACACGTGTGACTGGGTGGTGGTGAAGCGACGCGGAAGCAA
The DNA here is from genome assembly GCF_048455015.1 of Haemaphysalis longicornis. Lineage (NCBI taxonomy): Eukaryota > Metazoa > Arthropoda > Arachnida > Ixodida > Ixodidae > Haemaphysalis > Haemaphysalis longicornis. Next base: position 467,248,832 of record NW_027526203.1, read on the forward strand.
TGGCCACTGCAACCGCAGCCATCGTCAACAAACGCAAGAACCCGGACTACGCGACAAAGCTGTCCCTTTTCCCGGCTGCTGTTCCAGCCGGAGTGCCTGCCGACGACTTCATGAACGCTGACAGCAATGTTCAGGCTATTGCAAGCCTCGGTGACGAGGATATCGTAGCTGCGGTCGGAAGAACCCAGGCTGATAGCTCGAGTGGCGAAGATCGTCCGGACGAGGAGGTGGCTACACGATCGTACTCCGCCGCTGAAGTGGCTGCTGCGTTCAGCTTGATTCGCCGTTGTTGCGGCGACATGGAAGGAACTGGGCTGTCGCACCTGGACAGCCTCGAGAAGATCGAGACCAGCGTCTTTAATTTCATTTCCAGGACGAAGAAGCAGGCCAAGATCAGCGATTTTTTTTTCACGCAAATAAAGCATCCTGCTGCGTCATGATTGCGGAAGTCGTTGTCATTCTTGAAAGCGTCGATCGGTAAGTGATCGCCTGCCACAGGTGAGGTCTCAGAGACCATATTTTTATATCGAATTTTTCGTATATCGAACATTTTCGCGATCCCCTTGGAGTTCGATATATCCGTGTTCGACTGTAGTAAGGGACCAAGGACTGAACCTTGAGGGACGCCGGAAGTTACAGGGCTAGCCGGGGAACTGTAGTCGTTAGCTGTTACAAACTGGGTGCGGTTTGACAAAAAAACATTCAATCCACTTCAAGACGTTAGAATCAATGTTTAGTGCGTTTAGTTTCCGGAGAAGTAACTTGTGGCAGACGGTATCAAATGCTTTTGCGAAATCTATGAAGATACAATCGATAGTGGACGAGCGATCAGCGACTGAAAATAAATCGTTAGTGAAGGCAAGAAGCTGTGTCTCGCATGAATATGATTTCCTAAATCCGTGCTGGTGAAGACTAAAAAAGGAGTTACCCTCAAGAAAGCTTACGACGTGAGTATAAATGATATGTTCAAGAAGTGTGCATGGGACACTCGTTAATGAAATGGGACGATAATTTGTGGACGACAAGCCGTGCACGTCCTGCAACGACGAAGAGAACGCTCATTGTGTTGTGACTGACAAGAAAAAGAAAGTGCGGAAAAGTTACGACGTTGATGGTGCGTGAAAGAAAGCTCCCCATTGCGTTGACCGCGCATTATCAACAGCGTATGGTCGAACCGTTTAGTCGGGAACAGGTAACCGATATTTACTTTTCCGGTTTAGTTCCGGTTCGGGTTCAGTGAGCTGAAAAATTAACAGTTCGGGTTCGGGTTCAGTTCCGGGGAAAATATCGCTTCCGTTCCGCTTTTCGGTTCGGTTCGTTTCCGGTTGCCCACCCTGATCTGAAGCCATTCAAGTATATCGTATGGCCTACTATTTACACAATCGTGCCATTACGTTTTACTTCTCTTGAGGAGTTCACAAAGGGATATACTTTGTCATTTTTCGTGTAACAGAAATTTCAAGCGGAAAGTAAAGAAGGCGCGAAACCGAGGCGCGAAACCGATGCTTTGCATAAGCAGAGCAGGCTACAATAAGAGAAAAATTAAAATTATTTCGACACCTCGCCGCGTGAAGTGAGGCCGACGCGGAGCTTCGTTTCTCACCTTGTTTCATTGCCGTCCTTAGCAAGCCGTGCACGTCCCGCTCACAGTGAGCTCCGCTCGCGAGGTAAGAAGACACCAGGTGGAGAGAAAGAGAAGATTGGCTCTCAGACATGAAAGGCTCCGTTTCAGCCTTGCCTTATCCGCGCGCACCTCTGTCGTCGCGAGAAGAATTTCCTTCTCATTCGCTCTTCGTCGGCACGGCCCAATGCCCGCGAGCGGATTTCGCCTGCTAATGCCGCACCATGTTTGATGAAGTGCCACGTCGCGCACCGCCCCGGTAAACCCGGGAGGATCCCGGATTAAAGGAATGTTTTTACGCGGCCGGATTTTAATTACCGCCGGAACACGCGCGCAGCCTGCTTCCAGGGAAGTACCTTACGCGCACATGCGGCGCCCACAGTACACCTGATTTCCGTTCAGCAGGAACAAGAAATTGGGGGGGGGGGGGAATGAAAACAAGGCGAAAAAGAACACGAGAGAAAGTGAGCGGGGTTGCGTGGAAAGCTGGCGGGAGAAGGGTGGTCGCGCGGAGCATGATAGAAAGGGGGCCAGGTGCGGGCAATAAGGACAGGGGCCGGCACGAAGAAGGAGAAACTTAAGACTGGTCCCAACTCCAAGAGAAAGCTTGTTTCGCCCTGGGCTTTGTAATTACCACTGCGCGGACCCGGAATCCAGGTCCGCGGATGAATGCACGAGCACATTCTCGGTCCGCGGGAGCGCGGCCACTTGCTTTGCTTTCTGCGGCCGACGAGTGCGTGGTGGCCGTGCGGACACACAATTCGGGGCGACGCGCATTCGCTCGGGCCGGTTCATCCTTGGATTGCCGCAACACACACTCCAGCGCGTGTTTAATTAAGCTTTGGCGCCTGGGATTCTCAGCTGGTCCAGGCCGGGAGAAACTGTTCCCGTGATTGTTCGACGACGAACGATCCCACATTCCTCCTTCATGAGAGCGCGCAACTTGCTGCAAGCGATTCCGGTTGAAATTGCTCGCTATGAGCCAGACGCGAGTTTAGTCGATTAAATTCGAATGCTTTATGCCGCGCTTTCTGCGGTCGAGAATAACTGCGCGAGAGAAACGTGTATACTTCCCCACTCACAATTTTCGTCCTAACATTACCAATCGCAAGAAAATAATAAAAAGAAGCTGCGTGCCATACTATTTGAAGATAGCGCCGTCCAGATATCCCAAACTTGTACGCGTAATACATTCATGAGTCATCCGAGCGTTCGCATCGAATTTATTGTTCGAGTACTTTTCGAAGTACGGCCGCTTTGCATGGGAGCCCCCTTCGAAGCCTACACTCTAAGAAAAAAGGGTACAAAAAGGGAGGAAATCGAGGGTTTTCTCCCCCGGACCAGCGAGATTCTCCCTTTAGCTAATTACACGTAGCGCCCTCTGTACGGCCTCTACGAAACACCAAAACGGGGGAGGAAATATTCTCCCCTGTCGTCTGCAATCTGCTGTCGGCGCCGACGCCGAAAACGAAACCGTTCATCGTTGCACTGTGGCTTTCGCCGATCGGGCGCATACGACGACTATGCGCAACACCTCCCCTGCGGTGTGCTGCTTGCTTGTTTTCTCGCTGTCTTTTTTTATTATTACCATGTGCCCGCCACTCTAACGCACGGCTCGCCTGCCGTGTGGTTGAAGCACATTCTGTGGGCACCGCTGCATGCTTGCTGTGGGCGACTCGCCTGCGCCCTGTTCAACGTTACCACCGCATTTGTGGACGTTTTATACTGACGCCCAAGGGTAAAAGAGGTCAGCGATGATAGCAAACTGCCCCTTTTTTCGTCAACGAGCACGGACCGCAGCATATTGACGCATCAGTTATCAACAACAAAAGGCCCCCATTTGGTAACATCTTGGCTGAATGGTTGCCAGACCAGTGGTGCGCTCTACGCTAAAAGAGCGAAGGCGAGGCAATGAGTGTCATTACCCAAACATACCTGCCGTACTGTTTCGTGAAACGTTTTTTCTTCTTTGAGCTATTTTGCTGCTTCTTACAAAACCTCAAATTAATAAAAGTTTGCAATTGCACGGGTTACATTTGATGAAATAACAAAACCCACCTAAGGCTTACGCACTGCCGTGGGTTATCGAAACAAGCAACAAGCTCACTGTTCCTACCTGCATTCTCGGCGATCAGGGTTATAAATACTTTGTCGCCGTTTCAATGATTTGTTGTGGCTTGTGATCATGCGGACATGTGAAAAGTGTACTATATGTTGTGGTGTATACGTGTATTATGCTTGAGATGTTGTGTGTTGCGTGTATTGTGAGTTGGCAGTGCCTTTAAATGTCGCTGTGTTGTGCTATGTAATATGTGCCCGCCCACATGCGGCCTCCGTGATGTTGGCTATAATAGTATACGTTATATCCATAAAGGAAACCAAGGAAACGCCTTGATGTAAGTGCCCACTGATGGTGATACTTAGTAGCTGCCCCTCCCCACCCCTACTTTTTTTTTGCGTCATCTATCGGTCATTTTAAACCGTTTACGATTGCTTTACTTCGAGCACGCTAGAGGGCGAGCATTGTCGAGGATGCGACAGCGACGGAACGTTTTTCGTGTTGCCTGCATTGCTTTTGCGCTGAGATTTACGATTGCAGACGATCCGCGTTTTGATGCATCGGTTGTAGCAAGGTAAGACGACTAAAAACTGGTTGTTCTCAAACGGCCGCATTGGATGCTTGTGATCTCGTGTGAGGTGAACGGCGGGGTTACGAGCCTTTCGGAAATAAAATTTCTCCGCATTTCCCCGAGGGGAAGAATGTGAAAGTGCGAATGCAGGAGTTGAATTTGCGCGGTTCGGTAATGTTCGCGAAAGAGATATCACACACACACACACAACTACAAAGAAAGAAAGATGCATTTATTCACAGACACCTATTTGTGTTGTCGTTGTACTTGATTGCTAGAGCGGATCTCAGCCTTTGAAATTTCGTGTCAGTACTCCTTTAAGCGGGTGCATTAGCCCTTCTCACGCCCGATTCCTGGCCAATCCCCCTCGTGGGTATGTGCCATGCACAGACACCTATTTGTGTTGTCGTTGTACTTGATTGCTAGAGCGGATCTCAGCTTTGAAATTTCGTGTCAGTACTCCTTTAGGCCGGTGCATTAGCCCTTCTCACGCCCGATTCCTGGCCAATCCCCCACGTGGGTATGTGCCATGTCAGCGGCCAGGCAGCGCGCGCCCATCTCCCCCCGTTGCTAAGGAAGACGAGGAGTGCGCGCACCCGCAGCTGTTGCTATGTGGACGGACGGCGGTCACCGGAATTCAGGGTCGCTTATAAAGTGCATTCGCACTTAATAAAGGCGGCATTTTGAAAGCAATCGGTATGACTTCTACTGTGTTTACGGCGGCGCGTTCGCTCTGAACGCGTTTGGGGGGCGCGCAGCGAGACGAATGCAAGACGTCGCGCATATGCGATTGGCGACATCGCTTGCTAACCGCAGTTCTGGTGCTCGGTAGGTAATTTCTTGGTTATTTTAGCGCATTTTAAGCGCACACAACCACAGTAACCTACGTATTTGTACTTGCTCGATCCTCAAACCGATCAGCTCGCTAGGCCTTTCTCGCATGACAAGCCTTGCTTGGGCGACGCTGCCAGGGGAGGAACGCTCCTCTATTAGCTCACGAAAGGGGGAAATCTTCCTCCACTCCTAGTGGTAGAAACGCGCTCCTCCCTCTTAAAGGGAGAATCTTTCTAGCTCTTAGAGAGCAATATATGATACATTCCTGTTTCACCCTTAAGGGAGAAACTACCACACCCTTTTTTCTTAGAGTGTATACAACGAGCACCTTTCGCCGTCTACATAAGGGCACCCAGTCAACACAAGTGATGCAGACGGACTCGATTTCTGGCCGCGTGGTTGTGAGTCGGAAAGGCGTTGAAATGTTCGGCAGAGGAAGGTGTTCCATGTAATCCGAGGTAGTGTTTTGTGTCGCCCGAGTGATTCAATCGCAGCGTTCACCAAATGTGAGAGGGGCCAAGCAACATCATCGACATGAGCAGGGCTGCACCCATAATTATGAACGCCACGCTAGAAGGAAGACTCCGCCAATTCAGTTGGTCGCTGTCAGATGGCCACAGTGCATTGCTCCTGTTTTTCAATTTAAGAATTGAAAATAGTATGGCAGCTTGGCGCCGCTACAAGGGAACTTAGTAGGCCGCAGAAATTGTAGCTCGAACGCTACGATACGACGAATCAATACACGCTGCCCACAATGCTAGATTATTTTTAACTCTGGAACAGTGGATTGCGGATACACTGAATATCCGTCGTTTGAGGGTGCAAACTTGAAGCTGCGCGCCGGCATAGCAACACTTTTTTTAGCAGGCCTGCACGCAGAATAGTAGGCGTCATCCTAGTCAGATTATTGCGCAGTTTCTGTTGGTAGCTGCGGCTGTTACCTTAGATAGCGACGAAGTAAATGTACGGAATCTTCTCATTAGTGTGACGTCGCGCATTATCTGTACATGCCTGCTAGCCGCGTTGCTGCGCTGGCGCACATGTTCAGTTTTGCGCGCCCAATGCACGGTTACCCGTAAGCTTCTTTCACGGAGGTCTAAAAAAAATCTCCCATTCTAGGCCGCATGTAATGGATACCTACCTCAAAGTTTCAGCAACGATTTATGCGGTCTCCTAAGCTCCCTTTGTAGCGAAGCGGAGTGGCAGTATTATACTCAGTCCTGACAATAAAAACTGGCACTGACCAAGAATGTTTAAAATCCAAAAAAGAGACGTTTCGGCTCCCGTACGGGTGCCTTGTTCACAATCAGCCCTCTACTCAGTCCTGGGTGCCTTGTTCACAATCAGTCCTCTACTGAGTCCTCTACTTGAAAACCAGACGCACTGCACAGTGACTACATGGCTGGGACTATTTTGCGGTCGATTAGGAGGGAGGCAGTTTGAGTTCTAAACCACTGTGGGCCCATTTGCTCAATAATAGTGAATAGCTGCACTGGTAATTCCACGTAACTAAAGAAAGTGCAGAAATTCTGAGCATTGGCCACTAAGGGAGAGGTCGCTGAGAGGCCTGCCGCGGTGGCTCAGTGGCTAAGGCGTTGCGCTGCTGAGAACGAGGTCGCGGGTTCGATTCCCGGCCGCGGCGGCCGCTTTCTTGATGGAGGCGAAAAGCAAAAACGCCCGTGTGTACGAGATTTCGGCGCACGATAAAGATCCCCAGGTAGTCACAATTAATCCGGAGCCCTCCACTACGGCGCACCTCATCGCCTGCATTGCATCGGCGCGTTAAACGCTGCAATCAATCAATCGAGGTCGCTGAGAGCAGTCTGATTTGATTTTTATCCAAGCGGCAAACCGCTACCTTTCACTTGCTAGTCAGAATCACTGTGGAGGGGTTGAGTTGCATGTAATAATCCTCGCCCGTCTACTAATGCGTAAGCACTCCTACTCCGCCTAAAATGGCTTCGCCCAGAGCACCGGGAAGACGAGGCTGCACACAAGCGACATCGTTTTTGCGGTCGAGCCAAGGTTACTGTTTTCTTTAACGAGTTCTTATGTTTGCTGACAAGAAGCTTTTTTCCAAATATCTCGCCCCAAAAAATCTATTCAACAGGCTATTTCGGTGGACCGATAACTGCGTACCAAAGCCCACAAAACAAAGTAAAGCACATTTTTTCGCAGAGGCAAAAACGCCCGTGTTTTCAAGATTTCGGAGCACGTTAAAGATCCCCAGGCGGCCAAATTCATCCGCAGTCCTCCACTACGGCGCGCCTCATCGTCTGCGTTGCTTCGGCGCGTTAAACCCTACAATCAATGAAGTTTTTCTCATAGATACAGAGAACGACGACCCGAGGGCCCTTGCCTGTTCACATCATTTACGCTTAAAGACCTTTCGTTTAACAATTGCCTACGCTCTTTACACGAATGTCATCCTTGTCTCCTGATCAGGCAAAAAAAGTTATAGAAATCGTTGCGCCGTTTATTCGTTACACGAACCTAACATTTCCGGGGCGGCATTTAAAGAACACATCAGCGCAGACAGCGCTTTTTCTTGTGATTTTTCTCTTTCTGACTTCAATCCGTGAAGGCGTTAAATTGAACAGGCATTTGCGACTCGGTGAGTTCACTTGCAATTTTAATGCGGATGTATTATATACCTCATGAATCGAAAAATACGACGGCGTTGTTGACCGGCTACAGCGGGTGGTGCCAAAAATCCGCGCCCCGTAATATAACTAAAAAAACGTGGCATTGACCGGAGTTGAACCCAGGGACACTTGTGACATGCAAGTGACTGAACATGCAAGCGACTTGACATGACTGGTGACATGCAACCATTAAACTACGCCCACGCCAGACTGCACGCGGCTTTCGAGGTTCTTTAAACAGCGAGGGATGATAAGAGGAGGCTTAAAACTCAATGCGAGCGCGCATCCCTCGTGACTCCGTTGGTGTGCTTCGACGGTGTGCAGAGCGGAGAAATAAACTAGAAACCGAGTGACTGCCCCTGTTGCTTCATAGCGCGTTCTTTAGAAAAGCTGTATGTCGTGCTGTTTTCTTGTAGCTACCATACCCTATTAAAAATCGCCACAGCACTCCACAACGACCAATCATCGTGATCAAATGGGCAAATTTGGCGAAGGACGAGACCAAGCATGTCATTGTCACAGCGCAGATACTACTTTTTTCTCTAATCGCATGCTGGGCCTCGTCATTCACCGAATTTGCACATTAGGTCACGGTGATTGGCCGTTCTGGAGTGCTGCGGTTAAAGGGACCCAGAAAAGCCTTTTGTAAAAGTTACAAAATGCCTTTATTGTAGTACCAATATATCGATGCAATGCCGTTGGAATTATTGATCTACTTTCAGTATTAGCTGCGCCAGAAGCAATTAAGCGCACCTCTCCCCCCTTGCCGATCGATTCATCCTTCCTCTCTGCTTCTTTCAAAGCAGCTGGAAACACTGGGAATAGCCTTGTGACATCGCGACGCTCGACTTCCGTTCTCCGCTAGCTACATTCCTGCGCCTAGGTAGGCGTCAACCGCTGCAGACCCGCCTTTGCCTCGGGATCGCGCAAGAAGGAGGAAGAGCAACCGGAAGCCAATGGCAGTGACGTTGCCGGCGACCGACGATCAGCCGAATCAGGGGGGCACCTCGCCGTTGCGTCAGCCGCGGTCAGCTCACTGCGGCGGCGCGTTCATCGGCTGAGAAAGGCGATCTTCAAAAATTGCTTACAAATTATCCGTACAACGTATGGGGCTCACACTTGGCTCAAAAATCCCCCGTTATGTGTTCTACCACCTGAATGCATTTGATTGCCACCTTCACAAAGCTTTTCTGGGTCCCTTTAAGACCAGAGAGAGAGAGAGGGAGAACAAACTTTATTGAGCATTCTAGAGCCGTTTAGGCGCTTGATGGGGTGGTGCCCTCTTCTCGGGCCCCATATGTTTCCAGGTACTCCTGTCCTCTGGTGATCAGCGCGATCTGTTCTTCCAGGGCAGGGCTGGACAACAAGGTCTCCCATCGCTCAGGGTTGATGTGAGGGGAGGGGGGGAGGGGTAAACCTGGGAAAATTGCACTCTCCTATTATGTGCTGGAGTGTGCCCAGTTGTCTGCAGTTGGGACATTCTTTCTCATATCTATCCGGGTAGAACTTGTTTCGAGGTAAGGGTGGGGGAACGACCCGGCTTGGATCTGTCTGTATATGACTTGCTGCGCTCTGCTTAGAGAATGGTGTGGTTCAGGATATCGCTTCCTCCCGTCTTTATAGTGATTGACTATGTCCCTGTAGCTCGTTATGGGTAGCTGTTCCTGCCCCTCTGCCCGGCTGATTAGTTCTCGGGCCTGTTGGTGGGCAAATTCATTGCCCTCCACCGAAGAGTGAGCTGGCACCCATATTAGCTCTATTTTGTGGCTTGGTGGTACTTTCCTTTGCAGGATTCTCACTGCCTTATAAGAAACCCATCCTTTTCTGAAGTTCCTATATGCTTTTTGGGAGTCCGTGACTATTTTTGTCGCTTTTGGTTTGGTCAACGCTACGGCAATTGCTATTTCCTCAGCTTCCTCTGGTCTTGGTGTGATGACTGAGGCACACGTGATGAGCTCGTCCCTTCCTGTTATTGCAATCGTTGCTCTCATTGAGTGTTTGGGAAGTGAGGCGTCGGTGTACGTCACTCCTGTTTCTTTAATTAGAGACTCGTTAGGGTCTTCGCTCTGGCCTGTCGTCTTCCTTCGTTTCTGTCCGGCTTCATGTTTTGAGGTAACGGTTTGCTATCCACCGTTTCGGCCCATGCGCGCGGTATAGGGCCTCTGTTTTGACGATAAGCTTCTTGCCATCCTATTTTATCTAGGAGGGCTCTTCCCGCTTTTGTTTGGCTCAGTCGCACCCTTTGGTTTCATAGGTGCGCTTCGATCAGTTCGGAGACCGTATTATGCTTGGCCATTCCCAGTAGCTTCTCGGTGGATGAGTGTATCGGAATGCCCAGCGCGAGCTTCGTAGCTTTTCTAATAACTGTGTCCAGTTGGTCCCTTTCGTTTTTCAAAAGCTGGAGGTAGGGAGCTGAGTAGGTGATTTTTGAAATCACAAAGGCTTGGACAAGCCTGAGGGATTCCTCTTCTTTGAGTCCTCTTCTCTTACTTGTGATCCTTCTAATCATGTTCATGATTTGTTCGGATGTGCTGTTGAGCTTTCTGAGTGCGGTTCGGGCTTTACCATTCTCCTGTATTATTAGGCCAAGGATCTTGACATGAGTCGTCGGTGTGATGCTGCAGTCGTCTATAACTATGCTTATGTTTCTCCTGTCTGCCTTTTTGGGTCTTGGCTGTATCACTAATAGCTCTAATTTTTGCGGTGAGCAGCAGAGACCGCAGGTGCTTGCATATTCCTGGACTGTGTCCGCTGCCCTTTGGAGTGTTTCCTCCAGCCACCCTTCTGAGCCCGCTTGCGCTGTCCAGACCGTAATGTCGTCCGCATAAAAGGCGTGATCTATTCCTTCTATTTTCTCTAGTAATGCTGGTAGAGGTAGAAGCGCCAGGTTGAAAAGCAGCGGTGGCAGAACAGACCCTTGCGGAGTTCCTCTGTCCCCTAGTGCTATAGGCTGTGACTTCTCCTCCCCAATCTTGATTATAGCAGTCCTATTGCTCAGGAAGTCTTTGATGTAACTGTAGATTCTTTCCCCGCAATTCGTGTTATTCAGACACAACCGACAACCGATGGACAATTAGTGTAATAGAGTGGATACCAAGAGATGGTTCTAGAAGGAGGGGGGAGGCCATTAATCCGATGGAGGAATGAAATAGGGAAATTCGGAAGTAAATGGTGGAGTCGAGCAGCGCAGGACAGGAGCGGTTGGAGGTCAATAGAAGAGGCCTTCGTCCTGCAGTGGGCCTGAGTAGACTGATGATGATCATGGTGACGATGACACTTCAGTCCGTGTACAGCTTTGTTCGAGTTTGACGCAGAGAAAACGCCCTCTGATCTTGCTTTTGCAATGCGCACATTTCTGTACCATGGTAACGCTGGAGTTTTTTGGCAAACGCACCCCAATGCATGCATCGCATAAGTTCAAGTGAAGAAGTTGTAAGCGTGCAAGCAGTAATAAATGACCAGACTGCGTCTCCGATGGTTCTGGGGGTGGTGCGCCTGCTTGCTTGGGGAGCGCAGGGGATGTGGACATCAGAAAAGCTGGCCAAACGAACTAAATGGTTGTTTTATTTCCGTTTTCGACCGCTTGGCTAGCGTCGAGCACCTCCTATTTTGCACAGCGGTTTGTGGAAGGGGAGAATTGCGTGAGAACGAACTCAGCAGCGGCACGCGTACAACCCTAATTCTTGCATTTAGGCAAATAATCGGTAGATGAGTTGCACCTTCCCGTACGGGGCACGTTTGTCGATGCGAGAAGTTCCATCTGCGCGTGCAGCAGCGCAAACCACAGTGATTAGCGGTAGAGGCTCCGTTCCCTCGTTGTGCGTGCTCTGTTTGACAAAGCACGCAGCTCATGGTGAGCAAGCTCCAGCGTGCCGAATGGGCGGTAATGCCCCCTGCATGGAGCCACCGCAACCCACCAGGGCTGCTGAGAAGCGCCGTGAGCGCCTCGGGAGGCAGCATGTAGCCTCGCCGCTAGCGTCGCTGTGGCGTTTGTTTTGCGCAGCTCGCGCGTAATTGGGAAGGCTCACAGCTCGGAAAAGGCTGCCGGGTTACGCCAAGTCGGGAACGCTCTCTGTGTGGAGGACAGCCGGGGCGAATGTCGGCTCTCGCCCGCCGTGCACGGCCAATTTCTTAATTCGCTTAATAACCCGATTTGTGCCCTTCCTGGAGCCAGAGCTCAGCGCCTCTTGCCTGCGAACGTTTCAACTCCCCGGTGCTGACGCCCGGCTTCAGCTTGCGCCGGAAGCAAACAGCTGTAGGCAAGTGCGCACGGTTCGAATTCGCGGGCTTGACGCCGTGTTCACCGGCTGCACTCCTTCGTCGGCAGAAAGCGTCACCGGTGCCTGACGACTAATTCGCTCGGCAAACAGCACGGTTCGCACTGCACATTACCCAGCTTTCCTGCGGCGCCGACTGCGCTTCTGTGGGGTGGGCCCGGCCCTGTTGCTGCCGTAACTGTGCACGCGTGGCGTTGTTCTTGTCTTTATGGCGGCGGCAGCGTTCCGCTTCGCGGCGCTCTTTCTTACGGCAGGACTCTTGTGGAAGCACCTCGCGGGGAGGAAACACTTGGCGCGTGCTGCAGGTGGCCCCTGATGCGTGCCACACCGGCGCCGCTTCAGCAAGCGCGCTTGTCTGCCTGCCCGCGTTCTCGCTAGCGCGCCTGGCGCCGTAGCAAAAGTAAGCATTTTAATTGAGACGTATAGCGGAGTGTTGCCTCCACCTTGTACAGGTATTTGTTTTCGGTTGTTTTCCTCTTTCGTAACATGGAGGCTCGAGTGTGGCGGGGACAAAAGTGCTGTGAGCTTCCATCTTTTGAACTAGCGCACAAGTTAGACAGAAGGTGTGGCTGCTTGGGCGACCGCTGGGTACCAGCTTCATTCATGCCCGATTAATACACGGTAAATTTCCGTGGAGCAGCCTTGCTTTGGGCTGAAGTCGTAAATAATAAGGAAAGATAAGTAAAGAGTCATTACCAGCCTTCGTTTCACCATTTAAACAAAGCTGGTTGTTGAACCTAGGGAAGAACTAGTTCTTTGTTCGTTAAGAAAACTATAACACAACAATGGGCAAAGCATTCGCAAGGAAGCTCACACCAACGAGTAACACTTGAAGGTAGCGAAGCTGTGCTCAACCTTCCCGACAATCCCGATGGTTTAAGCCCAGCATTGCTGCTGTTGTTCTTCTTCTATCAGTGGCGCATACCCAATCAGGTGATCGGCCGAATGGCAGTGGTTATATAATGAAAAGAATTCCTAACTGATTACAGTACTGGAGATTACTTAGAAAAAAATTGGAAGCTTTTTTTCTCTGTTTGAGGAATCGAGATAAGAAAAGAATGATTAAAATAATAATAACACTAGAAATTTTAAAAAAGTAGAAGAAAAGAAATGTATGCAGAAATGTAGAATTTTGAAGAGCTTTGAGGAGGTGCCAGAGGGAAAGAATCGAATTATGTTGTGAATCTTTTGAAATTTTTAATGAAGCACAGGAGGGCAGAACAACCATCCCGGCGGTAAAAGCGCGTTTCTGAAACCCCGAATGATAAAAGAGCCGGCACTGATAAGGCTATCCAGAGACTATTAAGCGGCACCTCAAAGAACTGTCGTCTGAGACTTGAAAATCGTTGACAGGTCAAGAGGTAGTGGTCGACAGACTCTTCTTCTTGCAGTAACTCCACAGTGCAGATTGCGCCAGACGAGACCTCTATGGATACCTATTTAACTGGGGTGCACGACAACGAAGGCTCTGTTATGATCACTTCTAGGTCGCGTGAAGGGCACCAAGTAGGTTTTCACGAGAATTGTAGATCACCGAAGCCTCTCAACAACAATAAAACTGATTCGTGCCACCCTTGAAGATTCAACAACCTACGGAACCTTGCAGCAGTTATTAAAGGAGTTGTCTCAATAACATCGGCAGTGGGCCCGGAGAGTGCTATTCTTGCTAGTGAATCTGCGGTTTCGCTAAAGGTGATCCCCGAATGCCCAGGAACCCAAAGAAGGTAAACTTCAGCAAGGTGAGGTGGCCTGATCGAAACGTCCGTAGGAGAGGTGTGACTTTAGGAGAAGAAAGAACTACTTTCCAAGAATTCAACATACAATATGAAAATAAAATCAACCATAAGAACCGAAAAATACCAGAAAATATACTTATTCCGGATTTTTCATCACGTTGAAAGAATCTGCATATATGATAGTACCTTGCTGAATTGAGGCCAAATGATCTTGGAGGATTGTATTGAGCAGTTGGGCAGGCAATATTTTTGCATTTTGGCCAACGACGTTCGGGAAGTTGATCTTCTCTGCTGCAATGACCTTTACTCCACCATTGTTGCTATAAGTGCGAGCTTCCTTCATTTTTTTTTAAGTGATAATCATTAGACATCGCCTTGGAGGGGCGTACGATATGGCGCGGCGTTTTTCTCGTTCCGACCAGGTGTTGCCACAATTACTGCGAACGCTGTAGGTTTATTTTGTTTTCGGCTGAAGAGCTGAAGAGTATGGCTTCTTGGACTGAGGAAGCCAGGACTGCCATGACCGTTTTTGAAATGAATGTTTTTTTCCTCCTCCAGGCCAGTTTTGGCCAATCTCCCAAGTCGGTATGCCTGGCTTAGCAAGTAGTAGTAGTAGTAGTAACTTTATTTTGTCCAAAAGTTGTGGTGATTGCTCCACTGAGCTGTTCGCTCAGTCATCTAGACAGCGGGGCTCCCGGTGTTTTGGGAGCTCGGTGTCTTCAGCCGACTGGGCGAGGGCTTCTTGCACGTGGGGAGCTGGGCTAGAGATGGCAGCCTCCCACTCTGTTAAGGATGATATGTTATGAAGGATGGGATAATTTCTTCTACGTGATGCGGGTATTAATGGGCATGACCAAATGATGTGGTGAGGTGATGCTCGTTCCACAGAACAAAAGGGGCAAGCGTCCTTATATTCGCGAGGATATATGATGGACATGAGATTTGGAGTGGGGAATGATAATGTTTGGAGCTGCCTGAGAAGGACTGCATGCCTTCGACTGAGCGATGAATGCGGTGGTGGAAAAATTGCCCAAATCCTGGCGGAAATGCTCAAGGATATCGCCGAAAGTATGGAGGCGGTCCTTATAGCCGAAAGGTTGCGGGATATCTTCAGAGGTCCTATGAGGCTCTCGGCGAACCATATCTCGAGCAGTCTCATTGGCTCTCTCATTTCCCATCAGGCCAGAATGTGCCTGTGACCAGATGATGCGGAAGGTCCGGCTATGAGGTGTGGACCCTTGCGAGAGGGTTGCCAAGGTTCTAGATAATACCCTGCCGTTTAAAAAATTTAGTACGGCCGATTTAGAATCGGTTATGATGTTAAGATGCGGAGACCGGTTATGGGCTATGGCTAGACCGATTGCCATTTCCTCTGCCTCTGTGCAGGAAGTGCAGCTTACAGATGCTGTTGCGATGGGGCTCCCCTTGGAGTCGACCACCGCTGGTACCGATGCGTTCCTGTCTTGATATGGGGCGGCATCGGTGTATACCACAGGAGACCCCGGTGGGTGTTGTTTGGCAAGGGCCTTCGCTCTTGCCTCACGGCGTTCCTTATTGTGGATGGGGTGCATTCGCCTAGGCGTTGGGGACACTCTGATGACATCCCTCAGAGGAGACGGAATGGCAACAAGTCGCGTGTAGTGTGGCGTTTGGGGTACCAGGCCCAAAGACCTCAGGATGCACCGACCGGCAGAGCTGCGAGAGAGCCTCTCTAGCTGTGCGGTTCGCTGTGCCTCTATAAGTTCGGAGAGGGTATTGTGTATCCCGAGGCGCAGTAGGTTTGCAGTTGATGTGTGTTGGGAGAGGCCGAGCGCTCGCTTATGTGCCGTACGGATGAGGCTATCAACTTTCTCCTGCTCCGTCTTCGCAGGGTGAGAAACTGCAATGCGTATGTAACGCGCGAGATGACGAAGGCCTGCACCATCTTTATGAGGTTGGACTCCTTGATGCCCTTGTGCCTCGTCGAAACCCTGGAGATGAGTCGGGTGGTTTGATATACCCCCTTCTCGATCTCTGAGTGCATCTGTATGCCGGCCATTAGCATTTAGGCGGAGTCCCAAAACCTTTATGGAGTGAACTATGGGAATGTTGGCTCCTGATGATGTGGTTACGGTTATTATCGGTGGGCTTTTATGATTTGGTTTGTAGATGAAAAGCTCCGATTTTTGGGGGGAACACGATAAGCCGCGCATGGCTGCGTACTCCTCAACGGTTTGGGTTGCCCGTTGCAGGGCTTTCTGGATTTGGCCGTCGGAGCCTCGAGCAATCTACAGGGTGATGTCGTCTGCATAGATGGAATGATGTAGGTAGGGTATGTCTGAAAGAAGGGCCGGAAGGGCCCTCATGGCGAGGTTAAACAAGAAAGGTGACAGTACTGATCCTTGGGGCGTTCCTAGGCTACCCAGTTTAATGGGGTCCGATTGGATGTTTCCGTAATGAAGGGTGAGTATACGAGATGAGAGGAACGATTTAATGTAGTTGTACGTGCGCTCTCCAAAGCCATTCTTGTTCACCATCTGTAGTATGGCCGAGTGTCGCACAGTGTCGAAGGCTTTGGAGATATCTAAGCCGAGGATAACCTTAGTTGTGTGCTTTGGCGTGTATGCCGAATCCAAAATGTGATGTTGTAGTTGCAACATAAGATCCTGAGTGCATAGTCGAGGGCGAAATCCTAGCATGGTGTGAGGGAACAGCTGAGTCTCTTCGGCGTGTTCCGTGAGTCGGGTCAAAACAACATGCTCTAGTAGTTTCCCTATGCACGATGTTAGGGATATGGGTCTGAGATGATCGATGTGTGGCGGTTTCCCAGGCTTTGGAATGAGTATGGTCTTGGCCGTTCGCCATTTTTCCGGAATTTTACCCTGTGTCCAACATTCATTAAAAAGTGCCGTGATTCCAGTGATGGATGAGTCATCCAACTGCCGAAGAATCTTATTAGTAATCTGGTCAGGGCCAGGGGCCGACCTAATGTTTAGCTTATAAATGGCAGCCTTGACCTCGGCTTCTGTAAAAGGTGCATCTAAGGCGGCGTTGGCCTCTCCGGTGTATGGCGGGTATTCTGTTGGAGGGCCTTGTGGTATGTACTTGTTGTGTAAATATGTGATGAGTGCATGTCGCGTCCCCGGATAGTTGTGTATCAAAATGGACACCGTTTGGTTGTGGGACGACTTGGTCGACGTCGGATCAAGAAGGTGGCGTAAGATATTCCAAGTCCTTTAGGTACTGAAAGTGTGATTTAGGGAATCACATAATGAATACCAGTTTTCAGATACCAATCTGGATGCGTTATTCTCAATCTCCCGATTAATGTAAACTATTTTTCTGCGTAGGCCACGGCTGTGTTTGTGGCAGATCAGTCTGTTTTTGAGGCTGTCTCTAGCCTGGATGAGGTTGGACAGACGCGAGTCTAGCGGCGGTAGGCTGGAGTCTGATTGTATGATTTTGGTTGCTTTTGCGACCCTGCTGCGTAACTCCTCCTCCCATTCTGAGAGAGTGTCGAGTGTAGGTGTAGTGTCTTGTGTTGTTTTACGAAAGAGGTCCCAGTCGATGAACGTGTTGTTTCTTTTTTGGGGAGATTTTAGGTATGCGGGTACCTCGATTTGGATGAGCTGATGATCACTGCCAAAGTCCTGCCCAGTGTTCGCCCATTAAACCTCTCCTGTTATGTTTTGGGTGAATGTTAGGTCAGGTGTCGTATCTGCACAGACGCTGTTTCCCTGACGTGTGGGAAACAGGGGTCGGTATGTAATGTTAGGTGTTCATTTTGTGCCGCTTCCCACAGCTGGCGCCCTTTAGGTGTGGCCCTTGGGAAGCCCGAAGCGCAATGCAGCGCATTAAAATCGCCTAGGATGACTATGGGTTGCTTACCCGCTGTACGCAGAGCTCCATTGATTAGGGAAAGAAGAGGGCCAAAGTCCTTTTCCCTCGGACTGCTGTAAATATTTAGAACAAATAGGCTGGTCCGCCGATTTACGTTTGTGACAATTTCGATAAATGTGTGATCCACTTCGCTGTCTATGTCGTGTTCTTGCGCTATCACATTACGGCGAGTAAGAATGGTTGTTGCTGGTGGATTTCGGGACTTAGGCATGAAAGTTTTGTAGCTGGCTAATTTGGCTACTGCGCCAACTTCTTGTAGGCAAATTACGTCAGGGATTGAACCAACAAGATTGTTTTCTAAGGCCTGCTGAAGGATGCCCCTCTTTCAGCGGTATCCTCTGCAGTTCCACTGCCAAATGATGATGTTATTCAGCGCCATGGTCTTTTTCGTCTAATAATGAGGGGCGATTGTATGGTTTGGATGCTTTCTTAAGAGGCGGTCGAGATTCTATTTCTGCCAGTCGTGCTTCCAAGGCTGATAATTTAGAAAGGATAAGATCAGCCTGCGCTTGAATGGTTCGTAGCTAGGGGTCATGGCCTCCTTAACCTCCTTAGAAATTTTCTCAATGCCGGCCATGAATTCCACTTTTGTGACGTAGATGGAGCTACAGTCCGATTCTTCTTTGGGGGGACTACAGAGGGAATGTGATGCAAGGACGACTTCGCTTTCCATGGGGGAGTTGGAATCGCTATCTATGGGGCCATTGGTATCGGCCCCGTTTGCGTTGGTGAGTGTGGCTATCTGTTTTTGTAGTTCAGCTACCTTGGCGCTAAGAATTTCGTTTTCTTCCCGGGTGTTCAATAGGAGTTGTTTAAGTTCAGCTACCTCGCTATATGATGATGGTGGTGATGTTCGGGAAGCTACCATCTCAGCCCAGCTCACCTTTGCGGATGTTGAATTGTTGATCTTCTGGGAGGGATGCTTGAGTCCGTGCGCAGGGCCCGATGCACGGGTAGCGCCAGGTTTCTCCTCCGTGCTAGCAGGTGGATCAGCAGCGGCCCTCTGCTTGCGGAAGCCTGGCGGCGTTGTCTTCCCACGGGGCGCTGATGGATGCTGGGCACCGTCTTGCCTTGGTATCTGGATGTTGGATGGCTTGCTTGAAGAAGACGGTGGCTTGAAGCGTCGCGTGCAGCTTTTGTCTCCAAAAGGGTGGTCTCCTTTGCAGACGGGGCATTTAGGCGTGCACGAATGTGGGTTGTCTTCTGAGGTATTCTGCCCACATCCCTGGCAGCGGCTGGGTGTCGGATTCGGGCACACGTCAGCCCTATGCCCCACTGCTCCGCCGGCAAGGCATGCTTCCGATTTACGTGCCCCGGGGACGCTGTGCGGTCGTCGCGAGGCACACACACATGGGTGCTCGGCATTTGCTTGGCTTTTTTAACTGCCGGGCGGTCACCGCGAGGCACGGGCTCACGTGCGTTCGCTCGGCATTTTTTTTCGTATTTCTGACTGCTGCCAGGAAAAACTACGATTCGCTAAACAGCTTCGCTGTTAAAAGACAACATAGAAGTCAACTTATTAAACCATGTCATGCAGGATAGCAAAGCCAAGAACTGGGCAAACATGCGCTGGCAAAGCTGTTTCGCAAACATGTCTACATGTGAGTTTGTATTGGCATAACTGTCCACATTGCATATCTTTATTTGTTTTTTAGATGCAACGCATCTCTTTAACTCGCCTTGTCCCGCGTCGTTGTCGCGGCGTAGTCCGCATCCCTCCCCCATTCTCCTCGCCGCGGCAGCTCCGCGCTCCGCCGCTCTCACCGCAGCGCCATCTGTGCGTCAGCGCGGTCAGCGCGCAGCTTGCGCTCGGCTGCGCTTGCTCCCGTCGCCGTGCCAGCTGTGCGTTAGCGCGCAGCTTGCGCTCGGTTAAAAAATTTACACCATCTTCCCGCGAGGGGAACCATGGGGTAGATGCGACGCATCGGGGGTGAACATGCTGCGTAAATAGGATACACAACAACAGCAATCCACACGCTGACATCGCTAACATAACGGAAACGCAACGGCAACCCCCGATGCGTCCCATCTACCCCATGGTTCCCCTCGCGGGAAGATGGTGTAAGTTTTTCACCCCTGTCTTCGTGATCTTGATCGACTTCCATTCTGTAACTTCAGCATTAAACACGAGCGAAGTCGTTCTTTTGTTTTCTTTTGTTTATTCACTTTTTTATTGTCCTGTCTTGCTGCAGTTAGATGTGCCTCCCTGCTAGGTATTACTTCTGTGTGTATGAGTGGGTGTTTGTAAGTGTGTGTTTGTGAGTGCTTATGTGAAAAATGTCTAGTTTTCATCGTGTGTAACCACTACTGTTTCCCTTATATTTTTTTTCTTTGCGAAATATGTATATCATGTCTCGTGTGTTTTTGCTTTTGTTTCCGAGGCCAGCACAAAGGCACCTGGCTGTTCCTGGGCACGCAAATGATTGATTGACTGATTGATTATTGTCAGGCATGGCGCCACTTTTTTAATATATTTCTCGTTAGTGAAATATTGCGCCCGTCTTATAAAACTGTCACACTTTGTGATGCTGCTTGTGAGACTGCTCACGCCCAACTTGTAAATTTCGGGAGCGCCCCACCATTCGTTATTTCTGTCTGTGCGCAACGTCGCCCGAACCTGAGTGAATGGGCTAACAACCGCGATAATTACTCAGCCCAATTTACAAGCGTCACCGTAGTCGTCATCATCGTCGCCGTCATATTTAGGTTCACTGCAGGACAAACGCCTCTCCCGCTGACCTACTACTGTTCTTGTCCTGCGCTGCCCGAGTGCACTTTTTACACCAGGCGTACTTAATTAAATTAAAAAAAATTGAGCGCGACTTGGACGACGACAGTAAAGAAGGACGACGGGACAAGCGCTCACCTGCAACTAACATTAATTGAGGCATCGTCTCATATTTAAACATGAATCATCAGGAGCATGCGCACGCGCACTTCGGTACACTACATGGAACGCGTCAACCAGAGAACATGATCAAAGTGACGTTTTCAAAAATTCAAACTCGCTGGCACGCAAAAGCACGGAAGTATCGCTGACACACTTGTCCCCTTTCTGCTTAATATAAAACGCTTCCAAGAGCTTCCTCGCCACTGTATTATCACTCCTGCCGAGAGTTCTAATCTGCTCAAAGAAAGGTCTGTGTTTTTCCAAAGGACTGACAGGCCTGCAATCTTCGCAATGCGCGGGTAAATGCGCGCGCGTATTATTGTTAAAGAGGCACTGACACAAAAAATTTGCATCTTGTTTTTTTCGTTGCGATAAGTAGCTAGTGACCTACTCATCACCTGCAGAAACCTCATTTGCTTCAGCGTGCGACGGTTGTTTAATTAGAGGCATTTTCATTGCGGCCAGTCGCAGTTTCGGTTTCAGTGGGTGCCGCGAACCGATGGATTTTGTGTGAACAAAGCTGACCACGTGACCATCGGAGGGATATCACAGAGCAGAGCTGCCGTAGCACTGGCGAATCCGCATCGCCGGCAGTTTCTGCGAATGCCGCCACGTACTGATCTCGTGAGCCGCTTAATTAAAAAGCGACAGTGGACGTGACGCAGGCGCTGCGAGTGCAAATGCTACCGCGGCTAAAGAACGACGCGCGACGCTCGAGACAGTGGGTGGCAAGTCGCGCGCTGGGAGCAGCCGGCCGGTCTGCCTACAGGTCCGCCTACAGATGTGTTCGGCTTAGCACTGCGGCGGATATTCGATTGCCGCTCTCGTAAGCACTGCAGATGACAATTTTTAATGCAACCCGCCATCGCATCATTAACTCCTTTCTCATATAAGCCACCATGGTTGGGACTTGGGTACAACTTCGTGCAGCGGTAACAAGCTATCACTCGAGCTACCTGCGCCGGCCTGGGCCACTTCGCGGCCGTGGCCGCCGCCTACACAGCGACCGTGCGGCTCGCTCAGTGAGTTTTTCGTGTCTCCGGCGCGTTTTCGCGTCCAATGTAAATTAAAAGTAATAAAAACAGAGTGCCTGGAATCGCTGTAGAACTTTGGTCGCGGCCAGCTGCCCGACGAGCTGACGAAATCACAGCGCCTCCGCCGCCAACGATCAGGTCGTTCGTTCTCGAGAGCAGAAGCTCCGCCCTCCGGCCCTCCGATTGGAGCGGCGAGCCGGGCAAGCCGGCGAAAAATGCCGGCAGTGCGGAAGCCGCAAACACAAACTCGTGACGTGTTTGGATGTTGTTCATTTACAAAATATCCGCGGGATGTCGATTGCGCGTGGTCCTCTGCTGGCTGCTGGGTTGCGTTTCGCACACTTTAAAATTGATTTTAAATATGTTCTAGGCTGTATTCGCCGCTGATATTTTGCAGATGATGTATATGTGTTCCAACCAATGTATCTCCGAAGTTATCTCGCCTTCAAAATTTTGTGTCAGTACCCCTTTAAGAGAAGAACTTTGCTCGCGTGCCCGGTCATTCACACATCTGCCCGTCTGGCCGATGTAGGCCTCCCCGCATGAAAGCGGTATCTCGTAGACTACCCCGACGTCACTACCCCGTAGACTACCCCGACGTCCGTAGACTACCCCGACGTCCGAAGCTACGGATTTTTTGTGGAAGCGCACGCTGCTAGGACTCCCAAGGAGCCAGGAAAAGTTGCCTGTCAGCGAGGCAGCACCTGCAGTAACTGAACAGGTTCAGCTTCCCGACCGAGCCAAGCCTGTTCTAGGAAGAGGACCCAAATTTAGTCAAGAGCCTAAGATCCCCGCTCACGAGCTACTGACCCTCAACAGGCAGATCGCGGAAAAAGCAGGCGTCCAAGACCGGGAACGGTGTCTCCTAGACGGAGTTGACAGCCTTCGTAGGACTGCTCCTAGGCAGCCGAGCCAGTGTTCACAGTTGAAGACCGAGCCTGTGGTTCAGCACTTCAATGACAATGGGCTACGACTACTTCTGAGTGACAAGGAGGGTGGGTTTGTATAAAACTGTCACACTTCGCGTGAGGGTGGGTTTGTTGCGATGCCTTCCGGTGTTTTCAATGAGAAGGCAGGGCAAGCGACAGAAAAGAGCTTCAAACCCGTGAAGGCAAATGCCCAAAAGGTGAAAGCGAAGGCTGTGGACTTATGCCGGGAGCTTGAGCAGCCCCGTCTAGCAAAGGTCATTACTAGTCGCAAGAGCAATTGTCTGAGCGTGTTTTTCACAGCTAAGACGCATAAATATAAGATGCCCTTTTAAGCCGGTTTTTACAGAGGCATCTCGGTAGCCTTAACATCGACGACCCATTTATCACCAAGAATTCACTTGAAGTCATAGATTATATGACGCCTCGGTGGGGTTTGCCTTTTCTGTTGACGTTGAAGATTTATTCCATTCTGTGCCGCACTCTGAACTGTTTGCGTCTGTTAGGCAATGCATTGATGTAAACGGCGTGGTCAAGTTCCAGAATTCTTGTGGTATGTCGGTGGACTGTTTTATGCGTTTGTTGGAGTTTTATCTGGATGCAACATTTGTTTCTTTCGAAGGACGCACGTATATTCAGAAACAATGTATTTGTATCGGGTCATGCGTTGCGCCAGTCTTATGCAATATTTTTCTTGCTATTGGCGACCGGGACTTGCTTTTAAGTTTTGACAAGGATGTTGTTCTGAGTGTGTTTAGATATGTCGACAATTTTTTAATGCTTTTAAGAAAACAGTGTTCACCTAACTACATTGCACCGCAGAAGTGATTTTAGATAATTTTAGCCGCCATGGGAAGGGTCTTGCATTTACACACGAGGTTCCCAGTGATGACACCCTGCAGTTTTTAGATATTAATTTTAAGTTTTCATCCGACCATGTTTGTTGGGTCTATCACCCGCGTGCCCGTAAACAGCTTCTCCCATTTTCATCATCTCATTCAAAGACTGTTAAAAGGGCCATAGCGTCTCTGGTTTTAGAATCTGCACTGAAGAAGTCCAGTGCACATGCTGTTCAAGAGAGCTTTGACTCTCAACTGAAGAGTCTTCTGTCGGTCGGTTACCCGAGCTATGTCTTGGTGGGTGTTGCCGAAGCCTTGCTGCGGAAAGCCAAAGGCCAAGTAGGTGCGAAGCGGCCACAACAACCTAAGGCGAAGCCTGTTGGTCTGCACTATATACATAGAGTTACGCACAACCTGAAAAAAGTGGCTGAACGGTGCCAACTGCCGGTGGTGTTTTCTGCTCCACAAAAGCTTGGCCGCCTGTGTGCGCAAATTTCCGGCAAGCCGAAACCGAAAAAGTGCGAAAACAAGCATGTCAAGCGCTTCGTGCCCTGTGACATCGGGGTAGTCTACGAGATACCGCTTTCATGGGGGAGGTCTACATCGGCCAGAAGGGCAGATGTGTGAATCACCGGGCACGCGATCATAGTTCTTCACTTACAATAATACGCGCGCGCGCATTTACCCGCGCATTGCGAAGATTGCAGGCCTGTTAGTCCTTTGGAAAAATGCAGACCTTTCTTTGAGCAGATTAGAACTCTCGGCAGGAGTGATAATACAGTGGCGAGGAAGCTCTTGGAAGCGTTTTATATTAAGCAGAAAGGGGACAAGTGTGTCAGCGATACTTCTGTGCTTTTGCGTGCCAGCGAGTTTGAATTTTTGAAAATGTCACTTTGATCATGTTCTCTGGTTGACGCGTTCCATGTAGTGTACCGAAGTGCGCGTGCGCATGCTCCTGATGATTCATGTATAAATATGAGACGATGCCTCAATAAATGTTAGTTGCAAGTGAGCGCTTGTCCCGTCGTCCTTCTTTACAGTCGTCGTCCAAGTCGCGCTCAATTTTTTAGATGCGACTGCATCTCATTCCCTCGCCTTGTCCCTCCATACGGCGTCGTTGTCCGTCTACACCCCTCCCCCATTCTCCTCGCTGCGCGAGCTGCGCTCTCCGCCGCTCACCCCCTCTCCTCTCTGATAGCGAACACTCCCTCGCGAGGAGCATTGGATCGGATTCGAATGGATTGGTTTGGCTTGGATTACATTGGATTGGATTGGATTGGATTTGGATTGGATTGGATTGGATTAAAGTGGATTGTGTTGCGTCATAGCCGCGCCACGTTGCGTCATAGCCGCGGCAGGGGGTTCACGGCACGTTTCACGCGATGGGAGAATCAACCTAACGGAAACAACAACGGAACCCCCTATGCGTCGCATCTACACACGGGTTCCTGCGAGGGGAGGTGGGAGTAATTTTTTAATCATAATGCACCAACTTGCCCAACAGATTTGCTTAATGAAGTATTTAATTAGGTGATCGTTAGTTAGCTAATATTTCTGAACTTTATGAAAGTTTAAAGCTGATTTCTTGAAGTAATGTTGTTTTAAGCAACCAATCTTTTTTTTTGAAAAAGTCCCCCTGTGTGTGACATCCAGCAGTCACCACTGTACAATGAGGATAACCTGACGACCAGGGCCTGCTTTCAGGCCTAGCAACCCCTGATATCTGACAGGGCTGAGATCATGGTCGTTCCACGGTATCCTTGAATGAGAGCCCACTCCATCACCAGGCTCAAAATAGAGTTTTGCGATAACAACAACGGCCACGATTAAGACTGACTTTACACCCCCTTTAGGAGTTATTCGTAACTCACAGCGGTTTGGTATGTTTCCCGCTGACACTGAGATCCACATGAGGACGCCCTCCCCTCCAGTCTTTAGGGCAACTGATAGCAAGTGAAACTGGCAAAGTGAAAACAAGCGAAAAAGTGCCCTGTCCAAATAAGAAGCCATCGCGTCAGGACGATTTCTAGCCGGCCAGCAGTTTCCGAGGGTAACGATATCAATACGACAAGGCCGATTTCCTCTTCGACACAAGAGATGGGAAAGCGGACGAGAGTGCCCTAATTTCTTAATCTCTTCGCACAAACAGCCTTACTCAATTAAGCGAAGGAAGGGCAAGTGGGCGACGTCGGGGCGCGGGAAACGAGTGGGACCCGGACGGGGACAGCGTGAGCGTCCAAAGCGCGCAGAGGGGATTTGCGCGGACGGTTGGTATGATCCGTCTGGATGGAACGTCAGGCCCGGCAGTGGGCGGCCGCCAGCTAAACCAATTAAGCTACAGCCAGGGCTTCCGCGTTAATTAGCCCCTGTTCGACGAACGACACAATCTGACTGTTCTGATTGCTTATATAGCGCGGCTGCGTACAACGCAGGGGCACAAAAGCCAGCCTCCGAAGACTTCAACGGAGAAGACAAAGGGCGGCACCTTTGCAGACAGCTGCAAATCCTCCGTCTCTGCTGGCCGATACAATTGTCTTTCGGCGCATGCTCGGGATGCTGCATCTCGAATGCGTTATTGCGGAGGTTAAGTGGGAGGGATGAGAGCACTGAGAAAGGCACTGAGGATTGAGAGATGAGAAAGGGCAGCGACCGAAGAAAACACCCGGCACATTCCACCCCCGATGACTGCCATTGTGATTGTCAGAGTTATACCGGTTTTCATGACTGAGTTGACGCAATAAATTCGCCTCGCACACTCTGCCGTTCTTCTCCCTCCTGCCCTCTCTTCAGTTTGTAGTTCGAATGACCGCTCCCTGTCCTCTCCCTCCCCACTAGCCTCGAACTTCCTTGCTTTGAAGACAAAATTGACGCCATCGAGCGTGAAAGCAGCTAGACTAACACCGACACACCAAAACGGCTAGACAGACTGTGTGACGCCCCTGATAAGGGGATAACGTCATGCTACTAACTAGGTGGGCCCGCACGGAGGTGAAGGAAAAAAGGCAACAGAGGCTTGGCTAAAGAAACAATTTTATTAGTAATGAAATTGGGCTGGTGCTGACGTGCTCACCCGGCGCGATGATGCGACTTGTAGGAGCTGGTCACGAAGGCGGCTGGCGCTGGACCTCGGAGACGGGGTGCGCGTGCTCTGTTGGCCCGGGAACGTCGGGACTCTCGTTCCGGGACATGGTAATCTCCACGTACGCTGCAGGGCCGTGGGGGTGAAGTCAAAGTGCTGCTGCGGGGTCGCTGGTCTGCGCAGATAAAAATAAAACCAACAAAACGTGTTAAAGAATCCCGCACGGTGGTTAAGAAATCATGCCTACATTGGCCATTAAAATTATTACTGCCCGTCTTTACCATTCAATTTCTCTACCAAGTATGCAATGCAAGCACCTCTTATTTCGTCGACACCCCTCTCGCCCTCTCTTACACCGGCTGCAGCGTTTAATCGCGTGGCGTCTTTTCCGCACAAGGCGATGTAATACTTAGGTTTCTATGCGGTGCGACGCCACAGCTTAGTGTCAGCGCTAGAAAGTACATCCTGCATATTATTTACGCCTCAGGAGCAGCCACGGATTTCGTTTACACAATTTACCCGCCGCGGTGGCTCAGTGGCTAATGCGTTGTGCTGCTGAGCACGAGGACGCGGGTTCGATTCCCGAACGTGGCGGGCACTTTTGTGATGGGGGCGAAAAGCAAAAACGCCCGTGTGTTTTAGGGTTTCGGCGGACGTAAAGATCCACAGCTCGTCAAAATTATTCTGTAGCCCCCACTACGCCGCGCCTCATCGCCGGCGTTGCATCGCCAATCAGTCAATCGTTTACACAATTGCTTGTTCCGAAACATGCGCCGGAATCGCGAACGAGCGTTTTAATTTTTTCCCGTCATCAGAAAAACACCTCTGCGTCCTTGTGCTGAGAAGCAGAAAGCCGTAATTTGTTATCCACGATGGTGATTTGGCAAGCAAAAGCAAAAAGCGCCTCCAGTGTAAGGTTTCTCAAATTAGAAATACGGTCGCAAGAATTGTGGTGAAATTTGAAATATTCTTCCAGAAATATTTTTCGTATGGTATGTACTGGATCTGGCATGCAAATTCAAGTCACGTTACTTTTGTTTTCTCCCCGACAGTCTTGTTTTGCTTTAAAACTTTCGTTCTTTTATGAGACGTTTTGGAGGGAAAAGATGGCAGGTTCTTCCACGAGGAACATTCCACGAGGCGCTAAAGACTGGCTCTGCGGGGAATTTCGTAAAATCGAAAACATGTTTCTGCACTTGACCTTTTCGTGTGGCCAGCATCAAATTTCCCATAACCGAGATAAAAGACGGCGGGGATTACGTCGTTATGTTTTCTCTCGAAAGAAACGCAAATGCATTGTGGGATAGGAGAACGGAGGACCTTGCCACGTGTCTCTAAAGATCAGCAGCTCTTAAGTTCAACATTTTGGTCTCATAATCCCCGTGGAGTAGAAGGGAGAAGGGTAGGGGGGGGGGGGGTGCTTGAGGCTTGCAAATGAGTTTGCGGACTTTGTTAAGTGTTAAGCTTAAAAGCAGCCTTATAACACGACGTATATTTCTTTGAACCTCTAATCTGTTGTAACAAAACTTATGCTGCTCTTTTATGGCCTTACAGCAGACAGGTCTGCGTTAGTTTAGCTCGCCGGAAGCTAAGTAACGTGCTCTAAAATATCAGGTTATGTGCCCTTTAGGTATGTTGCCGCCACTGAAATTTACGTGTTTTCGTTCTAGGGGTCTAAATAGTAAGATTTATGTGGCCAGGAGAACTCCGTGCCCTTGTAAACGATCCGGTGTTGTTAATTTTAAAGCGAAGCTTTTTTTTTTTTTGGTTCACTCATGGCGACCGTACACGAAAACGCACTGCAGGAAAGCCAACTTTACACAATGGGTGGGCACATACTAATGATGGGTTTCCACAAACACACATGAAGCCCCCCCCCCCGAAAAGAAGAAAAACACGAGCCGACTATGGGTCCTTCGCGTTATGAAGCCGACACGTGCGCCATTCCGGCACGGTCGAAGCAGTTTGGATTCCTAATTTAGCTTTGACTCGCGCTCAGTAGGGCTCATAATTAATTAATTAATTATTAGTAATTAGGCATAAATGATTACGAACTTCTAAATTATAGAATCCAAATAAATCAATCACGAATTCCCCCTTAATTTCGCGCAGAGAAACCTTCGCGTTTCAAGCATCTTTTTGGGTAAGATGAAGGGGGCCTTGGTTTTTTTTGTCAGGGATTCAGATTCGCGGGCAGCACGCTGTTTGTTCGCATATCGGTGAGATCACCCTACACGCAAAAGGATTTCAAACTGCTGCTTTGCTTACTACCTTACTGCGTCACGGTCGTCACGCACCTTCTCAGCTACATTTTCGGAAGCCGCCTGAACCTCTCTTCTTAGCTCGTTCACGTTCAGCAGTCTCCATACCGCTTCATCATTCGCTGACGGGAAAAATGTTTATAAACGGACGGATGCAGAGGCTTATAAACTAATGGCGCTGGACGCAGAAAAACGCATACTGTGGTAAAAACAGTGTTAAGGCTTCATTGTTTGAAACATATTACCAAGCGTTCTGCTCGTAATATTAAAGCTGCGTGTTAAGCATAACTTTTCGATGTCACTACAAAAATTGTCAAAACACACTTAAATAATTTCAAACGTTGCAGCGTGTATTGGGAAAAGTCACGGCATATAAATATACTACCCCCTCTTCGACATTGCCCGAAGTAAACTTTATAATTGTGAGATGTGTTATCTTTGCATAAACCGATATGCCTGATATTGTGCCGTCATGTTGCATGGAATGCTCAGACTGCATGCATACGCACCCCCCCCCCCCTTTCCCCCAGTAAAGGTGCGGCGATGCTTAAAATAGGGATTTCCAGTTAGAGTCCCCAAGTTCATCATTACACATTGGTTAAAGCCACCTGCGTTCCCTCTCGATGCCTGCTCAAGCGTTCTCAAGGAGTACGATAGAGTTATTATTGGCGTAGATAGAAACCTTCCATTCAGCAGCTAGACACGGGGAATTAGATCCAACGTGCCGCAAAAAGCTGCAAATAATAATGACGACTATTAAAGCGGTAAGTTGAGCGAGTAAATTACTACCTAGGGAATTCATCATCGTAGCGAACAAACAGATCAAGAAATTTAAGGCCTTCACGATAAGCAGAGAAAAGGAAAGATGTGTCAGCGCACCGTCCTTGGCGGCGCTGTCCGCAAAGAAAATCAGTTGTTCTTTTTTTTTTTTTTTTGTAAAGGGGGAGCTGGTTGCGCATGGGCGACGGGTGCTTGCCGGACGCACGTGTCGGATTAATTTGCGCCTTGTGATATGGGCCAGCACTGCGGTGAGGCTTTCTGATATGAGCAAGTGGGACGCATGCGATACTGTTTTGTTTGTTTCCGCTGTGTTTTTATGATTACCCTTCATACGTATCATGTACAGCCGCGGAATGTTTTAATAATATCGCGGGAGCTTCGATCGGCTGGTGGGTCAGCGCCTTATCAAGGTAGAAAGCGGCAAAACGAGCGAGAATAGATCGCACACATCGCTTGCGCAGAACGTGCCTGCCAGTGCAACTGTCGTCTGCTACGGCGTTCCCACAATCACGACACAACCCCTTCCCTCTGATAAGCAACCGGCTATCTTCATTCCAGGGTGGTGACAGCGGTTTTTTGTGCGCGTTGTTCATGGCTATGAAGTTAGGTGGCTGATTACAAGCGGAAAGGGGTTGCGGCGCACCTGCCGGAACACCCTAGCAGACGACAGTTGCACCAGCGAGGCCAATCTGCGCATGCGAACTCTCGCTCATTTTGCCACTTTCTACCATGATAAGGCGCTGAACCGCCCGTTAAAAATTATTAAACATTTCGCTGGGTGCGCATATAGGAACTGTACTAAACACCTATATGTTATGTACATAGATGTGTTTTCCGTGTTTCTGGGGCACAAACTAAATGCAGTAGAACGGACAATGGGGCTAGTTGGTAGCTGTTCATCTTGAAGGTGGAAGCGCTCACAAAACACGTTGCGAGTTAGCGCCGTCTATGTTCTTTCTACTTTCGTCCCTGTTTTGTGGGCGCTTCCACCTTCAAGCATAAACTAAGTTCAACTTCTGGCTTGTGTTTCGTCTCTTTAGCTTCCTTAGGTGAGAAGAAACAGCGCTTGCACGCGGACGAAAGAAATGAAAAAGACAGTACAGCGCCTGTGCTGTCTTTTTCCTTTCTTTCGTCCTAGTCAACGCGCTCTTCTTTTTTTCACGTAATGTATAGCCAACTAGCCCAAACTCAAGCTTTAGTCTTTAGCTTCCCTGTGTTAATGTTCGCTAGTACGATGAATTTGAATTCTCTCCATGGCGACTATTACCAACTTAGAGAGACAGAGTCGTCTATAACACACCTGCCGCGGTGGCTCAGTGGCTAAAGCGTTGCGTTGCTGAGCACCAGGACGCGGGTGCGATTCCCGGCCGCAGCGGCCGCTTTTCTGATGGAGGTGAAAAGCAAAAACGCCCGTGTGTACGAGATTTCGGCGCACGTTACAGATCCCCAGGTGGTCAAAATTAATCCGGAGCCCTCCACTACGGCGCGCCTCATCGCCTGCGTTGCGTCGGCGCGTTAAATCCTACAATCAATCAATCAATCAATCAATCAATCAATCAATCAATCAATCAATCAATCAATCAATCAATCAATCAATCAATCAATCAATCAATCAATCAATCAATCAATCAATCAATCAATCAATCAATCAATCAATCAATCAATCAATCAATCAATCAATCAATCAATCGTATAAAATACCCTATAGACGGTCACGTAATGCGGTTTAAAGCAACGACCAAATAATGCGCCCCACGCACTTTTTGTTACTATATAATGTTGCCCAGGGGTAAATTGTCGCGCTGTGGGCGTTCTGCTGTGCGATTCTTTGATACATACCGTGACCACTTTATAGTTCTAACAGCGGAGCTGCTTAATTAACCCGGCCGTAAGTTGTCCACAGCGAACAGAAAACCTCCAAATGAAAAAAAAAAAAAAAAGAGAAAGGAACCCTTGCCGTGGTGGGAAGCATGCACCTGCGTCCCTCGCATTATGACAAATCGAGGTCTTTCCGCCGAGTGAGCTTGCGTTCTCAATGCCCGAAAACGAAGACCAGACAGACAGACATACAGACAGACAGACAGACAGAGAGAGAGAGAGAGAGAGAGAGAGAGAGAGAGAGAGAGAGAGAGAGAGAGAGAGAGAGAGAGAGAGATAGAGATAGAGATAGAGAGAGAGAGAGAGAGAGAGAGAGAGAGAGAGAGAGAGAGAGAGAGAGAGAGAGAGAGAGAGAGAGAGAGAGAGAGAGAGAGAGAGAGAGAGAGAGCAGAAAACAGCGATGCAGTCAGCTCCACAAACACCTCTGGGGGAGCACAGCAGCCCACGAGTGGCAGCAACCTCGCTATCCGCTGGAAATGCGCCGTTCAGTCCACAATGTGGCAAGAAGCCTCTTGCGTCTTGCGCAAGGCGAATGTTCAGTGTCGGGCTCAGCGAAAGATCCTTTGCCGGCTACACTCGTCGCTTCTATAGCCGCTCTTCCAGACTCGATATGGCCTTTGGATTACGTTGATGGCTCGAGCAAAGCTCCGGCCTGCGAGAGTGCACATTACTGCTTCATGGGGATAAGGAGCAATGTAAAGTGGGAGACAAAACGGAAAGAATGAAGAGATATGGTTTAGCTTTCGTAGAACTCTTTTACCGTGGAGATAGCCGACTCTACACATCTGTGGCGCATAGTAACGTTTAGTTTCGTACTGAGCATGACCAGTTCTATCGACGCATCGTCATGGTTCCTGCAAAGTGGTACATTGAAGATTATACCCACCATTAAATGCCAGCCTTCAAGTATTCTACCCCCAAGCGCAGGAAACAAAAGTACCTTAACATAAATACCCCAGAAAGTGGAGGGGAAAACTGCCCCGCCGGTAGCGTAGTGGTCATCGCACCAGACGTGTATTCTGGAGGTCGTGGGTTTGGATCCCACCTGGCGGGCATTTTTAGATGCGAAGCATCTCATGGTCGGGGCTATGTCCCGCGTGTGCCGTCCGCACTCCACTGCGCATGCGCGCCTCTCCCCCATTTTTCTCTCCCCAGCTGTATAAAAGCAGGTGCGCGCGCTGCGCGGTGTTCAATCTCCTCCGAGGCACCACCTGCGCCGGTTCTGCTCCGGTGCTGTAGGATGAGTTCGGATGGAACCAACAGCCCCGAACCAACGGCACCCACAATTGGGAAATTGAGCCCTCTACCCTATCCCCCTATTCCTATGTACTCTTTCCTCCCTATCCCACCTCCCCTACACCAGGAGGCGTTCCGGTGTCCGCCCCTAGGCGAGACAATTTACGCCTGTTGATGGACCTTCCTTTCTTTCTTTTGTGCAATAAATACATGGATACAGTGAACCCCCATGCTGCTTCGCATCCTACTCATGGTTCCCCTATGGGAAGGTGGTGTAATTTATTTCTCCACTTTCTTTCTGTCTTTCGAAATTCTTTATCTGTTTTAATGACGTACCACAGTCTCCTCTTTGCTTTCCGAGGTTTTCTTGACTGCCAACCCTTATTTCTCTCTTATTTTCAACGAGCCCCTCATTTCCTATTCTGATTCGGTTTTATATATATATATATATATATATATATATATATATATATATATATATATATATATATATATATATATATATATATATATATATATATATATACACACAGATAGAAGTCGACTGACACATTTCCCGTTTTTGTTGCCAACAGTTTCGGAGTTAGAAACTCCTTCTTCAGGGTTCAACAAAAACGGGAAATGGGTCAGTCGACTTCTTTCACTATTTTTATACTGGCCCATCGAATCTCATGATATATCTCTCTCTCTCTCTCTCTCTCTCTCTCTCTCTATATATATATATATATATATATATATATATATATATATATATATATATATATATATATATATATATATATATATATATATATATATATATATATATATATATATATATATATATATACCGGTATATATATAGACCGGTATTCTGGAGGTCGTGGGTTCGGATCCCACCTGGCGGGCATCTTTTCTTCACTTTCTTTCTTTCTTTCCAAATTCTTAATCTCTTTCAATGATCTACCACATCCTCCCCTCTGCTTTCCGAGGTTTTCTCGACTGCCAACCCTTATTTCTGTGTTATTTTCAACGAGCCCCTCATTTCCTATTCTGATTCGCTATATATATATATATATATATATATACCTGCATCGCCCCAGCGTGCATTACAACAGGGGGGTTACAGCCAGAAGAAACACGCAGTGATCGCGCAAACAAAGCACGGTACATCACATGTCCAAAATGTTACCAGTATGTCAGGCGATAGAGGATCCTTCCAATGGCGCGTACAAAAAAAAAAAAAGAATACCTGAAGACTTTACCCCTAAAAGCAAGCTCGCGCACTCTCAGTGCGTGGTCGCGTCTCGTCGACATATAGGTAGGTAGCTTAATATATCTTTCTCGCTCAATGCCCGTATTGGAATGGTAAACAAGGGGGAAAAATTCATCGTATGGTTTTAGATGCGACTGCATCTCATTCACTCGCCTTGTCCCTCCCATATGGCGCCGTTGTCCGTCCACACCCCTCCCCCATTCTCCTCGCCGCGCGAGCGTCATAGCCGCGGCAGGGGGTTCACGGCACGTTTCACGCGATGGGAGAATCAACCTAACGGAACAACAACGGAACCCCCTATGCGTCGCATCTACACAGGGGTTCCCGCGAGGGGAGGTGGGAGTAATTTTTTTTCCACCGGTCTTGTAGTGGCTGCCACGATAATTTATACCGCTGTTAATTCTGGTATTCGCCGCTGTTTGGGGAATCTGGAGATTGCGTGTGAATTTGCGTACGATATATTTAACAAATTTCATACGTTATTCAAATGATAATAAACTCACCTCGTTCTGATTTTGAGGCCTCAACTGGGCAGGTTGTGAGATGTTCGCAGGGTCTGTTAATTGCAAAAAATGCGCGTCTTTTAGAAAAAAGCATTTTGAGAAAATCGAACTTCTCGCACACTCTCATGTTAAGCTTTTGCAAAGGCGACTGAAGAAGTTCAGTGCTGAGAAATGATGACTCCTGCCGGGTAGATTACTCGCAGATTTATTTGTTTATTAGAACATACTGCGAGCCAGTGTTTCTGCCCAAGCAGGAGGAGCCAAATACACACAATAACGCAAACGGGAGAAGTACAGAACTCGTATAAAGACAGCGAATAAGCTCGCCAACGCGTCATATTTCCATCAGTCTCAATTGGCTACCGCTTGGTGTGATGTCTCGGAATGTGTGCATGCCACATCTGCAGCTGGACGCACGGCATGTGATGCTTCTGTATCCTGTGGTTCTACGACATAAAATGGAAACAGAAGGCTAAATAAGTGTTCTATTTCGCTAATAAAACACTGTATTAGATAACTTTCATGGTACATTACCGATGGAGCAACCCGTCGACCAATGGAAAAAGCTCCGAGTGGACATCGAAAGCTGCTGATGCACGTTCCGTCCCAGCTTCCGTGTCCGAAGTAATGGCCGAAGTTTCTGGAATCATTATACTATATATACATATACACATGAAGGTATATACCCGCAATTTATCTCATAACAAGTGCGTTTGCCTCGTTATCGCCTACCATGATTCGGTCTGGACGCATGGCCCCTCGATTGAGAAGCATGACTGTCAAGGCATTGTTCTTCGGCTTGTGCTTCTGTAAAAAACAAGTGCTTACTCTACTCGGAAGGAAGCACAGATAAAATGTTTTTCTGAGAAGATAAGTACTTTGAGCACTGGTTTCGGTCACGTGTGCACGTTTTGGAGCGGGGAGGAAGAATGCGTTTTTTCTTTTGTCCTTTCTTCATCTTAAGTCGTGGCTGCAGTGACCTGCATGGATCTGCAGATGCCAAAATTGAAACACATTGCAATTCGTTGCCGAATCAATAAAGTCGCTATGAGACGTGCCCATACAAGGCAATTTAGACATCGTTTCTTTCAGATCCGCGAGCACCACTTCACAAAATACAGTGTCACTGAAGTAGCCGGCGATGGCGGACAATTTTTTATATGTTCCGACCGAGTGCTCCATGCTCGAGAAAAAATTGCGCGTACGTCGTACAATCGAGAATATGTGCGTCGTCCCGATGCTTATTCTTGTTTGTAAACGAAGCCAAAACACGCATAAGATAACTGTTCAGAATGCTGGCGCATATTCGATGCCAACATTTTGAACTCTTGAAGAGAAATTCCTCGCAAATGAGGACGCGGATTCCGGGAACCACTATGAGGCGAATGGCAAGTGAAATATTTTTTGAAATTTTTTCAGCTGCCGGGAGAGGAGATCGACACTGCCTATCTAGTTTGCTCCTAACACATGTAGGTGAAAAATTAAATGCGAAACCTTGAACTGCATTAGCAGAAAAAAGTATATAGCATGGTTGCTTACCGCGTCATTGGAGCGGACAGCAGGTTCTTGATCGGTCTTCTTTCCCGAGGGAGTGGGCATAATTTTCTTGCTTGGGCGTAGGAGGTGCACATCCGTAGATGGCCGCTGTTGCATTCGGGGAGACGTCGCAGGACCGACATTCGCCAACACCCTGGTAGCGTAGTTGACGAGTGGTAATGCAGTAGAGTTCGCCTCGGATATGACCACCAGAGAGAACCGAGAGCAAAAAAAAATAATAATAATAATTTACTTCATGGCCAGAGATAAACGTCGATGCGGGTACAGCAGCCCGCAGGCGTGCATAGAGAATACAGAGTGACAGCATGACCCGATGCTGAAGACCGAATGAGCGGCGCTTGAAGCGAGCAACGGTCAGTCAGCCTTCTCAGG
Source organism: Haemaphysalis longicornis (assembly GCF_048455015.1). Lineage (NCBI taxonomy): Eukaryota > Metazoa > Arthropoda > Arachnida > Ixodida > Ixodidae > Haemaphysalis > Haemaphysalis longicornis. The sequence continues at coordinate 467,285,064 of NW_027526203.1, forward strand.
GCTTTGCACACGGCCCGACACAGTACTGACGCACACGCCGTACAAACACACTCTCTCTCGGTCCCGTGGAAGCCAGCACGCTGAGTCTGAGCGAGAAGGGAAGGGGAGATCTCGGCGAGAGGCGTGCGTTGGGAGATATAAATTACCGGAAACCGGATTCAGACGGTTCAAGAGCGTCAGAGAGTCTGTTGCTTGGCATGATTTGTCCATGATGATGATGATGATGATTCCTATTAGTTTCCCCTTTGAAGCGGGGGTGATGACATGTCATCTTACCAAAAAGGACTAATATAACCATGTTTTACACTCTTGGTTTAATACTAGCGCTGCTTAGGGCAGGCACTAAAGCTTATTAGGCCCGAAATACTTTCTTTTCCCTGTTACAGATGGTAACTGTCCTAGGCAATATTCCCCTCTCTGCTTTTCGTCCACCAGCATTCTAATCCAGCGTGCGAAAACAGTTGGCTTTGCCGCATAGCACAGCTGCTCAACGGTGCATCCCTCTTGCGGTCACGCCCGCACAGGGTAGCGACGCGCTGAATCGTAACACGGCGGAGACATTGGCAGAGCAGTCGTCGTGAATGTGACCAGTGTTCTTCAACTGCCTATTGCGGCGTACTAAGTTGAATCACGTGATCCCACCTTGCTTCACGGAGCCTCGTTCAGACGCATACAGGTAATACTACTGACTCTAGAGGAAAAGCTGGCCGCCCCCCCCCCCCCTTCCCCGTGTATAGGCGCCGGACAGCGTCCAGAAGGCGACACCGAGCGGGCGACACCCAGCGCCACCTCCGGCAGATATGAGCGATACTGGGTCGGTCCCCGCACACCAGCGCAAGTACCTGTTTTGGGCGAGCTCCTTTTTACAGCTTTTTAGAAGTAGTCCTTTTTAGGTATAAAATAAATTGCACGATTTTACGCTGATTCTGACGCACAGTGCAGGTGAACGAGAGATTTACTCGGTTGAACTCGGTATGGGAAGGCACATCAAGAAAACTTCGCAAGACGCCCATGTAAGAGCATGTCTTCCATGGATGTCGCTGGAAGCGGTCGCCGAAAAAATGGTCCCGGAACAAATAATCCTGGAACAATTGGCCCCGGATG